>NC_090337.1:64503839-64803839 GCF_035084215.1 Heptranchias perlo | reverse complement strand
AATTTTCAGATGGTAGGGGATAAGGTTTGCTTATGGGAAATGCCAGAAACCCAGAGGAAGAAAACCATTTTCTGAGAAACCCAGAATTATAACAAATGGTGGCAATGTGGTGGCATAAATTGCTCAGCTAGACAGGATTTTAGAAGTCAACACAACTGAAGCAAAATTGCAGAAACCAAGCTAGCACTGGCAGAAAAAAAGAACTGAACTGGGTAAGCTGAGTAGCGATGAAAGAGCACACCAGAGCAGCATTTTTTTTTCCACTGACAAAGGTCTCAACCTGAAGCGCCAGCCTGCCTTTTCTTTAAAAAAACAGACTTGCTGTTCATTTCCAACATTTTCTATTTCTGTATCATTTGCAGCTTTTTCTTCCTATCTAGACTAAGAAAAACAAATAATTTATCTGCTACTAGCTCTGCAGGTTAGTGATCCACAGCTGTAAGGAGCAATGTTTATCGCTACTGCTGTGATTCTACCATCGTTACACTAGCTCACCACTAATTCTGGTTTTGTCGCAGGCGAGAAACAGGAACACAGATCACAGCTGAGTGTCAATATTAATCCCCACGTGTGATTTGTTTTTCTAAGTGGCAAAAACAGTAAATGGAATTTCCATAGCAATCTATAAGCTTCTTTAGCTTGTGCCTATAGATAAAAGACACTTCCAGAGCAAATATTACCATTGGGATTTGTTTTCGAAATATTGCAATTGAAGCAGACAGCAAACCTAGGAGGAAGAGCTTTTAACTCGAAGCAGAAAAAAAATTACAAAAACCAAAATTTCAATTTTTCAAATTATTTCCACAGCTTCCTGGAATCCTGCCATTTTAGTTATCAAACTCACCAGGGTATTGTTAGCCAAAATCACCTACAGATTGCGGATGCAGCAGTGATTGAGAGCCTTTATTTTCCTAAGTGCCAATCACTTCAAAATTCAGCTCCAGGCAGGTAGTACTGTCTCGAGTGGCATAAGAACACAATTCCTCAATAGCACTGACTGGGTGATTTCAGAACAGCACTGCATCAATTCAGGTCGCTGATAGGGCAGAAGGTAAGGAATATGCTGGGTCATAACTTGTGTTTGACAGGCTGGAACGTGTTGGCAAAACTGAGTTGTCTCAAGCCCATAAATCAAGCAATAATGCTGCTCCCTTTTAAAATCTATATTAATGCATGCATCTTGCAGCTTATATATGTCCCTCTGCAACTGCATGGCCTGCTCCCTGTCACATTAAAATTGTATTTATTCAAGGCCAGTTTACTGTACACACACAGCAAAACACACCAGATGGTTGAAATGTGATCGCATACCATCGACCACAAGAGTCCACTCTCAAAAGCACTGCAGTGTGTGAATCATACAAAAAAATTCAAGGTTTTCACCTAAGTACCTTCAGATGTAAAATGTGCTTAATTTATTGTACACAACAGCAATAGTTTATTGGACCATTTACTGGGTGTCACAAAACCATTCACAAGAGTTGTATATCTACCATCTTAAAGAAAGTGTATCCAAGAGTGTAGGAGTGACACATTTCACCAAGTGAATCTCACTCTAAGGATGTGAGAAATAAAAAAACAGAATCATTGAAATAGTTCCAAACCTCACTTAGCATGGAGTGCAGCACACTCCAACACAAGCTCATCCTTAACAGTGCACTTCCGGTCTCACTGTTACTCTCATCTCACCTCTAAGAACTTAATAACAGATGGATTATAATCGATCGTCTTCCTGTTCACAGCCTTTCTCATGCGTTTGCCATCAAAGGTCAGTTGCTGCATAGCTTGCTGCTGGGCAAAATCTGGCCGCTTGTAAAAGGTGTGCCTTGGTCCTTGGTGCTGGAACCTCGGCATGTGAAAAAACCGAGGCGGTGAGGTTATTTCCAAAGCCATGGTGATAAAAATTCTTTTAACAAACCTGTAAAAAAAAATCCAAAAGAAAAGTCAGTTGCAATTTTGTACTGTTCAAATACTAACTTTTTTGCACAACTAACTAATGTTAGAATTTCTTCTATTGCCCCTTCCCCACTCTCAATCCAGCAACTACCGACTTTTAGTAACATTTTTCTGTTTCAAACTGATCACAGATGATGCATCAGGTCAGCAAACAAGATTTCTAATTCCACACATGAAACCAACTGCACAACTCAAAGTCAAAGGTTGCAGTCAGCCTCATAAGCAGAAACAATCATTACTGGACAACATGAAGTTTATATCTCAGACTTCAGTGGATATTGAAAAAAAGTACTTGAATGCCCATTAGGAACTGCCTCTCGTTGCTGTGCATTAATCTTCAACACTATACCAGTAAAGAGTACTTCAATTGTATACCACCTGGCTTAAGCACGGCTGTACTGCAAAGGGATATAGACCAGTTAAGTGAGCAGGCGAGAAGGTGGGAGATGGAGTATAATGTGGGGAAATATGGAAGTATCCACTTTGGTAGAAAGAATAGAAAAGCAGAAAGTTTTAAAAAGTGAGAGACTAAGAAATGTTGGTATGCAGAGGAATTTGGGTGTCCTTGTACACTAATCACAGAAAGTTAACATGCAGGTACAGTAAGCAATCAGGAAGGCAAATGGCATGTTAGCCTTTCTGGCAAGAGGATTGGAGAATAAGACTAAGGAGGTCTTGCTGCAATTGTATAGGGCTCTGGTGAGACCGCACCTGGAGTATTGTGTACAGTTTTGGTCTCCTTACCTAAGGAAAGATATACTTGTCTTAGAGGGGATGCAACAAAGGTTCACTGGATTGATTCCTGGGATAAGAGGGTTGTCCCATGAGGAGAGATTGAGTAGAATGGGCCTATACTGTCTGGAGAATGGAAGAATGAGAGGTGATCTCATTCAAACGTATAAAATTCTTAGAGGGCTTTACAGGGTAGATGCTGAGAGGCTGTTTCCTCTGGCTAGAGTGTGTAGAACCAGGGGTCAGTCTCAGGATAAGGGGTCGGCCATTTAGGACCGAGATGAGGAAAAATTTCTTCACTCAGAGGGTTGGGATTCTTTGGAATTCTCTACCTCAGAGGGATGTGGACACTCAGTCGTTGAGTATATTCAAGACAGAGATTGATAGATTTTTGGACACTAAGGGAATCAAGGGATATGGGGATAGGGCGGGAAAGTGGAGTCAAGGTTGAAGATCAGCTATGATCTTATTGAATGGCGGTGCAGGTTTAAGGGCTGTATGGCCTACTCCTATTTCTTATGTTGTGTAGCATAACACAAATATCACAGCTCTTTTAAGGAACATGATTCTATTTCCATAGAGTAACTAAATTTTTATATGCGTGTTTATCAGGGTCAGTCAAGAATGAGTGAGCTCAATAGTACCTGAAGAGTGGAGGATGGCAAATGCAATTCCAATATTCAAAAACAAAATGAGTCACAAACCATGTAATTACAGGCCTGTTAGCCTAACATCCATAGTGGGAAAAATGCTCGAGAGAATTCTATGCATGCTGTAAGTCAGCATTCAAAGAACACAGGTTTTAGATGTAATAAATGATCATGTCTTACTGGAATTCTTTGAGGGTTACTAAGCTAGTGGGCAAGGTAACTCAGTAAAAGTAGTTTACTTGGATTTTTAAAAGGCATTCAACAAACCAAGAGTAGCTGGGAAAGTTAAAGTTCATAGAATAGATAAATGTTCAAAAGGACTGAGAATTAGGGCAGCGTAACAACCAAGAAATAAAGCCTGGTGCTGACTGGTGGGATGACCATGTCCTATCTCAGATGGGGAAATGGATCCTAGATTCAAATCAGTCTAAACTGGTGGGATGATCCTCTGCTAGCTAAAGCAATCAGAGTTATAGCTGAACTTGAGGACAATGGCAGACCTAATGATTGGAGTACCATATTTCTTTTTTCAAATCCTAAAACAAGCTCAATCCATTAAGAACTTTCCCAGTATTAAACATGTTTGTTCCAGACCTGGTATCAACTGGAATTCAACCCACTAGGATGAAGTGGGAACAGGAAATCAAAATTAAACAGGATACAACTTCCTAGCAATAATTCTGGCTCTATTCTACAGTAAGTTTTTTAAAATTCGTTCATGGGATGTGGGCGTCGCTAGCGAGGCCGGCATTTATTGCCCATCCCTAATTGCCCTTGAGAAGATGGTGGTGAGCCGCCTTCTTGAACCGCTGCAGTCCGTGTGGTGAAGGTTCTCCCACAGTGCTGTTGGGAAGGGAGTTCCAGGATTTTGACCCAGCGACGATGAAGGAACTGCGATATATTTCCAAGTCGGGATGGTGTGTGACTTGGAGGGGAACGTGCAGGTGGTGTTGTTCCCATGTACCTGCTGCTCTTGTCCTTCTAGATGGTAGAGGTCGCGGGTTTGGGAGGTGCTGTCGAAGAAGCCTTGGCGAGTTGCTGCAGTGCATCCTGTGAATGGTACACACTGCAGCCACTGTGCGCCGATAGTGAAGGGAGTGAATGTTTAGGGTGGTGGATGGGGTGCCAATCAAGCGGGCTGCTTTGTCCTGGATGGTGTTAAGCTTCTTGAGTATTGTTGGAGCTGCACTCATCCAGGCAAGTGGAGAGTATTTCACCACACTCCTGACTTGTGCCTTGTAGATGGTGGAAAGGCTTTGGGGAGTCAGGAGGTGAGTCACTCGCCACAGAATACCCAGCCTCTGACCTGCTCTTGTAGTCACAGTATTTATATGGCTGGTCCAGTTAAGTTTCGGGTCAATGGTGACCCCCCCCCCCCAGGATGTTGATGGTGGGGGATTCGGCGATGGTAATGCCGTTGAATGTCAAGGGGAGGTGGTTGGACTGTCTCTTGTTGGAGATGGTCATTGCCTGGCACTTGTGAGCCCAAGCCTGGATGTTGTCCAGGTCTTGCTGCATGTGGGCTCGGACTGCTTCATTATTTGAGGGGTTGCGAATAGAAGTGTTCCATGTTTTGCATAAGAATCATGTAATTTTCTGAATCAGAAATTTTCAAACAACTTTTTTTTTTTTTAAGACTCCTGACAGTTTAAAACTTAAATGAATTACCTAATGTAAAACTGACCCATGCACACCAGGAAGGCCCGTGGTTAATCTCCATTCCCTGCTGAGTTTGCTGATCTCATCTATGGGGGTGGAGGGGCACCACAATCTGCTGAACCCCCCACCCCAAGTTCTCCTGCGACAGAATGGAAGTATGTAAAAGGCATGTCGACAGGTTCAGGCACAGCTGGCTCCGCCCTCTAACCCTGCTTCACCTGAAGACTATACTTGGTCTTGCCAACCCATGTGCAACGTCATGGGAAATCAACTAGTGAAAATACTGAGGAGGACTGTGACAAAATACAGGAAGACATTAATAAACTTGCAGAATTGTCGTGTAATTGGCAAATGAATTTCAATAAAGCTAAGTGAGGTGGTACATTTTGGTTGGAAGAGTAAGGAGGCCACATACTCCATGGAAAATAGCAGTCAAAATGGGATAGGGAAGCAGAACGGTCAGGGGGTACAGGTACACAAATCATTAAAAAGTAGTGACGCAGGTTACTAAGGTCATAAAAAAAGCAAACCAAGCACTGGGGGTCATTCTAGAGGGATAGAATTGAAAAGCGTGAAGTTATGTTAAACTTGTGTGGAACCTTGGTTAGACCACACTTGGAAGTTCTGGTCTCCAGGTTATAAAAAAGGATATAAAGGCACCGGAGAAGGTGCAAAAAAGATTTACTAGGATGATACCAGAACTGAGAGGTTATATCTATCAGGAAAGTTTTAACATGCTGGGGCTCTTTTCTCTAGAAAAGGGAAGGCTGACGGGTGACTTGATAGAGGTCTTAAAGATTATGAGAAGGTTCGATAGGGTAGACATAGAGAAGATGTTTTGACTTGCGGGGGGAGACCGGAACTAGAGGTCATAAATATAAGATAGTCGCTAATAAATCAATAGGGAATTCAGAAGAAACTTCTTTACCCAGAGAATGGTTAGAATGTGGAACTCACTAGCACCAGGAGCAGTTGAGGCGAATAGCATAGATGCATTTAAGGGGAAGCTAGATAAACATATGAGGGAGAAAGGAAAAGGATATGTTGATGGGTTTAGATGAAGAAGGGTGGGAGGAGGCTCATGTGGAACATAAACACCAGCATAGACCAGTTGGGCCGAATGGCCTGTTTCTGTGCTGTACATTCTACCTAATTTTATGTAATCTCTTAGCCAAGTGCTTCCTTTTGTAGGCCCCCAATTCCCTCCCAGGCAAAAGCTTTTTATGCACCAACAATCAGAGCAGTACTTAATCCTCGCTGTGCTGTGGTAACTTCTCAGTCATTTCAAACTGCTGCTGGCAGATTGTAATTCTTTATGCATAAAGTAGAGACAGTGATAATGTTATAACTACATCTGCAATCTGAAAGATTCATTTAATGCAACGCTTCGCTGTCTGTATTGTAACTTTGCTAAAATAAACTGTCAGAACCGGTCTCGGGCATATTGGAAACAGAAATAGCTACCGCGTGTTGTGAGGGTTTGCTTTTGGTGTTTACTTATTTTTTCACTAGCACCAAATGCGGAATTATATAGCTGAATCCCAGTGTTTTGGTCCAGACTGCTGAAATAACATCTCGAATTTCCCACCTGTCCCTCTCCTGCCGTTGTTGGCTGCACCCTTCCCAGCTGGCAGTACTGTGCTCTTCCACACTGCTCACAAAATGCTTCCTGCACAACCTAAACAGCTAAGAGCTGCTGGCCTGAAGCTTGCCTTCCACCCTATTCAAATTTCTGATGGTGAAAACTCGTGACTGGTTGAGCCGAAGGAAAGATCCATATGGAACGTAATTCACTGCCTTTGAACAAGTACCATTGAGCTGTGCTCTGTTGCCTTCATGTTGGAAGTTTTTCACCACACTACATGTCATTTTTAGGGTTTTCCATTTTTAGTTTGCTTTCGTTACTGAAACAAACACCTCTAGATTTTTCTGTCCGATAGGAGCTTGAGTTAATCCCAAAAATTAGGAACCTGATATGTTGTGAAGACACATACGGGCCTATTGGGTTAATGGCCTTGGCATATTAATATGTGATCCCTTAGACAGACAGGTTTCATCACTAGTAACAAGTAAACAGAACAAGGTCCAAATATGCAGCAAAGTCTTTGAACATACACAACACAATTACAAGAGGACATTCCATGGAATGTTTTCTCATTCTTATGCGGCTGTTATGTTTTAACCAACTTGCTGGAATTTCCCACAAGTTTCTATTTAAAAATGTCTGACTCAATGACAGCACCCTTGCCCGAGATAGGTTCGACATAGACAAGATGTTTCCACTTGTGAGGAAGAACAAAACTATGGGTCATAAATATAAAATAACTAATAAATCAATAGGGAATTCAGGAGAAACTTCTTTACCCAGAGAGTGGTTAGAATGTGGAACTCGCTACCACAAGGAGTAGTTAAGGCGAATAGCATTGATGCATTTAAGGGGAAGCTAGATAAACACATGAGGGAGAAAGGAATAGAAGGTTATGCTGATAGGGTTAGATGAAGAAGGGTGGGAGGAGCATCTTGTGCATAAACACCGGCATGGACCAGTAGGGCTGAACAGTCTGTTTCCATGCTTTACAGTCTGTTTCCATACTTTACATTCTATGTTGTGAGTTCAATTCCCACAGTGGAGACTTGAGCACTTAATCTAAGCCGACACTTCAGTGCAGTACTAAGGGAGTGCTGCATTGTCAGAGAAGCATCTTTCAGATGAGACGTTGATCTTGATGTAAAAGTTCTCAAGGCACAATTCGAAGAACAGCAAGGGAGTTCGATTGGTATCCTGGCCAACATTTATTCCTCAATCAACTCGACACACAGATTATCTGGTCGTTTATCTCACTGCTGTTTGCGAGACCTTGCTGTACGCAAATTGGCTGTTGCATTTCCCTACATTACAAAGGTAATTACACTTCAAAAGCACTCCATTGGTTGCCAAACGCTTTAGGATGTCTGACAGGTGTGAAAGGCGCCATTAAAATAAAAGCTCTTTCTTTCGTAAAAAAGCATCTACTGCAAAGTTCCCAATGGGAAACAGCAATTTCTCAAACTACTATTGTAAACCTCAGATTTACATAATACCACTGTGTTTCAAACACCATCTTATTCAGCCCTCATAAGCTTTTATTTAAAAACAGCACTGTATTTTGCGGTGCTTGGTGCATTATTTCCAATATTGAGTTTGGACATTCACTCTATTTGAAATGTTATATTTGTGTTTAGTGTTAGCCTGGTTCAGTTGGTAACACTCTTGCCTGAATCATAAGGTTGTGGATTCAAGTCTTACTAAAGTATTTGAGCATGTAATCTAATCCGGCATGCTAAGGCAACACACTGACAAGAAACCAAAGCCCCATGTGCCTGTTCAGGTAGAATAGAAGATCCATTGGTACTATTCAAGGAAATACAGGCGAGTATTCCAGTGCCCTGGCCGCCATTTATCCCTCAACCAATATCACAACACAAGTTATTTAATTTGCCGTTTGTGGGACCATGCTGTGCATAAATTCGCTGCCACATGTGCTTAAAAACACTTCAAAAGTAACTCATTGGCTATGAAGCATTTTGGGATATCCTGAAGATGTGAAATACAAATGCAACTCTTTTCATTTTTAGAAAAAATATTTTTTTTAAGATATGCTTTCATTATTTGTGTTATATAGGTAGACTTAGAGTCACCAATCATTTCAGAGTTGCAGATGCCCTTCCAGTACCAAGGTATCTGGATATCTGAAGTATCACAGTAGTTGCCGATTGTCAGCACATAAATATATTGAATAATTCAGGTGCATTAACTGATAAATTTGAAATTTACCCACAAGCAAAATGAATCAATTTACTCTTCTGCTTTGCAGAATAGTTTAATAAGCAAAATTTTGGAAATGATTGGGGGCAGTGATATGGCAGAATCTCAATGAGCCCAGCCTTTTACAGTAAATAAGCAGCATCTAAACTGCAAAAATAAGATTATTTCAATACTGCACCAAGAAAGAAGTATTTGGACTGCAGGACTCAAAATAACCGGCAGTCAATTATTGAGTGCAAGTCACACAGATGTTTGGGTCAGTCTTGCTAACCACTGTTAGTCACCGAGGTAAGACAACCTGAAGCTACACTTTTACTGAAGATAGCCTCCTGGGCACATGTACAATTTGGGTTGGGGAGGGGGAAAGGCTAAAAGGATCAAGATGAAATAATGCAGATGGGACCCGCCCTACTTTGGTGCTTTATTTATTTTCTATCTTAACAGGTGGAATTTCTGGCCTTGGGGTCATTTTTTCCAGCCAGTTGGCGCAGAGCAAGTATTGAGCACAGCAATTGGCCTCTGGTAACCACTTGTATGGCGTTGGGGGTGTGCTCACATGGACAAGTTAAATCCATGGAACGTGACAGGTAAGACAGTACCACAGATTTTGTTGTAGTCTCAATCAATAAATAAAATCTATGACAGAGATTGATTTTATTCTGTGGGCTAAATTTAATATTTTAACTTTGAGTTAAGTAATCTCCAAATGGTAATTAGAGGATTCAACTAACAAGATTAGCAGAATCAAATCAGATTAAAACCAACAACCAGTTGAGATGCAAAGACCGTAGGAAAAGCGTGAAGATGAGGCCACTGAAAAAGGAACACCAAATTTCAGCAGGGGAATGGGGAACCGGACGGAACAGTAAAGCTAGGGAGAGCAAAAACAATGATGACATAAGTTGTTTGACAATGCATGGGACACAAAAATACTACAGATTACACCAGAAGTAATTTCTACATGGAATTAAACATACAGAACAAGTAGCAGGATAGCAAGCTGGTTACAAAACAGAAATCAGAGAGTAGGGGTTGATGGTAGTTACTCAGACTGGCAGAAGGTGGGAAGCGGTGTGCCACAGGGATCGGTGCTGGGACCACTGCTGTTCACCATTTACATCAACAATTTGAACTCAGGAATTAAATTTCAAAACACAAGACGACGTTAATAAACTCGCAGAATGCGCATGTAAATGGCAAATGATTTTCAATATAGATATGTTAGGTGGTGCATTTTGATAGGAAGAATAAGGAGGCCACATACTCCTTGGATAATTAGAGTCTTAATCATGGGGTAGAGGAGCAAAGGGATCATGGGGTACAGGTTCACAAATCATTAAAAGTAGCAATGCTGGTTAACAAAGCCATAAAAAGTGCAAACAAGCACTGGGGCTCATTTCTAGAGGAATAGAATTCAAAAGCAGAGAGGTTACGTTAAACTTGTATGGAACCTTGGTTAGACCACATTTCACTGTCAGGTCTCCATATTACAAAAAGAATGTCGAAGCACTGGAGAAGGGACAAAAAAGATTTACAAGAATGATACCAGAACTGAGAGGTTAGAATGATCAGGAAAGACTGAACAGGCTGGGGCTCTTCTCTCCAGAAAAGAGAAGGCCGATGGGGTGACCTAACAGGAGATCTTTAAAATTATGTTGGGGTTTGATAGAGTAGACGTAGAGATGTTTCCACTAGCGGGAAGTCCAAAGCTAGGGGCCATAAATATAAGATAGTCACTAATAAATCCAATAAGGAATTCAGGAGAAACATCTTTACCCAGAGATTGGTTAGAATGTGGAACTTGCCACTACATAAGAGTAGTTGAGGCAAATAGCATAGATGCATTTAAGGGGAAGCTAGACAAGTACATGAAGGAGAAACGATTAGAAGGTTATGGTCATAGGGTGAGATGAAGTAGGGTGCGTGGAGGCTCGTATGAAGCATAAACATGGACCAGTTGGGCCAAATGGCTTGTTTCTGTGTTGTAAATTGTATGTAGATCAGAGACTCAAAAAACAATTGGGAGATTTTGGGAACCCGCGCAAGTTGGCAACTGTCAATCTTCAGACCATAAAAAAAAATCAGTAAAAACTGCAGAATATAGCGTCTGCTACATCCGTCATAGTCAGTTAAGAAATGCTTTGTTTTATTGAAAAAAATTCCTTGAAGTTGTTACACAGAATTTTCAGTGCTCATTTGAAATAGAAAACAATGACAACTACGGTTGAGATAAATAAATGTTTACAAATATTAGTACGATATAAAGTCTATCACATCTTGCCATCTTAAGTGGAACCACATCTCCCACTCGAGATATCTGGAGAATTTTGTAGTTTTCTTCTCTTTAATTGCAAATGTGTGCATCGTCCAGAACTGATTATTCAAGGGTTTTCCCAAGATGTGCGAATGCAGTAATATCTAAAGTCAGTGGGACCGCCCTCGCGTGATTCCACTCCTACCTGCCCAAATCAGCTGATGCATCTACAGCAATGGCTTTTCCTCCCATCCGCACCATCACCTCTGGAGTCCCAATCTGACACAGGGTTAGATTCCATGTGCATGACACCTAGTTTTTCCTCTCCACTGCTTTCCTCAACGCCACAACGAACTCCATACTGCCAGGGGCCTGCCTAAGTTATGTATCAGCCAGAACTTCCTCCAATTGAACATTGGGAAGACAGACGTCACTGTTTTTCAAAAAAATACTCCACATCCTTGCCATCAACTCCAGCCCCCTCCCTGGCTGTTCACTCTAGCTGAGCCAGTCTGTGGGCAATGTCAACATTCTGTTCAACCCAGCCCAGAGCAGCTGAACTTCAAACTCCATACCCTATCCACGCAAAAGCACTTACTTCCACCTCCAAAACACTGCTCGCCTCTGCCCCTATCTTAGGCCCCACTGCCATTGAACTTCTTATCCACATCCTTGTTACCTCTGGACTTAATTCATCCAATGCCATTCTTACCAGCCTCTGCCCTCCATCAACTTCAAACTGCGCTGCTTGCATCCTGCCCTGCCCGCCTATCCTTGCTGACCTACACTGGTTTCCATCCCCCAACAGACTGAATTTCAAATCTTCATTGACAAATCCGTCCATGGTTTAGCCACACCAACCTCTGCAATCTTTTCCATCATCTCTCTCATCCCCCAGTCCTCTAACCACCTGCCCATCATCTACCACCTTCCAGAGGTCAGAGCCACCTTGACCCTTAGAACGCCATCCTCCAAAATCCTGTTTTCCTCACACCTTTAAACACATTTCTGATCAAGCTTTCAATCATCTCTCTTAACCTTCCTCTAAAGTCAGTGTCGGCTCCTTATCTCCTCTGCAAAGTACTTTGGGACATTTTTCTACACTATTAAAGTGTTATAAATGTAAGCTGTTGTCACATTTAATCCCAACTAAAAGGATTTTCAAAATCTCTCCCCTCTTCCTCCCCCAAAATCAGATTGACATACAAACCACAGCACAGAAACAGGCCACTCAACCCACCTGGTGTATGCCGGTGTTTAAGCTCCACGTGAACCTGCTTCCACTCTACTTCATCTCACCCTTTCATGTCCTTCTATTCCTTTCTCCCTTGTGTTCTTATCTAGCTGCCTCTTAAAGGCATCTATGATATTCACCTCAACTACTTCTTGTGGTAGGAAGTTCCACATTCTAACCACTCTCTGGGTAAAGAAATTTCTCCTGAATTCCTTATTGGATTTATTAGTGACTTTTCCATATTTATGGTCTCTAGTTTCGGACTCCCCCACAAGTGGAAATATCTTCTCTATGTCGCCTACTCAGCTGCCAATTTCACGCAAGTGTCAGGTGTGCAATTTATCATAAGGTGCCACCTCGCAACCCCACTGAACACGGGGCAGATTAAAACTGACACAAAATCTGGCAGCCTGCGCTCCTGGTCCTTTTTCCTACCAGGCCCCTTCCCCTCACCTCCAGGCCCTAAGCTGGACATCATACTCTACATCTGGGTTGACTAGAGTCCTTTCGAAGCCTAAGGCCTCTGTCTCTATCTCCTCGGAAACGAGTCCCTCCCCGGGGCCCGGCCGGCCTGCCTTCCCCTCCCCCCGGGGCCCGGCCGGCCTGCCTTCCCCTTCCCCTCCCCCCGGGGCCTGGCCTGCCTTCCCCTTCCCCTCCCCCCGGGGCCCGGCCGGCCTGCCTTCCCCTCCCCCCGGGGCCTGGCCTGCCTTCCCCTTCCCCTCCCCCCGGGGCCCGGCCGGCCTGCCTTCCCCTCCCCCCGGGGCCTGGCCTGCCTTCCCCTTCCCCTCCCCCCGGGGCCCGGCCTGCCTTTCCGTGCGCAAAATGGCGGCGGCCGGATAGCACTGCGCCACTCCGCCCGGGGAGCGTGCGTGCCTGAGGAGGGCGGGCAGGGCGGTGCGAGCTGCGGGACTCTCACTTACCAACAGTGCGGCCTTGCTCGGCTTGATTTCGCTCCAGTGCCGCTTCTCTCCCGCAGTTTCGTTCCCCTCAGGCCGCGGGTCTCCTTACTGCCGCCATCTTCCACAAACACCCCCGGCGCCGGAACTGACGCCAACGCGCCCAGTGCGTGCGCGGACCCGCCACGTCACCCTCCTCCAACGCGCGCGCGCGTCTCTTCTCCAGTGCGCGTGCGCACCGCTCACGTTGCCGAGTTTTGTTCAAAGCGGAAGTGCTCGACTTTTTAAAGCTTCGCACCCAAAAAGCACACGGTGTAAATATACCGTAATCCTTACTGTATCCTCGCCACAACTAATCTTTAAAACTAGCCCATTAATGTTGCTGTTAACATGCTTTGCTTCCAACTACTTGAACTCTTGTATTCTTCCTTCTCCATCTCATTATCTCTCGTAAACAATTTTACAACACCAAGTTATAGTCCAGCAATTTTATTTTAAATTCACAAGCTTTCGGAGGCTTCCTCCTTCCTCAGGTGAACGATGTGGAAAGGAGGAAGGAGGAAGCCTCCGAAAGCTTGTGAATTTAAAATAAAATTGCTGGACTATAACTTGGTGTTGTAAAATTGTTTACAATTGTCAACCCCAGTCCATCACCGGCATCGCCACATCATTATCTCTCGTTATGTTTCATTTTCTCTCATTCCCTAGTTCCTTCTCTCTCTTTCACTTCTCTCTCATTCCCTGGGTCATTTCCTCTTTCCACCATTACTCGTGTTCACTCTCTCCCTCTCTGATACCCGTTTCCCATTCCTTTACTTCCTGCCTTTCTTGATCGTTCTCTCTGTCATTCTAATTCCCTCTTCCTGTCTCTTCACTTTGTAACAGGAGTGAGGAGGACTCGGAGTGGGGATAGTGGCCAGGTGAGTCTGTGTTGATATCATCACCTGCATTAGAAAGAACTCATATGAACATTTAAAGATTGCTGCACAATCTATCTATATCTTATTTAAAAATCTTATGTACTTCCTGTATTCAGAACCATACTTTCTGGTTGTCATATTTCTGTGACAACTTTTTAACCATTATAAACTGCCGTGTAGATTTCCGCCACAAATCGTTCAAAATGCTTTCTGGATGTTTTTCGCTGCCCTTTTTTTAATAACTGAAATTTCTAACCGCCAAAATAAAAGTTTAAACAAAATAAAGATTTTTTTTCGAGTACATATTTCACAATAACAGGATTAGATTTATCTATTGACTTGTCTTTTGTGTCTTTAAATGCCTTCATTAGAGTTTTTACTTGCAGATCTCAGCCTCTTTCAAAAGTGTGGACTTGGACTTGATATTTCTTCCTAAAGCTGTGAGCTGAATTTGTGGAGTGTGCAATCTAACTAATTTTAGGATGCTTTCCGTCAACTGTACCAATGAAATATTTAGCTCCAGATACTAGCAATTTCTAGTCAATTATTTGTCAACATTTGTTGTAAAAAGATAAAGGACACATTTTAAAAATTTTATTCAGGTAAAATTCATGCTGTTTTTTTTAAGATAGGCTGTGTGTGTGAGAAAGTGTGAGAAAAATTACTACTGATTACACATTTGTTGTAGATTTTGTTTTGTGATCTAAAACCTTCAGCTTAGTGGGAAGGTGAAGGGGTAGGGAATGTGATTGGAGCAATGGGGTAGGTGATGCACAAGTGACTGGGGGAATGAGAAGACATCCACCGAGTACCAAATTTTCCTACAATCCTGAACCCAAATGCAGCCTGCAGCCATTGGTCTTTCCTGGCTACAGCACACCATACCACCCTTAAGCAGAAGGGAAAGACAGCAAGAGAAACAGCAACACAAATACAGATAATTGTAAACAATTTTACAACACCAAGTTATAGTCCAGCAATTTTATTTTAAATTCACAAGCTTTCGGAGATTTTCTCCTTCCTCAGGCAAATGTTTCAAGATCTCCTTGAAGCCTACGCATTTATACATATTGAACAATAATACATGGTGTTTACAGACTGCCCCTGCAACTGCCCGTTGCCAAGGCAATCACCGTGTTCAGACAGAGAGGTGTTACCTGCAGAACCTCCGAATACACATTCAACAAAAAAACAAACAGGGAAAAAAAAAACAGAGAAAAAAAAACACAGAGAGAGGCAGAAACATCCGGAAGGCAGAGAGAGCCAGCAAATGACCCATTATATTAAAAACAGATAACATTTGTTCGCTGGTGGGGTAACGTGTAGCGTGACATGAACCCAAGATCCCGGTTGAGGCCGTCCTCATGGGTGCGGAACTTGGCTATCAATTTCTGCTCGACGATTTTGCGTTGTCGTGTGTCTCGAAGGCCGCCTTGGAGTACGCTTACCCGAAGGTCGGTGGATGAATGTCCATGACTGCTGAAGTGTTCCCCGACTGGGAGGGAACCCTCCTGTTTGGCGATTGTTGCGCGGTGTCCGTTCATCCGTTGTCGCAGCGTCTGCATGGTCTCGCCAATGTACCATGCTCTGGGGCATCCTTTCCTGCAACGTATGAGGTAGACAACGTTGGCTGAGTCACAGGAGTATGAACCATGCACCTGGTGGGTGGTGTCATCTCGTGTGATGGTGGTATCTGTGTCGATGATCTGGCATGTCTTGCAGAGGTTACCGTGGCAGGGTTGTGTGGCGTCGTGGACGCTGTTCTCTTGAAAGCTAGGTAGTTTGCTGCGAACGATGGTCTGTTTGAGGTTGGGTGGCTGTTTAAAGGCGAGTAGTGGAGGTGTGGGGATGGCCATAGCGAGGTGTTTGTCCTCATTGATGACATGTTGAAGGCTGCGGAGAACATGGCGTAGTTTCTCCGCTCCGGGGAAGTACTGAACGACAAAGGGTACTCTGTTGGTTGCGTCCCGTGTTAGTCTCCTGAGGAGGTCTATGCGATTTTTTGCTGTGGCCCGTCGGAACTGTCGATCGATGAGTCGAGCGTCATATCCCGTTCTTACTAGGGCGTCTTTCAGCGTCTGTAGGTGTCCATCGCGTTCCTCCTCGTCTGAGCAGACCCTCTGTATTCGCAGGGCCTGTCCATAGGGGATGGCCTCTGGTTCTGCAGGTAACACCTCTCTGTCTGAACACGGTGATTGCCTTGGCAACGGGCAGTTGCAGGGGCAGTCTGTAAACACCATGTATTATTGTTCAATATGTATAAATGCGTAGGCTTCAAGGAGATCTTGAAACATTTGCCTGAGGAAGGAGAAAATCTCCGAAAGCTTGTGAATTTAAAATAAAATTGCTGGACTATAACTTGGTGTTGTAAAATTGTTTACAATTGTCAACCCCAGTCCATCACCGGCATCTCCACATCATGACAAATACAGATAAGAGAGAGATCATATTCTCTGACTTACCACGTGTAACATCATGGGAAATTGATTAGCAAAACATTACATTTGTTATGTATGTTGCACACTCCTTATTTGGGCATCACGGTTCGGTTATGCCTCCAAGTGGCATTTCAATAGGACTTCCACAATATAAAGCCTAAATACAAGTTAGCTACTAACAGATCAAATACAGAATTTAGGAGGAATTTCTTTACAGCGAGTGGTGAGAATGTGGAACTCGCTGCCGCATGGAGTGGTTGTAGCAGATAGCATTTATGCATTTAAGGGGAGGCTTGATGCATACAGGAGGGAGATGGGAATAGAGGAATATTCGGGCAGGATGTGAAAGGGTAATTAGAGTGGGAGGAGGTTCGTGTACGGTATAAACACCAGCATAGACTAGTTGGGTCGAACGGCCTATTTTTGTCCTGTAAATTCTATGTAAAGCTACTTTTCATACAGTTATGCCTGCAGCTGCACACCACCTCCACTGGACAGAGCTTCAAAAGCTGCAGATCCCCATGTCTGTATCTACGGCATCATCAATGCACTTTTTCATGGGCAATGCCACAGATGGTCCATTAGTAATGCATTAAAAGTCTTGTTCACAGCACACACTTCCTGTGTCACAATTACTTCCTGTGACAATTTCCCCATCACATTTTGTTGAAAACACTCCTATAAGCAGTGTATCCTCTGATTCGCTATGAGCTATGCCATGGGAGATCAGCTAGTGTATTTACATTTTAGTAAAGCTTTTGACACAGTGCCACACAGATTAGTCCCTATGGTTGGAATGCATGGAATGGAGAGGAATGTTCGAAGTCCATTGTAAATTGGATGAATCAGAGGAAACAAAAGGGAAGTTGTACATGCACGAGTATGGAAGAGGCAAGTAACAGAGTGCCTGAGGGATCAGTGCCAAGGCCATTGCTGTTCGCAGTATACACAATTTACAAAGGAGGGCAAAAACAAAACTATTTAAGCTTGCAGATTTGGGATTGGCATCGTAGGAAATTGGGCTGACAAGCAGCAAATGCTGTATGGAGTGAATAAACACTTGAGATTGGGGAAAGGGAATAAGCTATGGCACTTTTTCTTCCTTTAGCCTATCTAAAAAATGTATTTTATCCATCATAACGTTGCTTATCTCATTCTCACCCACTTCAGGATTCATCTCCTCTCCGATATCTTTCTCTTTACTAAAGACCAATAGAAAGGACTTATTAAATACCTCCGCAATTTTTTTGGCCAACATCCACAAATCGACGGCCCTCTCCTCTCAGGGGTCCCACCTTGCTTTTAACAAATCTCTTTTTACTGATATACTGTTCCTTTTGATGTTTTTTGAATCTTTTTTCCTCACTCTCTCTTAGCTTTCCTTATCCCACTCTTAACCTCTTATTTTCTCATATTCTCCTTTAGTTTCTCATTATTGTTACAGTCCCTATAAGCCTTCATCTTCAATTTAATTGGCTTCTATTTATCTATGGCATCTTGAAAGTACTTGTATTTTCTGTATTTTTTAATGGAATATATTTTTTCTTTACCGTTGCAATCTCTTTTTAAAACATTCCACCGTTACTCTTTCCACATCACTCAGCCAGCCCGTTCATCTATCTAAAATCTGCCCTAATTCAATCTGTTCTAACTTTTGTGCTGACTTGCTCCCTTTCCAGTTGTACCTTAAACCTTATATTGTCGTCACCCACATTTAGCTCATTTACCTGATCGATTTCATTACTCATAACCCAATCTAGCAACACCTCCTTATAGGCCTACTGAACCGAGGAGGCAGAGTTTGAACCGAGGGGACTGTGGTTAAGATGAGGGAATAGGATAAAAGTAAAAAGGATGGTCTTTAAACTAGGAGATAGGATAAAGCAAGGAATACAGGTTAAACTGAGGGGACAAAGTAAAACTGAAGATTTGATTGTTAAATTGAGGGAATAGGTTAATCTGTTGGGAATGGAATTCACTCCAAAGCTCTGGAGGTCCTATTGGAAAGAAGTAGTCAACAAAACAAAAGGTAATTTGGAATGAAAAATCAATTAAGAGACAAGAGATGATATTGTGGGGAAAGGTAATAGTTTATCAGAACTATAGAATCATGGACCTTTCAGCATGGGGGGAGGGGGGTGCTATTCGTCCCCTTGCACTGTTGTGCTTCCACACCATTTTCCGTCCCTTTCCCCATACTTGACTGTTGTGCCTCAAATGATGAAATCAGCTAACATTGCAAAACCCCAGAGACTGAATGTAGGACCAGCTGTTCTTGTACTGCTTAGTTCCACACTGGGCAGCTCACATCCACTGGGAACCCCAAGGATATAGTGCAATGGAAATCGCTTCCATTGGATGATCATGCTGCAGCTTACTGGAAATGAGCAACGGGTGACTTTGGTTCAATAGAAATCAATGAGCAATGATTGGGATGTTGGTGACAAGAATTCCATGAACGATGGCCAAACTATCGTTCTAGAAGTATTGAATATCCCTGTGCTGCTCTTTATTAGAAATCAGAGCAAGACTGGGAACCTTCTCAGTTCAAACTCCACCTCCCCCTTTCCTGAAAGTGATGCTCGAGAATGGTTCCATAGGCAACACCAGCTCTTCAGTGGCCCAAAGTAGCCACTCTTCAGATGTGAGCCTGGAGAGAACTTACGAAAATGACAGGCAAGACCAGCTAGTGCATCAAGGGCTGCCCCACACACGATGGCTGGAGCATCGTGACTAGACACTCTTACACCCCCCACCCCCCCACTTCCCCTGCAGCCATGTAATCTCCCGGGAGAGGCAAAAAACAGGGGGAAAAAAACAGGGTCAAAATGAGAAAAAAATCTGGAAAATTCCCCCCCAGGTGATCGAGACCAATCCAGATCACAGTGGAGGGTGTAAATCACCACCTTCAGCTGATGAGGGGAGAACATTTTAAAAAGACAGGAAAGCCTAGGGACATAATTGATTAGCAATTAGTTTGGCAGAAGAAATGGCCTTTCAACAACTGGGACCTGGGTTTAAATGCAGCTCTTAAGATGGTATTTGAACCCAGCTCCTGACCTGTCTATTGCCTGCAAGTGTCCCCAAGAGATGAATTTGGACAGTTCCTAATGGGCAGAGGCCCACAAATTGCCTCTAATTTAGTGATTGACAAACTCATTTGTACAGTTGGCTTAGATAATGGAGAATATTATATTGGAGTCTTGTGTTGTGATCTTGTGCGATCAGCAGCTAAGGCATACTGCAGGGCTATTTACTCTGTGACTAACCACACTAGATCTGATCTGGGAGAGCTTGATCTGCAATATTGGTTGGGGAGAGGAAACATATGAAAGGCACATGGGATGGTGCTTTCCATTCCCCCTAATTTATGCTCCAGCTCATTCCAAGATGCACAGATTCCACATCAAATTGGATTTGGAAAAATATCTTGTTGGGAGGCTAGACGGATTTAAATCAGCAGATTTGCTGTCTCCAAAGTTTTTACTGTAACCCCAAAATAAGGGGTTTTAAAGATATCCAACCTTCCCCTCACCAAACTAAATGTGTGCACATGGTCCCAGGTTCAATCCCCAGTCTTTGCTGAAGTAGTCGGTTTCAGCTGACGGTCCGGGGGAGGGAGGCACAATTGGCTTTACCCCGCCCCTCACAAAGAAATCGAGAGGTACATCAGGCAACAACCTTGGTCACTGTCCAGAAAATCCCGCTGGACGTCGGGTGATGACGGAATTGGGCTCGGCTGTGATGCCCCGCGAGTCAAATAGCCCACCAACACCCACTCATTAAAAAAAATGACTGAGGTACCAGGAAGCGACTGGTGCCAGCGAAGCCAATCCCAGAAGTTAATGCCTTTAATATAAAGAGCCATACCTGTGTATTGCGGGTAGCTCATTCATCCCTCATCACCTTGCTGTATATTGTTGGAACATTGGTGAGAGGCAGCCCTACGCAGATAATTTCTGAACCACTCCCCAGAATGCAATATCACAAATGTGGAATGCTGCCCCTAATTTGATATTACCATTCACGTTGCTGTGCTTGCGTGTGAGACTGTGATCCCACAAAACATCTGGTTTCAGGCTTCCACTAACCAGCAGTTCTAAAGCACATAACTGGATAACACAAAGTGACTGCCACACAGTAACTGTACAGGTATGGTGTCTGGGATAATGGGGAATTTCAGTAAAATACACCTCCTTTGCAAAAGGTGCAGTGCGCCTTATTTGGCTGTCACTACCAATCGATCATTGCTGGGACTCACATAAATCTACGGACAGGGCTGTATATGGTGGACCCCAAACAACTTCATTTCTCTCCTGACTTCTTTCAAACAAAGACAATCTTCAACCAGGACCTGACACATGTGACCTCACTTTAATTAAACAATAAGGTCCCAGCATCCTCTGAGAATTAGTTCACGATTTCAGTTTGTCAAAAGTGATGGTTAGAAAAATCTGACGCACAAAAACACACGCATCTCGACATCTGAATGAAAAAATAGATTGACACTCCCTTTAGAAGAACAGGCGATTCCAGTGTGTATTTACATTCTGGGTCTCGTGGAATGTGCTACTGAGTGATTCTGGATCCAGAATTAATCCAAGGGTTTATCATGTCCTGCAGTGACTGGACTGGTTGGGCTTCAGCTCACAGCCTCTCCATCTTCACTCTTTTTAAAATTAGTCCATGTCAGTGGGAAGCACCAGCACCAACATCCACTGGCTGAGCACCAGGGAGAACTGTGGGTAGGTGACGGTGGCGTTAATACTGAAAGCTTCGCTTGGTCTGAATATCATCGAGGATCTGCTGCAGCTCCTCGTCCTCAAATCGACCTTCCAAACTGAAATTCAAGAAATGGAGAATGGGGGAGGGTGGAAGGAGAAAGAGTTGAGATGAATAAACTGCAATCGCCATTACAGACAAGTACATCAAAAAACATCTAATCCACGGGTATATTTAATACCCTACACCCTGAGACAACACATCCAATAGAGGTCAAACAGGTAACGTTGACACAGACCAGTGTCACGGTCATTGATTTGGTGCTCATTGTAGTCCATTCACAGGATAAGCTTTTATTGGTTTTGTTGGAATTACAGATGAAAGCTTTCCATGGGTCAATGCATTGGGCGGCATGTTACTGAGGCACAGATGTCACAAGGTGCTGGGTGGGACCCTCACTCTGTGCTGATTTAGCTGATCTCAGCTGGGGGAGTAACTGAAGGCTCAGTCTCCAGTGCGAAAGACAGTGGGGGGAAAAGTAACCAGGGTCGTGCTCCTGCTCGAAATCCAGACACAGGCCAAGTTCAGGTGGGGACAGGATCAACGTGAAGACTGGCCACTCAAGTATCACATGGAAGATTGCCACGGCCGGGGGTAGTGTACCCCAGTAAGAATCAACGATTCAGGAGGGGAGAAAAAAATTAATTTCAGGGTCAAGGGTCTGTCAGAACACAAGAAATAGGAGCAGGAGTAGGCCATACGGCCCCACGGCCCCTCGCGCCTGCTCCGCCATTCAATAAGATCATAGCTGATCTTTGACCTCAACTCCACTTTCCATATATCCCTTCATTCTCCTAGAGTCCAAAAATCTGTCGATCTCAGTCTTGAATAGACTCAATGACTGAGCATCCACAGTCCTCTGGGGGTAGAGAATTCCAAAGATTCACAACCCTCTGAGTGGAGAAATTCCTCCTCATCTCAGTCTTAAATGGCTGAATCCTTATCCTGAGATTATGCCCCCTAGTTCTAGACTCTCCAGCCAGGGGAAACAACTTCACTGCACCTACCCTGTCAAGCCCTCTCAGAATCTGATATATTTCAATGAGATCACCTCTCACTCTTCTAAACTTCAGAGAATATAGACCCATTTTACTCAATCAGGTGCTGACGCAGTGGAATATGGCTGGTTGGTGAGCTCAGAGTTGACTGAATACTGAACACCCTCACTCTGCTTTATTGCTCTTGCTCTGATTGGCAAATATACTTGTAAGTTGGTCAAGGGTACCAGGAAAGATTGTGAAG
Source organism: Heptranchias perlo (assembly GCF_035084215.1). Lineage (NCBI taxonomy): Eukaryota > Metazoa > Chordata > Chondrichthyes > Hexanchiformes > Hexanchidae > Heptranchias > Heptranchias perlo. The sequence goes on along the minus strand of NC_090337.1, from coordinate 64,781,271 downwards.
ATGATCAAGCTTGGACTGTTGCCATGATAAACTGTAGCTATCACGTTGGTTTACAATTCTCAGTGTAAATGCCCCATTGCAATCCATATTTCAATCTCCACTTTATAATAACTAGCATTTATATAGCACCTAATACAAAAAAACATTCTGAGGCACTTCACACAATGGGCTGGGGTATGGGAGACCAGACAGGAACAGCAGAGAAGAGTTAGGGCAAGTGACCAAAGCTGCAAATGAAGAGATAGGTTTTAAAGAGGATTTTGAAGGTGGAAAGTGATGGAGTACGGTGGAGGGGTTTGGGAAAAGAATCCTAGAGTACGGCAGCACGCAGGCTGAAGGCTCTGACGTTGGATCAGGGAAACATGAAGTGGGCCAGTTTCAGAAGATCAGAGGGTGCAAGTGGAGAAATGGGGCTGGGGGAGGTTGTAGCCATAGGGTGGGGCGAGGCCGAGGGGTGGATTTGTAAATTGAGGACAAGGGGTTTTGAAATCAGTGCACTGGGGAGGTAGGGCAGACCGGCACAATGGGTAAACAGGACTTTGTGCAGGATAGGGTGTGGGAGGTGGAGCTCTGGATGAGTTGGAGTTTATCTCGGGTGGAGCTCGGAAGGCTAACAAGGAGACAGTTGGAGAAACCAAGTCTGGAGGTAGAAGTGGCCGATATTCAGGTTTCAGTAGTGGAGGGATGAGAGGGGGATGGAGATGGATGATACTACAGAAATACATGGTCCTGGTGATTGAGCGGAGATGGAATTTGAAGAACAGCTCAGGGATGTCGCCCACTGTTGGCTTCAGCCTGAGTGAGTAGCCAAGCAGGAGAATGGAAATCAGGAGCCATGTTTCTGGCAAGAACATAAGAACGTAAGAAACGGGAGCAGAAGCAGTCTATACGGCCCCTTGAGCCCGCTCCGCCATTCAATAAGATCATGGCTGATCTTCGACCTCAACTCCACTTTCCCGCCCGATCCACAAAAGGATGGCTTTGGTCTTGCCAATTGCTCAGCTGCAGGAAGCTCTGGATGATCCATAACTTAATGTCAGACAAACAGTTGGAAAGAACAATTGGAGTCAAGGGCAGTGATGGAGAGGTAAAGCTTATCATCACCATGTAAATGGAAGCTGATCCCATGCTTACAGATGATGACACCGAGGAGCAGCGTTTCAATGAAGAATAGGAAGTGGCCAAGGATGGAGCCTTGGGGCACAATGGAGGTTCGGTGCAGGAACAGGAGAAGCCATTGTAGGCAACACGCTGGCTACGATGGGATAAATAAGATTGGAACTGTATGAGGTTGTACAATGGAGGTGGACTACAAAAGAGAGGTGTTGGGAGGAGGATTGAGCGGTCAAATTCATCGAAAGCCATAAAGAGGTTGAGGAGGGATAATATACCGTGGTTACAATCAGACATGGAAAGAGCTGAGAGCCAGATGAGTGGAGCGGAAGACCTGAAAAATTACCTATTCATGTTCAGACAAGTGCTGGAAATAAAAGCTGAGTGAGGTGGGTGGTGTGGGCTGGGCTGGGCTGATGACTGACAATAAGTCAAAAAACTCCACAACTGCAGGATCCTTGAGGGCCATTTGATTTATATTGGCCTCTAAAAGGTTTGTGGAGTTGCAGGAACAGAAGGCATCTTCCCACCAAAAGCTGAGCAGACTCAGAGTTTGATGGAACTGGTGCAGAGGACAACGTGACCAATGGCAAGGTTCTATGAGCTTGTGGATCAAGGGACGATCATAAACCTTGCCACAGCAGTGCAAGCACTTATGTATTAATTAACAATGGCTTTTCCGGAGACCTTCAAAAGCATTTCATTTTAATTTCACTTCACTCTGGAAACTAAGTTACACACAGCCCAATTTATTCTGCATGGCGACATGTTGAAAATGGTGCCCAGCAACTAGTTTCCAAAGTCCGTGATGCAGTTCATGACTTACCGAACACTAACTCCATCACGTTTGGGTGTTTTTGACCATTTTTCAACAGAAAGGATTTGGAAAAAGGGCTCATTTTAAATGTTGAGTTTTTAAAGCAAAGAATATTCACACAAGTTTTAAAAAGCACCTAGACGATAGCTAGTTAATATGCTAATGGAAGATCATAAACCATTAACAATTCATTAGCCTGTCTTGGCAATCGATAAGCACCTCACACCCATTGTGCTGGGAAGTCTCTAATTCCTTTTGACTGTGATCAGAGGCACAAAAACCAGAGATACCGGCATATAGCCATGCAGCCTGATAAATGTCACCATCTCAGAACGGACAGGGCACTGACCTGGGAATGAGAGCTTTAGCCTCCTCGGCTGTCTCGGGACACAAGTTGGCCAGACTGGCTAGTTCAAATTTGTGCAATTTCTTCTGTAACAGCAGACTACAAGAAAGAGACAAGAGTAATACTTCAAATAAAACCCGCACATTAATTCACAATTCTTCAACTCAATCTTTTCACAAGAGGCTGTCACCCCGTCTGGATTCTACACAATCTTTTCCACTGGGCAGAAAGGCAGCAGTTCCCTGTGAATATTGCAGATTCATCATCTGACTGATAGTGGGGGCAAATGAATGTCACAATTATAACAGCTACCCTCAGAAGACAGGCAGGTGATCCGTTCCGAGGCCTCCAGCAGCGTCATTCAGTAACAGGCTTCTAGGACGTGTAGGTTTGAGAGAGATTAACATAAAATGGCTGATATACATGGACAGAAAATGGTTGAAATAATAAGCTATATGGAAAAGGGAACTTAGCCTGGGTTGGAAACTCAGATGGGCACGTTACTGTAGACAGGTTACCATGGCAACAGTGATAAGTCATTCCTCTGGTCCGGCCAGCTGGAACCGAGATGAGATAAGGAGGAGAAACAGGGGGTTGTCGATGATTAACCACAAAATAAGCTTAAGCAAGAGTGAATAATAGAATAGATTATAATGTATGAGGTGTGATGTTTATACCTATGATTGTGAAACTATAAGAAATAACATCATTGACAGTAGGCAAGCTATTTTGGGGATAATAGGAGAATTATTGAAGAAAAGTAACTGAATGCTGCTAGGTACCAAACAATGTAAATCACAGATAAGAGACATCCCAGCTGCAGTTACTAGTTTTGTGCCAAAAGCAGGCAAGAAAACAAGCATAAGTCAGGTGACATAGATTACTATAGGGTATAAAAGTGAGAGTATACTGGGATAAGGTGGGCATTTTGAACTTAAGACACCGGTGATCAACCTCAGTGAGTTCAGGCTGGCTACATGTAAATATACAGATGGGTATCACTTATGTATTTACTATGATTAATATATCAATATAAAGTAGGGCAGAGGCTAAATCTTGTATTTCTTAATAAAGTATTAAAGCTGCTGACACTAGACTCTCAGACCTATTAATTAACAAGTTACGGCAGAAGCCAAAATCGTACAAGTGTCACAGACTAATTCTGTACTACGCCCACCCCTAGGGGAGATACAGTTGGCACACTTGCCACTGCTTTAGTCTGTAATTTGCACTCTGCACCAGGGTGAAGATTGTGTTACAACAGATGAACTGCTGAACATTTTAAAATCCTTCGGCACCGACCTCCTGACACTGGCGATGGTCTCCCTGTTTTTGAAGCGGCTGAATCTGGCCGTGTAGTTTAACGTTTTCATGAAGACCTCGGAGAGCTCCTGTTCGTCCTCCGCGCTCTCGTTCTGCTGCTTCCTGTGCTCCAGCAGCATGTGGACCTCAGAGTTCAGCAGTGTCTCCGAGTTTTCAAACTCTGTGGGAGAACGCAAAACACACCCACTGCAGCTGAACGTTTGGTCAATTATCTCACAATAATCTTCCCACCCAAATTGCTTCCACGAACACTTTGCTCGTTGGATGATGCTCTGGCAGAGTGCTCGAGCTCAAACATTCAGCACCTGGAATTAGGTTTACACGTTCAGTTACTGTGTACTGAGCTGCCATACTTAAACACAAAATGATGGGAGTGGGCTGTGCAGTATTGCACAAGGTGGGGGTGGGGGGGCATCACGATAGACTAAAAGAGCTGGGACTCTACACATCAGAGAAGCGTAGACTTAGAGGTGATCTAATCGAGGTTTATAAGATGAAGGGATTAGATAGTGTTCAAGTTGACAGTCTGTTCCAATTAAATAATTTAGGGAGGACCAGGGATCACAATTTTAAGCTGTATGAGGCCAGATCTAGGTTAGAGGTGGTTCTTTTCCCAGAGAATAGTGACCCTCTGGAACAGGCTGCCGGCTCGTGCGGTGGACGCCAATTCACTGATTTCCTTCAAGTGAGAGCTGGACCTGTTTCTGGCTAGGACAGAGATCACCTCTTACAAAAGGTAGGTACTGCATTGAATTATCAGGGCCAGAGTGATCACCTGGTCTAGTTTAAATCGCCTAGGGGTGTCAGAGAGGAATGTTCCAGATTCTCTCCCAGGAGATCACATGGTTTTGGGTGGGGTGGGAGTGTATATTTTGTGATACACAAGGCATCACAATTGTGTGGGACAGGCTGGATGGACCTTTCCTGCCCGTCATTCTCCGTATGTCCGCATCAGAAGGGACAGTCATCATGCCACATACATGTCCCTTTAAGTGAGTGATTGCTGAGCGGTAATGCAGGTGGTACATTCACTTGGGAATGGGCAGGAAACAAAGATAAATTTACAAAAAAGCATAAAAACAAACAAGACTTTTCTTAAACTTAAAGGGCCACGTATGTGGCGTGATGACTGCTCCATCTGAGGAAGGTCACTGGCCACATTGTTGCTTTATTTGCCTTTTATTCTTGAATGTAGTGGTCAGCTATCCATATTGCTTTTTCTGTGACTTTTTTTTAACATCAGTAGTAACTCAACCAGATAAAAACACAAAGTACGTGCTAACCAGCTGAAAAAAGCAGAGAGCTACGTCTTTATCTCACGATCAAACAAAGCGCACATGTTCCCCAGGTCTGTTATTCTCTATTTTACAATATGCTACACCTTTTTGCTGTGAAGTCCACACTGGGAAGAGATTTAAAAAGAAGTGGTCGATGAGATTTGATGACACATGAGCCGGGGGTGGGCTCCTTTAAACCACCAATCCTAATGGGATGCTTTGTTTTCGAAGGGATCCCCCAACCCTGACGCCAGGGCTACTGCCTGCCCACTCAACAGGTAAAGCCAACATGCAGGAGCTGGCACCTTGTGCAGCCGGGCCGGGCTCCGCGGGCCCTTTTACCATCACGGTCCAGGAGGAGAGGGCCCGCGGGATACCTCATCCCTCCAGCTACTGCTGATCAAGACCAGGGTGGGGGGGGGGGGGTCGGTCATTCAGCATCCACCCGAGCGGGGCCCTCACGGTATCAGGTCTCCCGGTCTGCTTTCCCCCCCCTCCCCTCGCCCACCTTTCGGAAACACGAGCTGCGACGCGTCCTCCTCCACATCTCCGACCCGGGACTCGCTCCCGCAGGCCGCCATCGCTGCCACTCGCTGCGCGGCAACCGCGCTGACCCGGAACCACACCCGGTGCTGGTGAGGCGCATGCGCAGGAGCTGCGCTCTCCGCCTGGGCGTCGCCATGTTTCTTCCTGGCAGGAGGTTGCTGCTGAATGGACTGAGAGCAGTGTGGTCCTGGTGAAACAGTGATTTACTTGTACTTCTTTCAATTTAGTATACTGTATTCGCTGCTCACAATGCGGTCTCCTCTACACTGGGGAGACCAAAGGAGATTGGGTGATCGCTTTGCTGAACACCTCCGCTCAGCCCGCAAGCGTGGCCGTAAGCTTGCGATCGCTTGCCCTTTTAATTCTCCATCGCACTCTGACCTCTCTGTCCTCGGCCTCTTACACTGTTCCAATGAAACTCAACGTAAGCTCGAGGAACAGCACCTCATCTTTCGATTAAGCACTTTACAACCTTCCGGACTCAACATTGTTCAATAACTTCAGATCAATAACCACTGCTCCCATCTTTTCGGACAGCAGGTGCTGGTAATGGTTCTGATGTTGCCATTTATAGTTCCTCTAGACCCATGTTTTGTTTCTTAACCTGTCCCATTACCACTCTCCTTGCCTTGCACCATTATCCCTTTGTTATTAAATTACACCTGCTCTCCACCATATCACAGACCTTCCTCTTTGTTCTTTCCTCCCCTCCCTCTTTCCCTGGCTCTGTACTTGCTTAAAAACTGTTTAATCTTCAACTTCTTCCAGTTCTGACGAAAGGTCATTGACCTGAAACGTTAACTCTTTTCTCTCCACAGATGCTGCCTGACCTGAGTACTTCTAGACTTTTCTGGTTTTATTTCAGATTTCCAGTATCCGCAGTATTTTGCTTTTGATACAGTGCAGTTCCGACCTGGATCCTGGATTCTTCTCTTTAAGGAGATTCCAGTGTGCACCTTGGCCTCTTGGGATGAGTCCATCAGCCTGCACCCTGATTTGGAATGACTGCCAAAGTCTCGTTCATGGGCACAATCATTGGGAAGGATGAGTAAGTGCGTCCTCTCAATTTCCTTTTGCATGAGTCATTGAATCTTCTGTCTGCTCTAAATCCTGGACTTACCCCTGATATACCTGCAATTCTTTATTTATGGTTTTACTCTGTGTGGCACCAGTAAGCTTGGATCATGCTGACTCCCAAACACTTACACCTACGTGACTCCAGCCTGGGACTTAGGTAACTCTGACAGCCTGGATCCTAAGCTTGACAAAACATGTCAACCAATTCTAGTAGTAATCATCAACTGAGAGAGACAGCCATGCCTAGGAGAGTCACACAAGTAAGTAAGAAAGAACTTGCACTTATAAGGTGCCTTTTACTTCCTCAGACACCCCAAAGAGGTTTACAGCCAATGAATGACTTTTGAGCATAGTCAATCACCATTGTAATGTGGAAAATACAGCGGCCAGTTGTACACAACCAGGTCCCACAAACCATAAATAAGATCATGCAGCCGACCAGCCAGAGCTTTGATAAACTTCCTACTGTTTGCGCAGTTAGAAACAGCCTCCCCAATAGGGCACTGGCTTGCAGTGTTATCTAGAGCTGGGTGGGAAGAATCTCAGCCCCCAGTGACAGGTCTACCCCTCAATGTTCCCTTAGTGTGCCAGATTGGCTGGTCAATCATCAAGAGTGCCCTGGGGAGGACTGCAGAACTGCCTGGTGCGGACAAAAGATTATTGAGTCTGCGTCAGATGGCTAACCTGGTTCCAAACTTCCATCGCTGGTGTGTTATCGTGGAGCCAGTTCAAATGCAAAGGGAACTGACCTAGCATCACCCCTCTTCCCCATCCACGGAGGATAGTCGCTAGTTGGCCAGTGTTTCGGACAGTAAAGGGAAAAAAAGAAGAAAATTGAACAGACATGAAATTCTGGCTTGCTGCTCGCCACAGCTGTAGATACTGGCCCATTGGGCCACATCCTCTCCCTCTGTGACAAAATGTCGATGATTTTATGATTTTTTATAATGTGCCTGAAGAGAATTGAAGCTTCATAAAAGTGACTTGTTTTTCATGGACTATGCACCTTACTGGTGTCGATATGGAATCCTAATATGTGTCACTGCCCAATATCTCCACTCCTCCTTGTGGCATTTCTACCTATTCATTAAAACCTGCTCTTTCACCTGGAGAAATCAGTCCAATGTTGCACCTCCTCCCCCTGAACAAAACAATAATACTCTGAATGGATTCAGCAAACACGCAGAAGGAAATTTTAACCTAACCTGCCCATTGGGAAACTGATGGAATTGGGCGCAACGCTGATTTTACACCACGGCTGATTTTACTCGCCATTGAGTTCCATAGAGGGTAACATTGGGCGGGGTGTGAAACTGGCATTCAACCCAATCCCGTGGTTAAGTTAAAATTACCCCCACAGTTTCACTGATTGTCTCCCCGTAACACAGCTGTACACTGATTAGATTCAATCCTTGCTATTGAAATCATACAATAAGAATGATGCTTAATGTAGGGTCCCAATGATGTAGGAAAGGTACAGAAGGTTGTTTACCCGTTTCTTAATGTGCTGATATACATTTGAGGATGTTCATTCCAGCAGGTGCACTGGTGCTGTTACACCTGCAGATTTTTCTTTAATTCTTTAGGGCACGAGAGGTAAGAATTAACCGAGACTGAAATACTTTTCTAATTAATTGGTTTTATTGATGTTAAGACACAACAGTTTTACAGATAAAGATGCCTACAACCTTATCGGGCAGTACAACTCAGAAGTAAGGTTGATCAAATCCTCCTTTTGGGGACTGAGAGATTAATTCTTCTTTGACATCTTCTTTGAACTGTCTCCTACAAATCACTGTAAAATGGCTGTTTTTATATCTTCTCGCTGTTGGCAAAACAGCTTGCTGGTGTTTATGACAGTTTCTCGCACTTTCCAAGGTCTAACCTTGGTATTCTCTGCTTATCTCTTTGAAAGTACTGCAAGTCTCTTTCTCTCAGAGCAGTCCGAAGCAACAATGATATGCATGATATCATCTTTTGAACTTGGTCAAGCTTCCCAGCTTGCCTTCTGATTTCGGTCAAGTTCCATAGTCCTTTGCTCTACTGGTATTTTTGATACAAACGACCCGTTCCTCAGCAGACTATCAACCCCAAACCTGCCCGCCTGTAATTTCACCTCGACTGTGATTGACTGCGTGAGTTATCCTCCATTTATCGATCATACTTTAATCTATCATGCACTTTTATCAAGTCCCTTCCTTTATCCATCTCACAGTTCCTGGGCGAGCGTCTGCTCTATACGTTTTACTTAGCCTAGCTTAAGAGCAGACACCAAAAAGGTCCTTATCCGGGCTTTCAAGTCCATTCTTTTAGTCGTTCTCAAAAGCCAGTATTAAAAATCCATGTTGAAAAGTCCAAAATCCTTCACACCATAGCCCCAATTTTAACTCGGGGTGGGAATCAGGCAAGTGGAGGCCGTGGCATGTGGCAGCATCCCCCTGAGGTCGCCAGTGTGAGGCCTGGGTGATTTTAAGTGTTGGGCCTCATTGCTGCCCCCGGTCAGTATCCCACCTGCCTGGCAGGTGTGTGCACAATCGAATGGGAGGAGGCTGCTGCCCATAAACTTCAGCTCATCCAAACCTCTGCTGCCTGTATCCTAACTCACACTAAGTCCTGTTCACCCATCACCCACTGTGCTCACTGACCTACATTTAAAATTCTCATCCTTGTTTTCAAATCCCTCCATGGCCTCGCCCCCTCCCTACGTCTGTAACCTCCTCCAGCCCTACAACCCTCCGAGATCTCTGCACTCCTCCAATTCTGGCCTCTTGCACTCCTGTGAAGCGCCTTGGGACTTTATTACTACGTTAAAGGTGCTTTATAAATACAAGTTGTCATTGTTGTTGTTCCCTCCAGGTCATTTACAACAATAGTTAAATTGGAAAGGGAAGCTTCTCTCTGGTTGAGGTGAGTGAGGGGGGGGGATAATTTTCAACTTAACACTGGAGTGTAGAACTTGTATTGTTGGTCAGGCATCCATTATAAAAATTGGGTGGTTTATATAATAATGGTTACCCAACCCACAATGCCAATTTATGCTCCAGCACTAAGTTGCTAGTTACCATTCACAAATTACAAGACTTAGTGAAAATAATTTCACAAATTGCCACAGAGAATTGTGAACACAATTATCTCTGGGTTACTAATCCAGTCCCATAATTACTAGGCTTCTGTACCCATGTACACTGCATTGCTGCATGGTATCCAGCACAGTGAATTGGAATGGCTGGCAGTGTAACATGTGGCCTTGGCTAGAACACTCTGAATAAATCTGCTTTTCTTCTGTTTCAAACTTTTTTTGTGTGGTTTATATCTAACTGTGTCAGTACTCCATTCAAACTTGGTAATCAAGAGGGAGAGGAGGTCGGAGCTTGCCCTGGATTGGAGATACAGTAGAGGCTGAATGGGCCCAAACTACATATCTGCTGCAAAACCGAGAAAGTAGAAGTGGCTCCAAAGTTGTTAAAGCAGCTTTAATTTTTTTAATAAAATGTAACAGTGGGCAAAGACACTCAGGCTTGAAAAAGGGTGACTTATGATGTTGGTTCATTAAAAAACACGGCTTTCATGAATACAAATACACTTAAATCATATTTAATATTTAAATATTTAACTCACGATATAAACATACAGGAGACCATTTTCAATTTACTCCTGGAGCATAAAACTGGCATTGGGGTTGGGCGCCCGTTATAGAAACTGCCCGATTTTTATAATGGGCACCTGACCTGACCAGCAATGCCAATTTTACACTCCAGCGGTAGGTTGAAAATTCTGACTCAGAGGCAAGAATGCTGCCGCTGAGCCAAGGCCGACACCAAGAAGGGAAAGAGGGAAGGGAACAAAAACACACACACAGGAAAAGAAATAGAATGAGCTGTGAAGTGCTTGGGTGGAGAACGGGTGATGGTAACTCTTGAATTCCATGTCACAGAACATAGCAATCTCCTTCAACCTCTCTCTTCTCCTGGCCCATGGAAATAATGATGTAGATACACCGTTTGCTCCATGCCTACACCTAATTTGCTGCTTTCTCAGTAAGTCTCAACTCATCCTCCTCTCTACTTCCACTTCCCTAATTCGCTGGGACTATTTCCACCCATAGCAGAGAAGGCTAAGAGAAGATTTAATTGAGGTTTTTAAAATTATGAAGAGTTTTAGAAACATAGAAACATAGAAAATATGAGTAGGCCATTCAGCCCTTCGAGCCTGCTCTGCCATTCAATTTGATCATGGCTGATCCACTATCTCAATACCATATTCCTGCTCTCTCCCCATACCCCTTGATGCCTTTTGTGTTTAGAAATCTATCTAGCTCCTTCTTAAATATATTCAGTGACTTGGCCTCCACAGCCTTCTGTGGTAGAGAATTCCACAAGTTCACCACCCTCTGAGTAAAGAAATTTCTCCTCATCTCAGTCCTAAATGTCCTACCCCATATCTTGAGACTGCGACCCCTCGTTCTGGACCCCCCCCAGCCAGGGGAAACATGCTCCCTGCATCCAGTCTGTCTAGCCCTGTCAGAATTTTATATGTTTCAATGAGATCCCCTCTCATTTTTCTAAACTCTAGTGAATACATGATGTGGAGATGCCGGTGATGGACTGGGGTTAACAATTGTAAACAATTTTACAACACCGAGTTATAGTCCAACGATTTTATTTTTAATCCCACAAGCTTTCGGGGGCTTTCCCCTTCCTCAGGCGGTGATTTCCACACCGCCTGAGGAAGGGGAAAGCCCCCGAAAGCTAGTGAATACAGGCAGAGTCAACCCAATCTCTCCTCATACGACAGTCCTGCCATCCCAGGAATCAGTCTGGTGAACCTTCGCTGCACTCCCTCTATGGCAAGTATATCCTTTCTTAGGTAATACACAATGAATGGGAGGACCCTAGGCAAGACAGAGGGTCAGAGGAATCTTGGTGTGCAAGTTCACAGATCCCTGAAGGCGGCGGAACAGGTAGATAAGCTGGTAAAGAAGGCATATGGGATACTTGCCTTTATTAGCCGAGGCATAGAATATAAGAGCAAGGAGGTTATGATGGAGCTGTATAAAACACTGGTTAGGCCACAGCTGGAGTACTGTGTGCAGTTCTGGTTGCAACACTACAGGAAGGATGTGATCGCTTTGGAGAGGGTGCAGAGGAGATTCACCAGGATGTTACCAGGGCTGGAGCGCTTCAGCTATGAAGAGAGACTGGGAAGATTGGGTTTGTTTTCCTTGGAGCAGAGGAGGCTGAGGGGGGACATGATTGAGGTGTACAAAATTATGAGGGGCACAGATAGGATGGATACTAAGGAGCTTTTTCCCTTCGTTGAGGGTTCTATAACAAGGGGACATAGATTCAAGGTAAAAGGCGGGAGGTTTAGAGGGGATTTGAGAAAGAACTTTTTCACCCAGAGGGTGGTTGGAGTCTGGAACTCACTGCCTGAAAGGGTTGTGGAGGCAGGAACCCTCACAACATTCAAGAAGCATTTGGATGAGCACTTGAAATGCCATAGCATACAAGGCTACAGACCAAATGCTGGAATATGGGATTAGAGTAGACAGGGCTGATGGCCGGCGCGGACACGATGGGCCGAAGGGCCTCTATCCGTGCTGTATGACTCTATGACTCTATGAGACCAAAACTGCACACAATACTCCAGGTGTGGTCTCACCAAGGCCCTGTATAACTAAAGTAAGAGGTTTAGAGGAAAGATTATCTCTTCTGGTTGCAGAGTCAGTGATAAGGGGTCATCGGTGTAAAATTGAGAAAATGAGGGGAGGTGTTAGGAAAAAATTATTTACACAGAGAATTAAAAGCCGTGTGTTGTCTGATTAGTTATTTTTTTTTAAAAAGGCACCTAGATGAAAAGTGGTTATTATACTAAATGCAAATTGTTTCTCCCAGAGACTAAACAATAGGCAATTTGTTAGCTTATCTGAAAAGAAAGGCCCCTCTTGGCCATTGTGTTAGTAAACCCTTCAATCTCTGTTTGTCTGTGAGAGGGGGAGGATGAGGGGAGCAGACTTTTTGACATAGGGTGAGAGGCAAAGAGGGCAATCGGGCAGCAATGTGCTGTGAGAAGGTTGAAAAGACAGGAGAGTGCAGGGAGAGAAAGCTCTGTCAGAGAGGATGCAGAGGAGTTATTCTGTTTGAGTCAAGTAAAATGATCCACTCATGTGGGAAGACATGGCGTGCCCTTATGTTGTCTCATTACGCAAATATAAGCTCTACTGATTGAACTGAGGGACTCTGATCATCATTGTTGCTATGTACATTTTCACCTTACTGTGGAATAAAGCTGCTTAACGATTCAAAACCAAGCCTTGCCTCTTCTAGTGTTGGCTGTGTTTGCCTTCAGAGGGATTGAAGAACGACACTTGCAGAAGATACGGAGATGCAGTCCATGCATCCATGTGATTTTTATCAATTAGTGTTAATTGTATTCAGGTGGTGCGTATCAATTGGGAACTCTCTCGTATCCATTTCTAAGAGAGCTGATCTAGGGTATGGTGTGGATGTAATGTGGATCTCTGTGAATAAAGGCTTGGAAGCAACTGAAGACTAGGCTCCAGCATTCTATCCTTCACTGCCTGGCTATCCAGTTTACAACAGTTTTACTGATACAAGCTCAGGTTTCGCGACTGTACAAATAGATATTGGGCAGTGTGAGCCAAATGCCATTAAAGTAAGATGCTCAGACTGCTTTACAGGAACGACTGAACCCGAGAAGGTATCTACAGAAGGCCCCAATTTGTAATGGAGTAGTTTGACAGGGACTTGGAATCTGGGAGAGGGGGTGAGGGGGTGAGGAGTAAAGGAGTGTGTGTGGGGGTCTCAGGGAGAGGGAGATTAGTGCATCTTTTAAGAGAAAATTGGATAAATGTTTCAAGAAACAGAAGATACAGGCAATGTGGATTGAGCAGGGCAGTAGGTTTAGTTTGGGTTGACCGGGAGTCTCCTGGAATGGGGCATGGATCTCGCAGCTCTGCTGCTGGCAGCCCGGGAGATCTACATGCTGTAAATTTCCCGCTGCAGTAGCGCCTCCCCTCCCCCTTTCGCCCCCTCCACCTCCCTCCTCCCCTCTTCCCACTCCACGCCCCCTCCCCCCACCCCCTTCACCCCCTCATTCCCCCCCCCCCCCCACTCTCTATCTACCCTATCAACTCCTTTCAAATTCCTAACAACCTTAACTTTCTATATTCCAGGGAATACAAGCCTAGTTTATGTAATCTCTCCTGACAATCTAACCCTTGGAATCCTAGTGAATCTGCTCTGCACTCCTTCCAAGGCCAATATATCCCTTCTGAGGTGCGGTTCCCAGAACTGTACACAGTATTCCAGATGTGATCTAACCAGGCTTTGTACAGCTATGGTCCTCCAGTTATAAAGGCTAAGATTTGATTAGCCTTTTTGATTTTTTTTTGTATCTGGCTGTTAGAGGATTTTCCCACTACTGTCACGGCAAAAGGGTTGTTAATCCTTCAACAATAACTTCCGCACGCTACAAGCCCGAGTGGTTATAAAATAACAAGCTTTAATAGATTGTCTCGCAACAGTATTATATTGAAAATACAATGATCTTCAGATTACATTAAATGACAATCAATGCAACCTGGTTTTTCCCGCAATTTCAGGATGATCAGACCTGACCCCCGCGGACTGCCTGTGGCAATGGACTTCCAACCATCCCCTCTCGCGAGCTCTAACTTTTGGGAGGGAGCATACCCTATCTTTATACTATTTGGCTGCGTTGTTCTGCATGTAAGTATCTCTGACCTTATCACCTGATTGCAAAACATCCCACCATGCTGACTCTCAAAAACAACCAAAGATGGCCATACAATGTTAGCAGGCTACCTTATCCCTTATCTTTGCTGCATGAACAGTCTGTTCTACCTCGACCTTGCTTGGCACCTGCGATGTCTATTGTTTAAGTAGCCTTTCACCGTTATCAGGTCTTGATATGTACTATCTTAGCAACTATCTGGTACGAATTGTTTCTTGACTGTTACTTGTTTTTCACCATTCTAATGCCTCAGTGTTCTTTCAATGACCTCTTAGGTTTCTGTAAATCATCTTTCTCACTGAGATGGTGAACCTTGCCCCCATTTAACATCTGGCCTCTTGCTAAGGTGTTTGGAGCTGTGTGATCTGCTATTGTGTTTGTTTGTTTCAAACCATATTCTTACACTGACTGCTACATTTTAGTGATCTGTGTGCATGAACCCCTAAATCTCTTTGGACTTCCACTTTTTCAGCTTTTCCCCATTTAAAAAATACTTGGATCGATTCTTTTTTTGGTCCAAAATGGATGACCTCACATTTACCAACGTTGAAATCCATCTGCAACGGTTTTGCCCACTCACTTATTCTATCAATGTTTCTTTGTAATTTTATGCTCCTGTCTACACTACTTAGTATACCACCAATCTTTGTGTCATCGGCAAACTTGGATAGATGGCTTTCTATTGTGTTATCTAAGTCATTAATAAATATAGTGAATAGTTGAGGCCCCAGCACAGATCTACTTCCTTCCAATTCGAGTACATATCCCTTCACTCTCTTCCACCGCCGAACCAATCTCCGAGCCAGGTCAATAATTTGCCTTCAATTCCACGAGCTTTAATTTTAGCACCCTAGCCTCCAGCAGAGAGCTGACGCTGGCATCTCTCTGCGGTTCTATGGATGGAGGTTGGACGCTCTGATCTGCCGCCAGCTCTGGTGCCACCTCGTTGTAAACATCTGGGTACCAAGCATCATGGACATTGGACAAGCTGGGCAGCCCAGGGTGATTTATTGTCAGGCTTCTCGAGAATCTTGGGCTGGGGAAGAATTGTCCTGAATGTTGAGGATGTTTGGGTGGGACAGAGGTCCGCTCCTGCCGGGAGCTGGCTGACAGATGCTGGCAAAATGTCGAGTTGGTGAAGGCGAGAGAGTGGGCAGGCCCCAGCAAGAGGCCAGTGACAACACGGCGTTTCCATGGCAACAGGAGCAGCACCGTGTTCTGATGATCAGTCGCCGAGGGTCGCGGTGCCTGTTGGGAGATGTAGTCATGTGTCGCGCGGGGCGGGCCGGGTCGCCCATCCCACAATGCAGCAGGCCGGGCGCGACGCATGCCGGGAGTTGTAGTCCGCGTTCTCGACGTTTCTCTGAGAGCAGGCGGCTTGGGAGGCGCGCCGCGCACTACATATCCCGGCAGGGGCCGGGGCTCGCTGCCGACCGGTTCAGCAGTGTCGGGCGGCTGAGACGGGCCAACACCCCATGGTGGGAGAGGGAGGAGCCGGGAATTGGGCCTAGCCCCGCCCGGGCCTAGCTCCCTCCCCGCACCCCCCCCCCCGGCAGCTTCCTGGGCTGGGCCGGGCCGCGGCGCGGCTTCACTTCCGCTTCCCTCCGCCATTCGGCCGCGGCTTGCCCTGTGTGTGTGTGTGTGTGTGACTGCCCGCCCTGCCCAGGGGGGAGACCAGAGGCAACACAGCCCCGACAGCCGGAGCAAGTCCTGGTGAGTGTGGGCCGCGGCAGCTACGCTTCTACAGCGGGACAGCTCGCTTACCGGGGCCGGCACCTGCACACAGTGTCTCCCGCCGCCTCTGGTGTGAAGGAGGTCGGGGTCAGCGAAGGGGTGAAAAAGGGTCAAGGGGAAACCCGGGGCCGAGGCAGTAAATGGAGGGAAGTCTGGGGCCGGACTGGAAGCCATGGGAAGGGGTGGGGAATCAAGGTTAGGAGAATCGGGTGGCTGGGTGCCTCAGGGAGAGAGTGTGAGGGGTGGGCCAGGTAGAACATTGAGGGCGTCCTGGGGTTATGGGGAGTAGGGGGGGGGGGTGGTCTCTGGGTCAGGGAAAGGATGTGCAGAGTTTTTGAGGATATGGTGTATGAGGATCTCATAGTAGGGGAGGGTCTCTAGGGATTAGTGAGGAGGTGCCGGGGTTAGGGAGAAACTGTGAGGGGGGTGTTCCGGGGGTTAGGGAGAAGCTGTGTGAGGGGGGTGTCCCGGGGGTTAGGGAGAAACTGTGTGAGGGGGGTGTCCCGGGGGTTAGGGAGAAGCTGTGTGAGGGGGGTGTCCCGGGGGTTAGGGAGAAACTGTGTGAGGGGGGTGTCCCGGGGGTTAGGGAGAAGCTGTGTGAGGGGGGTGTCCCGGGGGTTAGGGAGAAGCTGTGTGAGGGGGGGTGTCCCGGGGGTTAGGGAGAAACTGTGTGAGGGGGGGTGTCCCGGGGGTTAGGGAGAAGCTGTGTGAGGGGGGTGTCCCGGGGGTTAGGGAGAAACTGTGTGTGGGGGGTGTCCCGGGGGTTAGGGAGAAGCTGTGTGAGGGGGGTGTCCCGGGGGTTAGGGAGAAACTGTGTGAGGGGGGTGTCCCGGGGGTTAGGGAGAAGCTGTGTGAGGGGGGTGTCTCGGGGGTTAGGGAGAAGCTGTGTGAGGGGGGTGTCCCGGGGGTTAGGGAGAAGCTGTGTGAGGGGGGTGTCCCGGGGGTTAGGGAGAAGCTGTGTGAGGGGGGTGTCCCGGGGGTTAGGGAGAAGCTGTGTGAGGGGGGTGTCCCGGGGGTTAGGGAGAAGCTGTGTGAGGGGGGGTGTCCCGGGGGTTAGGGAGAAGCTGTGTGAGGGGGGTGTCTCGGGGGTTAGGGAGAAACTGTGTGAGGGGGGGTGTCCCGGGGGTTAGGGAGAAGCTGTGTGAGGGGGGTGTCCCGGGGGTTAGGGAGAAGCTGTGTGAGGGGGGGTGTCCCGGGGGTTAGGGAGAAGCTGTGTGAGGGGGGTGTCCCGGGGGTTAGGGAGAAGCTGTGTGAGGGGGGTGTCCCGGGGGTTAGGGAGAAACTGTGTGAGGGGGGTGTCCCGGGGGTTAGGGAGAAACTGTGTGAGGGGGGGTGTCCCGGGGGTTAGGGAGAAGCTGTGTGAGGGGGGTGTCTCGGGGGTTAGGGAGAAACTGTGTGAGGGGGGGTGTCCCGGGGGTTAGGGAGAAGCTGTGTGAGGGGGGTGTCCCGGGGGTTAGGGAGAAACTGTGTGAGGGGGGTGTCCCGGGGGTTAGGGAGAAGCTGTGTGAGGGGGGTGTCCCGGGGGTTAGGGAGAAGCTGTGTGAGGGGGGTGTCCCGGGGGTTAGGGAGAAGCTGTGTGAGGGGGGGTGTCCCGGGGGTTAGGGAGAAGCTGTGTGAGGGGGGTGTCCCGGGGGTTAGGGAGAAGCTGTGTGAGGGGGGGTGTCCCGGGGGTTAGGGAGAAACTGTGTGAGGGGGGGTGTCCCGGGGGTTAGGGAGAAACTGTGTGAGGGGGGTGTCCCGGGGGTTAGGGAGAAGCTGTGTGAGGGGGGGTGTCCCGGGGGTTAGGGAGAAGCTGTGTGAGGGGGGGTGTCCCGGGGGTTAGGGAGAAGCTGTGTGAGGGGGGGTGTCCCGGGGGTTAGGGAGAAGCTGTGTGAGGGGGGGTGTCCCGGGGGTTAGGGAGAAGCTGTGTGAGGGGGGGTGTCCCGGGGGTTAGGGAGAAGCTGTGTGAGGGGGGTGTCCCGGGGGTTAGGGAGAAGCTGTGTGAGGGGGGGTGTCCCGGGGGTTAGGGAGAAACTGTGTGAGGGGGGTGTCCCGGGGGTTAGGGAGAAGCTGTGTGAGGGGGGTGTCCTGGTGTTAGGGAGAAGCTGTGTGAGGGGGGTGTCCCGGGGGTTAGGGAGAAGCTGTGTGAGGGGGGTGTCCCGGGGGTTAGGGAGAAGCTGTGTGAGGGGGGTGTCTCGGGGGTTAGGGAGAAGCTGTGTGAGGGGGGTGTCTTGGGGTCGGGGAGAAGTTATAAAAAGATGGGGAAAGGATGTATTGGGTCATTGCTCAGATCTTGTGAAATAAATATCTGAATCTCAAAACTGTACTGGTAAACTGCATCGAATCAGTCTCTACCGTTTCCTGACTCTGGAGCACTTGATTGCTTTGAGCGGAAGTGCAACAGAGCAGTGTAACCATCCATTTCTGCATAACAGGAGATGGCAATATAGAAATCTGTGTTGAAAATTGTGGCAAACAACCAGAATCCTGATTCTGAAAGAATTGTTCAATGTGAGATTTGGGGCTCTCTGTGTATCTGTGGGTGTAATAGATATGAAATATTCCTGGTGTCTGTTTGGGATACTGTAAATCCATGTGAGCTGAAAGTTGGTGTGGGTAGTTGAACTATCTGAAACATGCACTTAGAAGGATCAGTATGATTCGAGCAAGTGCTGATTTATATTAAGGAAAATGGTTTTGATGGAAGGCTGGAACTGGAAGTAGCAGTCAGACAAGGGGAAGATTAGGATCTGCCAATACATACAAATTCAGTCCTTCAAGGTTAGCTGAACCCTCTCGGTCTGGTAGTCACAGGAAGAATATACTTCGTGGTACCTTGTCCATAAAGCACTTGAGTTGATAATGGGAATATAATTTGCAACATTAGTAGTGGTGTCGCCAGTAAATGGAGTAAAGCAGAGGTTTCGTGTTCAGTCAAGACTCTAATATTTGGCACATTCCAACCAGGGCACACGGGCCTGAACCTGCTCTCTTTCATGATTTAGTTCCTCAAAGTTTCATGGGCCTACTTCTCTTCAGAATACTAGGATGTGAAAACAAAGGGGCTGAAATTAGAATGTCTACTTTTTTTAGTGAAAAACTAAGTGTGACTATAAAGTATTACTTGCTTTGATCAGAAAGTTGATGCATTGAAAGAAAGAACAAACTTGCATTTAGATAGCACTTTTAATGTTCTCAGGAGGCCCTAATTAAGTACTTTTAAAGTGTTACTATTGTAAATATAGCAGCCAATGTGTGCACAGCAAGATCACACAAACAGCAATGAGATGAACAATCTGTTTTTGATGCTGTTGGTTGAGGGAGGCACGCTGACCAGCACACAGAGAGAAGTCCCTGCTCTGCTTCGAATAGTGTTGTGGGATCTTCAATATCCACCTGACCAGACAGACGAGGCCTCGATTTAACATCTCAATGGAAAAACGGGACCTCTGACGACATAGCATTCCCTCAGTACTGCACTGAAGTGTTAGCCTGGAATCCATGCCCATCTTTCCTGCAACTCCATGTTTGAATCCCTCCAATCAGGTTTCCGCCCCTGCCACAGTTCTGAAACGGCCCTTATCAAAGTCACAAATTACATCCTATGTGACTGTGACGATGGTAAACTATCTCTCCTCGTTCTTCTCGACCTGTCAGCAGCCTCTGACACGGTTGACCGCACCATCCTCCTCCAACGCCTCTCCTCCATTGTCCAGCTGGGTGGGACTGCGCTCGCCTGGTTCCATTCTTAACTACCCAGTCATAGCCAGAGAATCACCTGCAACGGCTTCTCATCCTGCTCCTGCACCATTACCTCTGGAGTCCCCCAAGGATCTATTGTTGGGGCCCCCCCCCCTCCTATTTTTCATCTACATGCTGCCTCTCAGTGACATCATCCGAAAACATGTCATGTTCCACATGTACACTGACGACACCCAGCTCTACCTCACAACCAGCTCCCTCGACCCCTCCACTGTTTCATTTGTCACATTGCTTGTCTGACATCCAGTACTGGATGAACAAAAATTTCCTCCAATTAAATATTGGGAAGATTGAAGCCATTATCTTTGTGGTCCCCGTTCCCCAGCCACCGACTCCATCCCTCTCCCTGGCCACTGTCTGAGGCTGAACCAGACTTTTGCAACCTTGGCGTCCTATTTGACCCTGTGATGAGTTCCTGACCACATATTCGCTACATCACCAAGACCGCCTACTTTCACCTCCATAACATCGCCCATCTCCGCCCCTGCCTCGGGTCATTTGCTGCTAAAACCCTCATCCGTGCCTTTGTTACCTGCAGACTCGACTATTCCAATGCTCTCCTGGCTGGCCTCCCATCTTCCACCCTCCATAAACTTGAGCTTATCCAAAACTCTGCTGCCTGTACTCTATCTCTGTGACCTCCTCCAGCCCTACAACCCTCCGAGATCTCTGCGCTCCTCCAAATCTCGCCTCTTGCACACCCCTGATTTTAATCGCTCCACCATTGGCGGCCGTGCCTTCAGCTGCCTCGGCCCTAAGCTCTGGAATTCCCTCCCTAAACCTCTCTGCCTTTCTCTTTTCCTTTTAGACAGTCCTTAAAACCTACCTCTTTGACCAAACTTTTGGTCATCTGTCCTAATACCTCATGATGTGGCTCGGTGTCAAATTTTGTTTGATTACGCTCCTGTGAAGCACCTTGGGACGTTTTACTACATTAAAGGCACTCTATAAATGCAAGTTGTAGATGTTTTTATGCCCTGTAGTAGAGCTTGAACCCATGACCTTCTGATTCAGAGGGCGGTGTGGACTGAGTCAAGCTGACGCTCAATAATTTTATTTCCATTGTTTTATTACCTTCATCCTTGCATTAATCTGTCCTCGAATGTGTTGCGCAGTGTGTTTTGGAGACTAGTTTGATGTGAAATGGTTGTGCACAACAATAAAGTGACTCAGTTGGTGAATGCACTGCCTGCTGTAGTAATTGGCTGTGTTTGCAAAGCCCAATCCC
Organism: Heptranchias perlo; assembly: GCF_035084215.1. Lineage (NCBI taxonomy): Eukaryota > Metazoa > Chordata > Chondrichthyes > Hexanchiformes > Hexanchidae > Heptranchias > Heptranchias perlo. Next base: position 64,760,293 of record NC_090337.1, on the reverse strand, counting down.
TGGTTTGTCGTGAGTTATTTATTCTCAGCAAGGCAGAAGTGGATTTGCTACGATTAGCCGAGTATTCCTGGAGTAGGGAGGGCGAAAAGTCCATCGAGTTTGACATCAGTCTGGTTTTGATCCAGACATCCTGTACTTTTTTTTTCTTAAGTGGGTTGTTGAGAAAGTTTTTAAATTGTGAACCGGATATCAAAAGTCTGTTCTCGAAATTGAAGTTCTGTGTTTTTTTTCCACTTCTGTGAAATGGCGGCTTCTGTGGTCTCAGCAACCCTTTGATTTCACACTGTTACCTGGGAGATAATGAACCGTCCTGACAGTGTGGTGTCATAACTGGGGATTGGCTGCTGTAGTTCACATCACTCCTGGCGACTTCTTTTGAAGTACGTCATGAAAAGATTAGGCTCAATCCAGCCTTGGACACCAAAAGGTCGTGACCTTAGTTTCAGTGACCCCAGCCACTGTGGGTGGGTGGGGCATTGGCTAAGAACAGGAGTGAATTTGATTGTTGTGCTCCTCATGATCAAATAGCGTGCCATGGCTGATTGGACTCACATTTGGGCATCTGCTGAGCTGTATCCCAATGTGAGCTGTTCCCTTCAGAAGAGGGAAAGTTTGAAGGGTGGGGAGGGGCGGAGAGAGCGCTGCTATGTATCAAACTGGAGAGGTCTGAACAAAGCGTCCAGGGTTTTGCTCAGCTGTGATTGGGGATGGGCCATCATTGGAAACGTGCCTAGAATTCTCTTGGCTGCCTTGAGTGGGCAGAGCTCAGTGTCATTCGGCACACCCGGTGGTGCGGGTTTGATCTTTCACCAGGAATGGGAGATGTGAGCAGTCCCCAAGCGCACGGCTTGTAAAGATGCCTAATATGTGAGGAGGATTGCACTCCCTCGGCCCTACCAAATGCAGTTTTGTTGCTGTGCCTGGACAGGATGTCATTAACAGGAACTGACGGTTCTTTGTGCTGTTGTGTACTCACACAGCTTCCTCTTTGGCCTCCACTGCCCCTTGTACAAGAGGAGGAGCTTTCAAGAGTAGGAAGCACAGTTCAGGAGATATGCTGATCGTTTACCTGGAGGCAGCCAGAGGAAGTCTGCACGACCGAAACTCCCCTTGGGCTTTGTGCTGGTTGAAACTACTTGTATAACTTGCTCGCTTGACTGCAGAATCTCCCCTACGCTCTGTTCTGACTGAGCAAACTACTTCCTTTATGTTTCAATATGTGTGGCTTTTAGGAACCCGCTAATACATAGAGTCGAAAACTGTTCTCCAGTCCAAAGGTTGGTATTTTTTTGCGCAGTTAGTTTTTAGGCAATGTTGAAAGAGAAGGACTGTCTGATAACCAGTCCGGCCCATATCCTGTTATCGACAAGCTAATTGCTTGGTGATTGTTATAGTTTGTTCAAGTATGATCAAGGTGGTTCTAGATTGCTTTGTGATAGACATTTTGTTGCTGCAGTTCTGTAATGCATAAAAGCTGTGGTTTGTACCTGCAGTTTGGTGCCAAAACTTTGTGTTGCCTTGGCTTAATTGGTAGTCCATTTACCTCCTGGTTCAAAGGTGGTGGATTTGAAGCGCATACCAGGACTTGCATAGAATTATGTAGAAATTACAGCACGGAAACAGGCCATTCAGCCCAACCAGTCCATGTTGTTTATCCTCCACAAGTAGTCTTAATCCCATGTCCTTTTATCCCCCTGTCCTTTAACTGCCTATCTAACCTATTCTTAAATATTGACATGTTCTCTGCTTCAATTTATTGAATTAGGCAGTGGTATTTCTGGGTAATTTATTGAATTAGGCAGTGGTATTTCTGGGTAATTTATTGAATTAGGCAGTGGTATTTCTGGGTAATTTATTGAATTAGGCAGTGGTATTTCTGTCAATGATTTATCCAGTGTTCTTTTTTTCAGTTTATTAGCGAGCATAAGGCTCTTAAGCCATGTTCTTGCTTTGACGTCATCTGAACCCCACACGTTGGATTATAATTCCTCTGAAAGGGTCCTGCTACCTGGGCGTGTAAGTGTGACGCATAGGAGATATTCGGATGTACAGTAGTTGAAGAGGGACAGAGGGATCCCAAGGCTGACTGAGCTGAGTCCCCTACCTTGTGCAGTTCAGGTGTGGTGAAGCTTCCCTGGAGTGATACTGAGGACTTATGTCGATTGTAAATTTATAAGATATGCAAGACCTGATTTATTCTATTTCCTTCAGATCTTTTCTTTGTGGCATCACTTTCATTATTTTACGCATGCAATAATGGATATGCAGGAGTGAGTTACAGGCTGGAATCTAACAGAGGGGCCAGATGGATTATGTATGGAATAATAAATATCTGGGAATGAGATGGCAAATGTCAGCTTGGCTCAGTTGGTAGAACTCTTGCCTCTGGTTCAGAAAGTTATGGGTTTGAGTGTACTGGGGCTTTGAGCTCAAAGTGGGTTCCTATTCAAATGTAATACTGAGAGGGTGCTTCTTTGTTTGAGGTGCTGTTTTTCTGATGAGATGTTAAAACCGAGGCCCCATTTACCTGCTTAGATGAGCATCAAAGACCCTGTGGAATGATTCCTCCCTCAACTGACAACACCAGAAAACAGATGAGCCAGCCTTCTCTTGGCTGTTTGTGGGACATTGCGTTTGCTTATACAACAACAGTCACTGCGCTTCAAAGAAATGTATGGTGTAGAGATACAAGTCTTGTTATTATAGATGCAGCCTATAATTTAGGGCTTCAGATGATGCCATAAACCACAAGCAAAACTCAAGGAGTCAAAATTAGAGCTTGGCTGTTGCAGAAACATCTCGTATTTGGGCTTGATGCACATGGGATGCACTTGCCCAATTGGTCCACCAGCAACTTTCTTGGATAGCTTTGCACCTCAAATCAGCTGCCTCTCTGCTGCTTAGACTTCTTACTCACCCGCTGTCTGTCCCCGATACACTTCCTTCTGTTCCCTTCCAGTCGAGGGAGGCGTAGATTGACAGTTTTGGAGTCAGAACTTGCCTCCCCTTGATGTGGGAGAGACTGCTACACGCATTATACTGTAGATCGCTTTGCCTGTTGCACTCTTACAAAAAAATGTTTAAAATTCATCAAGTATATCAAGCATTCAACCCTTGGAGGTTGCATCCCTAAAGAATGGGAAGTTTAACCAAAGTTAACATTCAGCCTTGTGCTCCTCGTCTGATCCCTGAAAGGGGAAACCTATTTTTTTTGCTCCCTGAAGATGTTGACCCTTGTTGGGATCAAGTTCCATGAATGCCAGCAGCGTTCTTTGTGTTGCAACCAAATGGTCATTCTTCACGTAGGAGCCTAATCTGTGGAGCACATCACAGCCAAACCTGATCCTGTGCGAGCCTACTGTCCACAACAGCGCTTTTCAGCACAGCCTTGGGAGCAGGAACCCTGCCTTCCTAACTCAGCAGTGCTGAGGTCAGTGATAGCACATCAACTGCCGCCATGGCTCAGCTCAGCTCATGCAGACTGCAGATTGAACCGAAGATTTCAGTAACGCACTGTATGATGCCTTTACTCATTAGACTATTGAGGGAGCTGATTGCTTTCTTCAACATGCAGCAAGCTTGAGTTTGCTCAGAGTGTGTGTTAACAATGCTGTTTATGGTTGTGCCAAAAATAAAGCACTTTTATCTGTGCGGGATTATTTACTGGATTCTTTCTCGCTGATGACTGCATACACAGGGTTAAAGTCAGGTACTGTTAGCTGGTTATCAAAACTGCAGACAATATTGCATTAGAATCTGGTTGATCAGCACATCTCAGGACAAGGCCTTGATGGGTGTGGGCTGATCGCTGCCATTGCCCTTGTGCGTGGACCTCAGTTCATTAAAAGTGTTAGGAACTGATCAATGAGTCATGCCATTCAACTCAAACATCAAAAACTGCAAAAGCTGGTAATCTGAAAAGTAAACAGAAACTGTGAAACCGCACGGGTCAGTCAGCATCTATGGAGAGAGCAGCCAACTTAATGCTCTGGGTATAACCCTTTGTCAGAATGGGTGTTGTGATTCAATGTGATTGACATCCGTTGTAAAGTAATAGGTTCCCTTGGCATCCATATCTGTGCTGAAAACTTGGGTCTGAGAGGGACAGGGCCACAATTCTTTGTCATTCCCTTTGACGGGCTGCCTCGTGTGGACTTGTATTTGGTTACCTGCATTCAGCTCGTCAGTCTGAAGCTGTCAGGAGTATGGGCCAAGGTAGTAAGTAACCAATAAGCAAGCTACCTCATTTCCCCGGTCAGTGCTTTGTTGAGGCTTAGTGCAGGAGATGTATCTTTATTTTTAACGTTGCAATGAGATTAATAAAAGCTTGCAATTACTGTAAATATGCTGCTTATTTACCTGTTTGATGTTGAATAGCCTAAGCAGTACTTACTTAAGATGAGGAGATCACGTGGTGACATGATATATCCCAGTAAGCTGGGGTACAGTGACGAAGGTTCTCTGTTTGATCCCTGGGTCTCACTACATTTACCTAGATATAGGGCAGGTAAAGGTGCGCTCTGGATCATAGGGGACACAAGGTCCATTGATGAGAATGCCAAGTGATGCTGAGCTGCATTTACCTTCTTAGTTTTACCTTTTAATAACCTGATTACTCAGCTCTTGTTGGATAGTCTACCTCATCAATTACTGCACTGACTTTAAAGGAAAGGGTAGATTACATCCAGGGCTAAGTCTGGCCGATCAGTGCTATACTTCGAGTTGCTGCACACCTTGCCCTGTTATTTCCCCCTGTTTATAGGCTCTGCAGTAAGTTTGCCAACAGCGCAGGCAAACAATCTGCCCACCCAACCCCCTCTGGTGTTCTCGGGTGGGCTGTTTAGAGGGTGTAAGGTATAAATTGCATAACCCCACCCCTAACCAACCCTTTCTGCCATGTTACCAAGGTCTATGGTTGCCATCTCCTCTGAAGCAAGATTATCGCACTCGCAGGACTAAACCCGTGACCAGCTACTCTGTAATGTAAAGGATACCCCCAAGTAAAGATCAGGGCAGAGGGTGATAGTTGTGAAGGGAGGATAGGATGAACTACAGGTTGAGAGAGGGTGGCAGGATGTTCACGTGACGTTTAAGGGATTTGGATACTGCAGCTTTATAGAGAAATAATCTCAGCTGGTTACAGAGAAATTGTATGTCCACAGTAGATTATATTAAGAAACTCTTCAAATTGTAAACCCTTGAACTGTTGTAGCTTAAAGCAAGCTGTACAGTTTATTTGAGTACTCTGAGCGGTTACTTTGAGAATGTGGAGTGAAAGAACAGCAGAGACTTGAGGGATGGGTTCGATCACTGTCAGCAGATGATCCTCGACATGTGAGACAGCTGCAGTCTGACGCACCAGATTCTAGTGCTGGATGGATGACTGCCTGCACGCAGTGCTGGTGTGGGGAAGAAGCACTCACTTCACTCATGTCTAATAGCCCTGAGCTGCTTGGTCAGACACGATGCAACTTGTTCAGTCGCTTCCTTTTCAGTGCAGCCTTTCACCACATGATTACACACACCTGGCAGGAAATGTTGGAATCCGTGGCTTTGTTGGTGGCTTGGAATCCTTCAAACTGCTGTGGAATTGGAGGAATCCAGTGGGTGAAGGAACTCTGCCTGTTTGGAACTCGTTTTGCCTGTTTTCTCCCATCTCTGCTGGAGGTACTGACTCCTGTTAGAATCTGGTTCCACAGATATTAGTGGTCATTCTTTGTACATACGTGAGTGAGTGTTGGAGGCTATTGACCATGCAGGACATTGTAGCTGACTGTGATCCTGCCCTTGCATGATGTCCATGCAGGCGCACTTCCCGGAAGGTATCACTGGCATTCCCCTCTCTGGCTTAGGGTGCTGAAGCCAGTTGTGGTATTCTGACTGCAGCCCAGTTGAGATCAGTTAGCTCAGCACAGACTAGGCTCAAACCTGGGCCATCAGGCCTTTCACCCACTGAATCGTTGGCAGCATTGGGAAGCAGTGTCCTTAATATTGCTGTGCTCCAGGGTCTTTAACATCCACCTGAACCCGCAAACAAGCAGGCGGAGCCTCGCTTCAATATCTCACACGAAGGACGGCACTTCATTACAGTTCAGTACTGCATTGGAGCGTTGGGTTATTAGCTGACGCCATGATGTGGGGCTTGAACCCACAATCATTTGACCCAGAACATTGGCCCATTCCTCAGTCAGGTCTGCAATAGGGCTCGAGAAGACACCGTTCCCTCTGAGGTACCAGTGCTAGGAGCAGGTGCCTAGAATGTCTCTGCATTATAGCCTGCTTGAGGTTGGCACTCAGTCCCAGCAAGGAGACAACGTCTTTAGGAAAGAAAAGAAGATTGGAGAAGGAAGAAAATATTTTTTTTTACTAACAACCACCACACAACTGTTCACCTAGGACAGAAGCAAATTAATTGTGAGTAGAGAAAAAGAACATTGGCATAATGTGTGTGGGGAGGAGAATTCGAGAGTTACGCTAACGTGTGTGAGGAGCAAGTTAGGAATTGCTGTCACTGTGTGCAGGCTGTGATCCCACAGTGAGATGGCAGTTGGAGAGAGCTGTGATTCTACAGTAAGATGGTTGGACAGGGCTATGATTGCACAGTGAGATGGGTGATGGAGATGGCTGTGATTGCCTGTACAGTGAGATGGGGGTTGGAGAGAGCTGTGATTCTACAGTAAGATGGTTGGAGAGGGCTATGATTGTACAGTGAGATGGGTGATGGAGAGGGCTGTGATTGCCTATAAAGTGAGATAGGGATTAGAGAGTGCGGCCATAGTTAGTGTTATGTTGAGGGTGAGCGCAGAAGGTGTATCTTTGTTGTTTTTGACATTGCAATAAGTTTCGTGAAAGCTTGCAATTACTGTAAATATAGAATCATAGGTTACAGCGTGGAAGGAGGCCATTCGGCCCGTCGAGTCCACGCCGGCTCTATGCAAGAGCAATCCAGCTAATCCCACTCCCCCATCCTATCCCCGCAGCCCTGCATATTTTTTCGTTTCAAGTACAAATCCAGTTCCCTTTTGAAGGTAATGACTGAATCTGCCTCCACCACCCCCTCAGGCAGTGCATTCCAGAACCCAACCACTTGCTGCGTAAAAAAGCTTTTCCTCATGTCACCTTTGGTTCTTCTGCCAATCATAAATCTATGCCCTCTGGTTCTTGACCCTTCCGCCATTGGGAACAGTTTCTCTCTCTACCTACTCTGTCTAGACCCTTCGTGATTTTGAATACCTCTATCAAATCTCCTTGCAACTTTCTCTGTTCCAAGGAGAACAATCCCAGCTTTTCTAGTCTATCCACGTAACTGAAGTCCCTCATCCTTGGAATCATTCTAGTAAATCTCTTCTGCACCCTCTCTAAGGCCTTCACATCTTTCCTAAAGTGCAGTGCCCAGAACTGGACACAATACTCCAGTTGTGGTCGAGACAGTGTTTTATAAAGGTTCATTATGACTCCCTTGCTTTTGTACTCTGTGCCTCTATTTATAAAGCCCAGGATCCCCTATGCTTTTTTAACCGCTTTCTCAACCTGCCACCTTCAACGATTTGTGCGCATATGCCCCCAGATCCCTCTGTTCCTCTACCCCTTTTAGAATTGTACCCTCTAGTTTATATTGCCGCTCCTCTTCCTGCCGAAATGCATCACCGCGCATTTTTCTGTGTTAAGCTCCATCTGCCACGTATCCGCCCATGCCACCAGTGTGTCTTTTTCCTCTTGAAGTCTATCATTATCCTCCTCACTGTTCACTACCCTTCCAAGTTTTGTCATCTGCAAATTTGGAAATTGTGCCCTGTACTCCCAAGTCCAAGTCATTAATATATATCAAGAAAAGCAATGGTCTCGGCACTGACCCCTGAGGAACACCACTGTACACCTCCCTCCAGTCTGAGAAACAACCGTTCACCACTACTGTTTCCTGTCATTTAGCCAATTTTATATCCATGTTGCTATTGCACCCTTTATTCCATGGGCCACAATCTTAGTAGCAAGCCTACCTTGTGGCACTTTATCAAACGCTTTTTGAAAATCCACATACACAACATCAAATGCATTGCACCTCATCCACCCTCTGTTACCGCATCAAAAAACTCTATCAAGTTGGATAAACACAATTTGCCTTTTAACAAATCCATGCTGGCTTTCCCTGATCAGTCCACACTCATCCAAGTGACTCTTAATTCTGTCCCGGATTATCGTTTCCAAAAGTTTCCCCACCACTGAGGTTAAACTGACTGGCCTATAGTTGCTGGGTTTATCCTTTCACCCTTTTTTCAACAAGGGTGTAACATTTGGAATTCTCCAGTCCTCTGGCACCACCCCTGTATCTAAAGGAGGATTGGAAGATTATGGCCAGTACCTCCACAATTTCCACCCTTACTTCCCTCAGCATCCTAGGGTACATCCCATCTGGACCAGGGGATTTATTTATTTTAAGTACAGCTAGCCTTTCTAGTACCTCTTCTTTCTCATTTTTTAGTCCATCCAGTATCTTAACTATATCTTCCTTTACCGAAACTCTGGCAGCATCATCTTCCTTGGTAAAGACAGATGCAAAGTACTCATTTAGTACCTCAGTCATGCCCACTGCCTCCATGAGTAGATCTCCTTTATGGTCGCTGATTGGCCCCACCCCTCCTCTTACTACCCGTTTACGTGTCTATAGAAGACTTTTGGATTCCCTTTGTTTGTTAGTCTATTCTCATACTCTCTCTTTGCCCCTCTTATTTCCCTTTTCACTTCCCCTCTGAACTTTCTATATTCTCTCTGGTTCTCACTTGTGTTATCAAACTGATACCTGTCATGCTGCTTTTTTCCGCTTCTTCTTATTCTCTATTTCCTTTATCATCCAGGGTGCTCTGGCTTTAGTTGCCCTACCTTTCTCCCTCATTGGAATGTACCCTGCCTAAATCATCTCCTCTTTAAAGGCTGCCCACTGTTCAATTATAGTTTTGCCTGCCAATCATTGATTAACCAATTTATCCGGGTCAGATCTGTTAGCATCCCACTGAAATTGGCCCCCCAGCAGTTAAGTATTTTTACTTTAGAGTGGTCAGAGTTCTCTTCCATAGCTATTCTAAACCTTATGCTACTATGATTGCTGCTGCTCCACTTGGCCCATCTCATTCCCTAGAACCAAGTCCAGCAATGCCTCCTTCCTCATTGGGCCAGAAACGTACTGGTCGAGAAAGTTCTCCTGAGCACATTTCAAAAATTCCTCCCCTTATTGTTATCCCAGTCTATATTAGGATAGTTGAAATCTCCAGCTATCACCACTCTATAGCTTTTGCACCTCTCTGTAATTACCCTGCAAATTTGCTCCTCTATATCCTTCCCACTAGCTGGAGGCCTATAGAATACACCCAGTAGTGTAATGGCACCTCTATTGTTCCTCAACTCTAACCAAATAGATTCTGTCCTTGACCCCTCCAGGACATCCTCTCTCTCCAGCACTGCAATATTCTCCTTAATCAATACTGCCACCCCCCCCCTCTTCTTTCCTTCCCTATCTTTCCTGAACACCTTATATCCAGGAATATTTAGTACCAAATTCTGCCCTTTTTTGAGCCTGGTCTATTGCCATGACATTGTATTCCCATGTGGCTATTTGCGCCTGCAGTTCACCACCTTGTTCACCATGCTTCGTGCGTTCACACACATGCACCGCAAACCAGTCTTAGACTTTCTTGTACTCTCTCTTGGTCTGACTCCACCTAATACCTTACTATTTCTTACTCTAGGGCTATCCTTCTCTCCTGATCCTTTGTACTCCTTTCCAATGCTACACCCTGATGCCCATCCCCCAGCCAAATTAGTTTAAACCCCCCCTCCCCCCATCCCACCACAGTACTAGCGAACTTCCCCGCGAGGACATTGGTCCCAGCTCCGTTGAGGTGCAACCTGTCTGGCCTGTACAGGTCACACCTCCCCCAGAGCTGGTCCCAATGCCCCAGGAATCTGAAGCCCACCCTCCTCTCTCCAGCCACACATTCATCTGCTCTATCCTCCTATTTCTATACTTGCTAGCATGTGGCACCAGGAATAATCCAGAGATTACTACCTTTGAGGTTCTGCTTGTTAATCTTGTTCTGCTTATTTACCTGTTTAGTGCTCGATAAGTTACTCTGTTGGTTTCTAGCCTGAGACATAGTTTTTGTTCTTCCTACTGAAGCTGACAAGATCACCTGGTGACACGTGATCTATTGCGATCAGCTGGGGTAGAGCGATGAAGGTTCTCTGACCCCTGAGTCTCTCTATATTCACCTAGATATATGGCAGGTAAAGGTGTGCTCTGGATCATAGGGGACACCAGATCAAATTGCGAGACTGGCAAGTGACACTGAGCTGAGCTGCATTTACCTTTTTAGTTTTACCTTTTAATAATCTGGTTACTCAGCTCCTGGTGTATAGTCTGCCTCATCAATTACTGTACTGACTTTAAAGGAAAGGGTAGATTGTAGCCGGGGTTACCATCAGGATAATGTGTGATTTGGAGGTGATAGTCCCATGTACCCGCTGCCCTTATCCTTCTGGGTGTTGGAGGTCGCGGGTTTGGGAGGTGCTGCCGAAGAAGCCATGGTGAGTTGCTGTAGCTCATCCTTTAGGTAGGACACACTGCAACCATGGTACGCCGGTGGCGGAGAGAGCGGATGTTTAAACTGGTGGATGGGGTGCTGACTGCTTTGTCCTGGATGGCGCTGCACCTGGCATGCTCTTCTACACTCCTCATTATACCAGGGTTGGTCATTTGGCTTGATGGTGATGGAGGTGTGAGGGATACGTGGGTCATGAGGTTGCAGATTGTGGTAAATACAATTCTGCTGCTGATGGCCCACAGCACCTCATGGATGCCCAGTTTTGAGCTGCTAGATCTGTTTTTAATCTATCTGACTTAGCACGGTGGTCGTGCCACACAACACGATGGAGCGGGGGCCTCGGTAGAAGCTGGGACTTGGGCTCTGTGAAGTCTGTGTGGTGGTCACTCCTACCAATACTGTCATGGACAGACGCATCTGTGACAGGTAGATTGGTGAGGATGAGGTCAAGTAGGTTGCTCCCTCGTGTTGGTGTTCTCACCAACTGCAGCAAGCCCAGTTGGGCAGCAATGTCCTTCAGGAGTAGGCCAGCTCGGTCAGTGTTTATGGTACCAAGTCATTCTTGGTGATTGAAGTCCCCCACCCACAGTACATTCTGTGCCCTTGCTCCCCTCAGTGCTTCCTCCAAGTGGTGCTCAACATGGAGGATTAGTGATTCATCAGCAGAGATCAGCAGCAGGTTTCCTTCCCTACAAGACTTCATGGGGTCCAGGGTCAATGTTGAGGACTCCCAGGACTACTCCCACCTGACTGTATTCCACTGTGCCTTCACCTCTGGTGGGTCTGTCCTGCTGGTGGGACAGGACATACCCAGGGATTGTGATGGAGGAGTCTGGGACGTTGACTGATACATATGATTCTGTGAGTATGAATATGTCAGGCTGTTAGTCAGTGGAACAACTCTCCTAACTTTGGCACCAGTCCCTAAATGTTAGTGAGGAGGACTTTGCAGGGTCGACTGGGCTGGGGGTGTACCTTTGTGTTCTGATTCGATGCCCAAATCACAGCCGAGTGGTCCGTTCGGTTTTATTCTTGTTTTCCTTTCTAGCGGTTTGACACAACTGAATGGCTTGCTAGGCCATTCCAAAGATGAGTTAAGACTCAACCATGTTGGTGTCGAACTGGAGTTACGTATAGACCAGATCGGGTAAGAACGGCAGGTTTCCTTCCCTAAAGGACACTAGTGAATAACCTGACGGCTTTACGGTCACTTTTACTGATACTTCGTAAGAGTTTTTTTTTACTGAATTCAAATTCTCAGACTGCCATGGTAGGATTTGAACTCTCATTCTCAGGATTACTAGTCCTGTACGCTACCATACCTGCACTGGAAGCAAACTTAATGTGACTAATCACTTTGCAGATTGCTGGAATATGCATGTGTGGTTGATGCAGTGAGACAGGTGCTACTGTACTGTTAGCTGTCAGTACCAAAAAAGGCTGGTTTGAGATCAGACTGCGGCGGATACACTTCAATGAGAGCCTGATTGGCTGCCTCCTCTGTGTTTCTGTTCAATGACTGAACAGGAAAACGGGTCTTCAAATGTGGTTAGGCCTTTGCGAGTGACACGTATTCGACTAACAGTTAGTAACAGCAGTGTCAGCACAGTGTGGAATGCTTGGAAATGGTGCCTGTTCTCATGCTGCCAACAGGAAGTTTGAGTTGGGCCATCTTTGCATGTTACAATCTATTCTGATTTGATATTTTAATATTTTTGATTATTAATATTTGCATTTATATAGCGCCTTGTCACAGTGAAACATTTTAAAACCCTTCCCATACAAAGATAATAGATTTTCTAGCTAGCGTTCCTGTTGTACAAACTTTTATATACTATTTGTCTAGTCTCATACTTCAGATATTTTTAAGAACACTTGATATGAATGTCCTGTCTTATTTCAAGTAACTTTTGTGAGCAAGTTTAAACATTTATTATCAGTGGATCTCCCCTGGCATTGCTCACAGTGATCAAAGAATACGGTAGCAGTTGTGACAAACCATGGATATTGGTTTTGGCCTTGGGAAGTTTGAGCCAATCAGGAAAATATGCCAATTCTTTGCCTCGGAAACATTTAAAGGGTCGTGCACTATGTGGAAGATTTTTAAAATACAATCACTCATGCAACTTCTCTAGGGAGAGTAAATGAGGATGATTACTGCCCCTGAAAAAGGTGCATTGAAGCTAGACTGATGAGAATTGCATGGTTTTGAGAAATTGTACGAGATTAGGTCTCAAATTCAATCACTAAGAGAAAAATTGAAACCTGAATGTGCTTTGTGTTTTCGAGCAGCTGCTTGGAATAACCATTTCCTGGAGGAGTTCTCCTGCCCCACCCCCTTTACCCTTTCCACATATTGATTGCCTTTTTGTTTGGATGATTACACAGCTATGAAAAGAGTCAGAGGCCGCCATGTTCTTCTGCATTTGCTCCCATTTAAGCTTGACAAGTAACCAGTAAATGAGAGACGACTGCACCCAGGGAATGACTCCAGTCAACACAACTCCTTGAGACATGAGGAAGCACCCGGGCTCAGTCCAGCCAGCTGCCCCTCTCCTCACCTCCATGGCCGAGATGGGGAACTCTGTGGGAGGATGTGAGTTGGAATCTGCTTTCCTGTGAGACAGCAGGATATATTTGTAAAAGAACAAAATATGCTGGGCAGCAGATGCACAGCACCATCCTTTATTCTGAGAACAAGGCTTCTGTTTGAACTGCAAATTCAGGTGTGTGGCAGGCTAGTTATGGAGCTGCTGAGCATCTAGCTTTGTGAGGTAGATGTGTGCACTAATAGTGTCCAGCAATGGGTCCATTCGGTGAATCCTTAAATGCCCTCTTTTAACCAGCTTCAATGTAAGATGACGTGCTGGACACTTTGGAGCAGTATGCTGTGTGCAAGTACTGTTAAGTGTCACCACATACATTTGAATTGTTGATACAGGGGTGGTGTTGGGGGGCTTTTGCTGTACTCTAATATCTGTTCTCTGTCGACAGGATCTGCAGTACTTGGTCATCTCTGTCCTGATAGCCAGTATTAGAGGAGTAGGTGCCAGGCTGTAATGATGGTGTGGAGTCGTGCTGCAACAGTGCTATCAGCGAGAGTGAAGGGCTTAATCAGTGTTAAAGCCCAGCCCCTGTGTATCTTGAACACACCCACTTTCTTGGGCCATCATTGTGTCTGCTGCTGTTGACGGAGCAGATTGGAGCCAAATGTAGTATCGAATGTTACTGCCTGATGGGTCCGATGACAGGGCTACTCATTGTTGACTGTAAATATAGGCAGATCCCTCACGATTAATCTTGTGCCATTACTCACTGTCGTAAGACAGTGGCATAACAGTACACTTCTGAGGATGATAAACTGGTGCTTTATAGAGGAAAGGTGGCAATCACGAGAGAGGCCTTGTGATTGTGACTTTTCCTTTGTAAGGAGCCAGTTTTTCACACAGCTTTCCTCTGTATTCCAAGCAATTTGGGTCAAGCTGACCCTGACCAAAATTCTGTTTAGTGCTGTTGTTTTCAATCAAACTACAAAATGGACATTTAACGACGGCTCCTGCTGGCAGATGTGTATTTACGCAGCACTGCCTCCTGCATCTTGTGTGCATTTCCTTCAGTTTTTAATAGTGTTCACTATCCACATTTGTGAAGACCAAGTGCAGATTGGGTGACTGCTTGAACGTCTCTATTCTGTCTACGTGTGGCTGAACACTTTGACTCCCACTCCCATCCTTTTGGGCACTGTGTAATCCTCTGAACATTGACTTTAGTAACTTCACTGCTGAGCTATATTCCCCAATTCCTTGGAGGCGGGGGTGCAATAAATGCATGGCGGATCTGTTGGCCTGTCCGTAAGTAATAGACCCTTCCTTAGTACCCAGGTCTGGTGGAGGGTGGGGGGTATTCTGTACCTGGGGCCTGGGTCTATATTTTTTTCTCCTTGGGCATTGGTGGAATTGTGTGCTTTTTTAAAAAAAAAAAATTCCCTTGGGTTGTGTTTTCTCATGGCCTCACTCTCTGTTTCCCTTTCTCCCGGTGTTCTGTACTGGCCACAAGTTTATTTCTATGTGGGCTGATAAATGGTACACATCACACATGTACTAAATGTCAATGCTTGAGTTGGTGAACCTCGAGAGACTGTTGAATTTTTCTGATCAGTATGTTGCCAGTGAACATTCAGGACAATGTCAAGGAAGTGCATTCCCTTGCAACAGGGACAGTGGCACTGAGAGACATTGCCTAGCAGTACTGGATATTTGGGACAATATCATTGAAAGGCATTGCCTAGCAGTACTGGATATTTGGGAGTATGCCAATAAGAGGTATTGTCTAGCAGTACTGGATATTTGGGACAGTTTCAACAAGAGGCAGTCAACGAGAGGCATTGTCTAGCAGTACTGGATATTTGGGCCACTATTAATGAGGCATTCCCCAGCTGCAACAGTTTCTACATTTTAGTGTTGTCACAAGATGAAGGGTGAACTTCATCTCCAAGTTGTGTAAATGCAGTCTGATCACCCATGTGTTATACTATAGAAAAAGGTTTTGTAGTTTTAAAATATCTTGTTTTAAAGAAATGGAGGGCTCCTCGATTAGTGCTCGTTACGGAGGAGGATCACTGCATTTGTGTGCTGCTAATTTATGGTATTGTGGAATGTAACGAGTGAAGGATAGTTAGTTATCGATTAATTTTGAGCTGACACTTTCAAGTGTTTCATTGTTGCTGTGTTTGATTTTTAAATTTCTTTCTTTTGAAATTTGAATGTTGCAGCGATGCAACGCCTCAGTCACACAGTACACCTTACTCCAGGCCGTTATAAAATTCAGCTGTATATAGAAACATAGAAAATAGGAGCAGGCCATTTGGCCCTTCGAGCCTGCTCCACCATTCAATAGGATCGTGGCTGATCCTCTATCTCAATACCATATTCCTACTCTCTCCCCATACCCCTTGATGCCTTTTATGTCTAGAAATCTATCTAGCTCCTTCTTAAATATATTCAGTGACTTGGCCTCCACAGCCTTCTGTGGAAGAGAATTCCACAGGTTCACCACCCTCTGAGTGAAGAAATTTCTCCATCTCAGTCCTAAATGTCCTACCCCACATCCTGAGACTGTGACCCCTCGTTCTGCTTCCCCCAGCCAGGGGACACATCCCCCCCCTGCATCCAATCTGTCTAGCCCTGTCAGAATTTTATACGTATCAATGAGATCCCCCCTCATTCTCCTAAACTCGAGTGAATACAGGCCGAGTCGACCCAATCTCTCCTCATACGACAGTCCTGCCATCCCAGGAATCAGTCTGGTGAACCTTCGCTGCACTCCCTCTATGGCAAGTATATCCTTTCTTGGGTAAGGAGACCAAAACGGCACACAATACTCCAGGTGTGGTCTCACCAAGGCCCTGTATAACTGCAGTAAGACATCCTTGCTCCTGTACTCAAATCCTCTTGCAATGAAGGCCAACATACCATTTGCCTCCCTAACTGCTTGCTGCACCTGCAAGTTTGCTTTCAGTGATTGGTGTACAAGGGCACCCAGGTCCCTTTGTACATCAACATTTCCCAATCCATCACCATTTAAATAATACTCTGCCTTTCTGTTTTTCCTTCCGAAGTGGATAACTTCACATTTATCCACGTTATACTGCATATGCCATGTACTTGCCCACTCACTCAACTTGCCTAAATCGCCTTGAAGCCTCTTTGCATTCTCCTCACAACTCACAATCCCATCTAGTTTTGAGTCGTCAGCAAACTTGGAAATACTACATTTGGTTCCCTCATCTAAATCATTGATATATATTGTGAATAGCTGGAGCCCAAGCACTGATCCCTGCGGTACCCCACAAGCCTGCCACCCCGAAAAAGACCCATTTATTCCTGCTCTCTGTTTCCTGTCTGCTAACCAATTTTCAATCCATGACACACATATTTAGACAACTCGAGATGAATTGAGAATCCATTGCCATCCTGTTTCCCCTGCCGATCATTTACTGTGCATGCCCATCAGCTGGGAATAAAGGCCAAGTATGAGTCCCAGATGGTTTTATGTGGCCGGCGTCGGCTGTGATAGCGGAGGATGGTGGTATGCTTCCATCCAGCCCCTGAGGGACCACACAGGGTTTTGACTGCTGGCTGTTCCACACAATT
This sequence comes from Heptranchias perlo, assembly GCF_035084215.1. Taxonomy (NCBI): domain Eukaryota; kingdom Metazoa; phylum Chordata; class Chondrichthyes; order Hexanchiformes; family Hexanchidae; genus Heptranchias; species Heptranchias perlo. The sequence continues at coordinate 64,743,546 of NC_090337.1, read as the reverse complement.
ACCCCCAAGTTATTCAACAGCATCTCCCAGCCCGGTCACTGAGGAGGACTGGAGCAACAATATCTACAAGGTCGCACACCATCCTGACTTGGACAAAAATCCCTGTTCCTTCATTGTCACCGGGTTAAAGTCTCGGAATTCCCCACTTTACGCCATTCTGGGAGCACCATAGCCTCCAGAATTGGTTCAAGAAGCTGACTGATCACCACCACCTCCAGGCAACTAGGGTTAGATTTAAAAAAATGCAGCCTTGCCAGTATTGCCCATGTTCCAAGAGCAAATTTTTAAAAAAAAATTGTTTTCTCCACGCAGCCTTCTCTGGAACTTGTGCTCCTTGGTGTGGGAGAATTTGGGCTGTGCTTTGCACTGCCTAATACGTCTTGTGATTAGAAGTTATGGTGTGAGATGCAGTGCAGTTCTGTTTGAGGGCCTTAGTAGGTGGTGTGCTTTTGCCTACTTCAATAGCACAGCGGTAGCAGGAAGTGATGTTTACTGTCACAGCTTGCCTTTCTGTCGTACAAGCTTTGGAGTTTAATCTGTTCCAGATACTTATCTGGCTGTGGCCTTTTTTCCTTTTTGTGTCTCAACTTACTGTAAGTTACCGAAGCCAGTTGGCTCTTGAGATTTCACGACTGAAGGATGTGGTATGAGTTCTGTGTAAGCAGGTGATGTAGTAAGTGCGCAGATGTGTATGTACAGAATGCAAGTGCAAGCAGACTTGGTTGGCAAGGTTAGGTTTGGGTTTCAGACTCAGCTGGAATTTATACAATATCCACATTTATAATATATTAAAAATCTTATGTTTGCGTGCACTTCATGTCTACTTTTTCCATACATTGTCGGAGGTGCCGTCTTTCGGATGAGACGTTAAACCGAGGCCTCATCTGCGCTATCGGATGGGCATAAAAGATCCCATGGCACTACTTCGAAGAAGAGCAGGGAAGTTCTCCTCTGTGTCCTGGCCAATATTTATCCCTCAACCAACACTTTAAAAATCAGATTATCTTGTCAATATCGCATTTCTGTTTGTCGGCAATTTGCTGGTACATGTTTATAGATTAACTATAGTTTGTTTACTGCTGAAACTTTTTCTCTAGATAGGTTAGATGTCGCTGAGGTGTGCCTTGTAGGTGATATTAAATAGCTTATTTGTTCTCTGCTAGCCTCTGCCAAAGCCAGCTGCTGTTACATTATGGAGCAGCAAGGTACAGTGACAGCTGTTACAATGACCCTTGTTTCATGAATTTGAACCTGGTGACTAGGAGTAATGAGAGACTCTGGCTGGGTACCAGTTGCTCTGGGTACTGGTGGGCAAATACAAGTCTCATAGAGAATTCCACAGGGAGAAGTGGCATTCTGCACAGTCAGTTTTATTTGGATCGGCGCAGATTGTGTGTACGTTCCTGACGTAATACGGAGGTCTGGATTAAATACTCATCGCTTGTGGCACAGCTTTGGTCATCATCTTGAATGCAACTTACAGCCTAGCCACCTCTCCAATGCGGTAGACTGCGCACTCTGGCCAAGCGTAAGGGTAGAGTTACAATTATCCTTACAACTGTAGTGTGAATGCAGTCCGAATCTGAAGTCCTGAAACCTGAGGGAAGTGGAGATAGACTCCCTGCAGCGGAGAATCTCACTCCACTTCACTTTCGAGTCAGTTTGGGGTTTTACACTGTACAAGTTAAGAATCAGTGCAAAGTCAAAACAACTTTGCACCGACACTAAACATGTTGTACAAAGGCACCCTACGTCATCCTCATCCAGTTAACTGGTTTGCATGGCTTCATACTCTCTTAGCATGAAATGCGTTACCTCAGCATCTTTCCATCAGCTTACAGCGAGCAGCAGTTGGCTTTGTGGACCACCAGAGATAGTGATGGTGACGAGGAGGACTGCGTTTTCTTGAGGAATACCCACTGTTCCTCGTTATTTATTTACCTCCGTGTGATCAGATGTAATTACCGAGCCAGAGTTGAGTGTTGGTACAGAGCTTGCTGCCTTTGTAGCATGGGGGTGGGTGGACATCATCATGGGACCTCTGTCTTAAAGTTACTGGTTTGGTATTCTTTGTGTTCGGGGTAATAAACCATCTGCCATTAGTGAGTTAGTTGTTCAGTTGGTGCATAGTACTTGTAGAGGGGTTTATCATCAGCAAAGAGTGTCATTTTTGATCACGTCGATCCATTGAAGGTTGGAAACAGAGCAAATATCAAACGGGGTTCCCTGAAAAACCCCAGCATCGGTCTTTGTGGTAAGATAACAAATGCCCCAAACTTTGTTTCCACTAAGAAAATCGTATTGAGCAATTTAGCAAGCTAGCCAAATATGCCCCAAGAGACCAGTGTGACAAAAATGAAGCATTTTGTCAATTTTTTTTTATTGGTGTCTTTATTATTGGCCACAGCACATAAAGGGCTAATACAGCTTTCGGCTGGCTGCTTCTGCAAGATACAGGAGTATATTATGGTCTGGTATTCTAAAAGCATTAAGTATGGGCCTGTGTCTTGGCTCCTGTCAAACAAAAGGGAGTTTAATGTGCTATTATTAAGGGGGCTATGATACCCTATGTTGAATGAATGTAGATCTGTTTGCCTCAATTTGTTGATTAGTGTCTTTGATAGTTGTCTAGACTACAAACAAACAGAAAAATTAATTTAATAATTAGAGTATATTCATTCAACTAATGAAGATGAGGTTGTCACATGATGGCATGTGATATTTTCTAGTAAGTCAGAATGTAATGGCAAGGGTTCTGTTTGATCCTAGGATCTTGCTATATTTACCTAGATATTGGGCAGTTGGACATGCTCTGGTTTGTAAGGTCTGCTTTCAGGAGTGGTCATCTGCATTGAGCCCAAGTAGTAGATCGACCACAAGAAACCAGTTTCTCAACAAGGCTGAAATGTAGAGGCTCTCAAAATGTTTCTCTCACTTTGTGTCAAGCGCAGAGATTTGCTCCATTTCTGGGCCATTAAGTTGAAATCTGCCCCAAGCTGCCTGATTGGGATGTTGCAGCAGGTTTCTGATATGCTATCGTTTCAGTGAACATCTTGTGTTGACCCCTTATGGACAGGTGCAATATTTGTAGCTCTGCACCCAGCACCAGTTGACCAGATAGTTTAAGTAGATAAACCAAGGGAGCAGCTGTTTTCTCTGATCAGTGCTCAGGTTTTCACAGTACCACTTGGGTCAGTAGCTTTTCCAGGATGTGACTTTTATGATCTCCTGCTTGATCTTGTTTTGGCCCAGGTGGGTTACTGTACTTTACACTTGATTTTTCAACAAACCTGAATGCCAGCCAACCTCATCCATAGAGGTGAGCTGTGCTGGTGTCCTTTTCGAGCAGAGTGATAGTGGCATTGGGACCAATGTTGGACATAGACTTGACAGTCTTCCTGTGTGTAAATGTTGAAGACACAGAATGCCTCTCTCGTTTGCTTACACAACAATAGTCACTGCGCCCTGAAAATAGTTTATTGAGCAGAGCATGTTTGAGGCACATGTGCCTCCCTCTCCTCCATTAAGATGCTCCTTAAAACCTACCTCTTTTTCCAAGCTTTTGGTCACCTGCCCTAATATCTCCTCATGTGGCTTGATGTCACATTATGTCTGATAATGCTCCTGTGAAGCACCTTGGGACGTTTTACTACGTTAAAGGCGCTATATAAATGCAAGTTGTTGTGAGACAGTGCCAAATAGATGCAAGTACTTTTCTTAGCTTCTATGGATCCTGACTGAGAATACAGTTTAGTGCAGTTGGGTCCTTTCAGTTTTGTACTTCTGGTGTGCTGATTACTGGGTCTGGTCATGTTGAACGCTGGTACACAGAGAGAGGTTTCAGTGTCATCTTGACTTTCCCCATCAACGAAAGCAGTAGTTCTTGGCTTGTGTTGCAGGACATCTCTTTATAAACTAAGAGTCTGGCCAGATGCCAGCGGGTTAGCTGCACTGATGGGATGTGGTGCTCTGGTGTATTATATATGACCAGGATGGCTGAAGGAGTCAAATTATTGAGATCCCAGGGTTTTTACTGGTGCTTGAAGGATTGCAATCTAGGATTCTGTCTGCCTGTAATTAGTGCCTTTGGCTTACAGTGACTGAATATGTGCAACTCAGTCTATATTACATGGGACTTATCGGCGTTTTGGTAATCAAATTTTGTGATTACGTCTGTTATTTCCGCGAGAGCTGATTGTCTTTATTTTGATTTGTGTGTGTTAAGCCCCAGTGAATTGTGGATCTTGTGATAGATGGGAGTAGCAGGTAGGAAGTAGCAGATTGTTTCCAATTGACCTGATTGTTTGATAAAGTGCAGCATGGTCGGCTTATCAAGATTGCGGCTCATGGAATAAAGGGGGCAGTAGCAACGTGGATACAGAATTGGCTAAGTGACAGGAAACAGTAGTGGTGAACAGTTGTTTTTCAGACTGGAGGGAGGTGTACAGTGGTGTTCCCCAGGGGTCAGTGCTGGGACCACCGCTTTTCTTGATATATATTAATGACTTGGACTTGGGTGTACAGGGCACAATTTCAAAATTTGCAGATGACACAAAACTTGGAAGGGTAGTAAACAGTGAGGAGGATAGTGCTGGACTTCAAGAGGATATAGACAGGCTGGTGGCATGGGCGGTCACGTGGCAGATGAAATTTAACCCAGAAAAATGCAAAGTGATACATTTCGGTAGGAAGAATGAGGAGTGGCAATATAAACTAGAGGGCACAACTCTAAAAGGGGTACAGGAAAAAGAGATCTGGGGGTATATGTGCACAAATCGTCGATGGTGGCAGGACAGGTTGAGAAAGCGGTTGAAAAAACATACGGGATCCTGGACTTTATAAATAGAGGCATAGAGTATAAAAGTGCAAGTCGTGATGAACCTTTATAAAACACTGGTTCAGCCACAACTGGAGTAGTGTGTCCAATTCTGGGCACTGCACTTTAGGAAGGATGTGAAGGCCTTAGAGAGAGTGCAGAAGAGATTTACTGGAATGATTCCAGGGATGAGGGACTTCAGTTATGTGGATAGACTGGTGAAGCTGGGGTTGTTACCCCTTTTTTATATTCGTTCATGGGATGTGGGCATCGCTGGCGAGACCGGCATTTATTGCCCATCCCAAGTTGCCCTTGAGAAGGTGGTGGTGAGCCGCCTTCTTGAACCGCTGCAGTCCGTGTGGTGACGGTTCTCCCACAGTGCTGTTTGGAAGGGAGTTCCAGGATTTTGATCCAGCGACAATGAAGGAACGGCGATATATTTCCAAGTCGGGGTGGTGTGTGACGTGGAGGGGAACGTGCAGGTGGTGTTCCCATATGCCTGCTGCTCTTATCCTTCTCGGTGGTAGAGGTCATGGGTTTAGGAGGTGCTGCCGAAGAAGCCCTGGCGAGTTGCTGCAGTGCATCCTGTGGATGGTACACACTGCAGCCACTGTGCGCTGGTGGTGAAGGGAGTGAATGTTTAGGGTGGTGGATGGGCTGCCAATCAAACGGGCTGCTTTGTCCTGGATGGTGTTGAGCTTCTTGAATGTTGTTGGAGCTGCACTCATCCAAGCAAGTGGAGAGTATTTCATCACACTCCTGACTTGTGCCTTGTAGATGGTGGAAAGGCTTTGGGGAGTCAGGAGGTGAGTCACTCGCCGCAGAATACCCAGCCTCTGACCTGCTCTTGTAGCCACAGTATTTATATGGCTGGTCCAGTTAAGTTTCTGGTCGTCGGTGAGCAGGTTATTGGTGAGTAAGTGCCGCTTGATAGCACTGTCGACGACACCTTCCATTACTTCGCTGATGATTGAGAGTAGACTGATGGGGCGGTAATTGGCTGGATTGGATTTGTTCTGCTTTTTGTGGACAGGACATACCTGGGCAATTTTCCACATTGTCCGGTAGATGCCAGTATTGTAGCTGTACTGGAACAGCTTGGCTAGAGGTGCAGCTAGTTCTGGAGCACAAGTCTTCAGCACTACAGCTGGGATGTTATCGGGGCCCATAGCCTTTGCTGTATCCAGTGCACTCAGCCATTTCTTGATATCACGTGGAGTGAATCGAATTGGCTGAAGACTGGCTTCTGTGATGGTAGGGATATCGGGAGGAGGCCGAGATGGATCATCCTTGGAACAGACGGTTGTAAGGAGATTTGATAGAGGTATTCAAAATCATGAAGGGTCTCGATAGAGAGAAACTGTTCCCATTGGCGGAAGGGTCAAGAACCAGAGGACATCGATTTAAGGTGATTGGCAAAAGAACCAAAGGTGACATGAGGAAAAACTCTTTTACACAGTGAGTGGTTAGGATCTGGAATGCACTGCCTGAGGCAGAATTAATCATGGCTTTCAAAAGGGAACTGGATAAGTACTTGAAAGGAAAAAATGTGCAGGGCTACGGGGAAAGGGTGGGGGAGTGGGACTAGCTGGATTGCTCTTCCTTCGAGCTGGCATGGACTTGATAGGCTGAACGGCCTCCTTCCGTGCTGTAACCTTTCTACGATTCTATGATTCATACAGCTAAACCTTGCACTTTGCATTTCTTCCTGGATATCAGTGTAAGAGTTTTTGGAAGCAGATCAGTACCAGCTGGTGCTTTCTCCACACACCAGTATATCATATGTGCTTGTCAAAAATGACATGATGCCGATCACTAATAGTGTTGGATCGTTCCGAGCCCGGAATGTTCTGAAGTGATGTGCAGTAAAACCTTCGCTGTGTGTGTTGGGGAAAAGACACTCTGGTTGTGAAGACTGGATGTAGTAACAGGGCTAAGGGTGTGGGGAGTGCAAGAGGGGGTGATGGAATGCAATAGAGTACCCAGCTTGAACAGTTTCCTCGTTGCACACTTTGATCGGAGGCTCTTCTAACGTATGAAAAAGGATAGTCTCCTTGAGATCTCTCCTATTGTGCAGTGTTCCTGCACAATCCAGCACTTGTTGGGACTGCAGTTCTACCATCTACTGGTATGTGTAGATATGTAATGGTGGAACAGAGGCATGAGGTATGGTCTCCTTTGAACCCTGATATTTGCCCTTCGTGCTAAAGTTTGTCATGGTGGTTGAAAGTCGAATGGTGTCCTCCTCCTCCCCAAAACCCATGGACACTGGGGTCAATTCGAGTGCACCCAACACTACCCTGGTTGAGACCAATTAACGGACCACAGATCAAACCTGGGGGCTTCCTGGTCTGTGTGGTCGAACCTCACAGCACATTGTATTCACCTGCAGCTCTTGTCTTGTTGGTGAGAAAGTAGAGAGGTATTCAGAGTTGATGCTCCTGTTGCATGCTTCCTGTTAAGGATATCTATAGACAGCGATAATCACCAACTCTATAGAATGCGATGGTTGTGTAACTATGGAAATATCTGGAAAGAAGTTGGTTAGGACCCAATGCAGGCTGGAGTGTCAGTCGTGTTTACTTGATAGTCTTCAGAGGATCGATGGAAATCAGTTTTTTGAAGGTGTTACTTGTGGTTATTCATCTTCCTCAGTGATTAAACAAAATTCTCCAAGCCCGCGACGGGGTTTGTATGTGACCTGTCCGAGCCCATGACAACGGGGTTTGTATGTGACCTGTCCAAGCCCATGACGACGGGGTTTGTATGTGACCTGTCCAAGCCCATGACGACAGGGTTTGTATGTGACCTGTCCGAGTCTATGACGACGGGGTTTGTATGTGACCTGTCCGAGTCCATGACGACGGGGTTTGTATGTGACCTGTCCAAAAGAGGAGGCTATGTGCCTATGGCATGTGCTGAGTTTTTTTTAAACTTGTATTTTGTATTGCTAGAAACAGCTTGTAAGGAATTAACCTCCAATGCAACACAAAGTATTCTTTTCAATTGATTGCCATAAACTTGGGCTGGTCAATTTGCTAGATTTTGTTTCCTGGTGTAAGTTTGTTTTAGCTTGCACAATGGTGCATTGACGTGTTAACTGGTTAATGAACCTGGCAGGGGATCATTATTTACAATCCCAAATGCCTTATCCTATTGTCAAAGATGGCCCACATTGCTGGCCAGAAACATTTCTGTTTAAGGTGTCTTCACCCAGTCTGGCACACACCCAGAGTATGAGAAGACCCAAGTCACCGTTCAAATCGCAGCCCCCAACCCGAGGGAATGACTTTGACAGCTGTTTCTGAGACCTTTTGAGGAGAGGGCAGAGCACTTGATTGGCTGGCATCCTCTACGATAAACAGCATGTGGTCAGAAATTTGCTCTTACAGAATCATATTGCAGGTCACAGGCAGTCTTCAGAGCAGTTGGTGTTTCAAGCTTGCAGCCACCTGCTGTAAGGCTGAGTGCTTTAGGTTAAAGCCATTCCGGCCAGGGGAGTTAGGCTAATGTAGGTTTCCAATAAGCAGACTTCCATTTAAAGATTCATATTTAGAGAGAAAGCAAGTTGCATCTGTTGTTTTATAGATTGTGTGGGGAAATTTATATATCACTGTGTACTCATTTATTTTGTGTAAATAAAAACACTTATTGATTCAAAGCCTGTATATGTGTTAGAAAGGATGTTTATTCTGTTCACTATTAGCAGAGAGGAGAATTCATGGGACAGTGTGTGATGCAGTCCAATAAGCTGGTGTACAAAATAAGGTTCTCTGTTGTAATTCCTGGGTATCGCTATCATTTATTTAGACATTGGACAGGAAAAGGTGCACTCCAGGTCATAGGGAATGCAGGGTCCACTGACAAGAGTGAACGGTGATGCTGAATCTGAGAAAATATCTATTGAACAAACCCAAAAATGTGACTCGGCCAAATGGTACTTCTGACTCTATAAGGTCAACCTAAAGGGTGATATCATTCCCGATGGAAACACCAAAAGGATTTCGATCTTGCTTCATTTTTTTAGTTCAGTAATATCACTGAAAGCTGTACTGTGACCTTGTTTGTATAGCAAGAAGCAGTGAATGTTTAAGATTCCCAAACGATGCATGTTATTACAAAGACCTCTGCAGTGGTTTGTTGCTGGCATGCAATAGTGCCTCGAGGCTTGTCAGACAAACAGTAAAGACATGAAGTGCGAGGTCGGGTTCCTCTCCGTTTTGTGGTCAGGACCATGTTGTGAATTTGAAGGAGCCTGCACATAACTGGCTGGTTCAGTGGGGCCAAATGCTGGCAGTCTGGTCTGGAGGGTGAGAGCAAGGCAGAGAGGTGGTTATGTGCGAGAAAGAAGCATTAACAAAATGGGGCACACCTCCACTTTTAGTAAGTAAGTTTGAATTGATTGAGCTGCACTTGGATTCACTCTGGGTGCCTTATACCAGGAAATAATTTTGAAGCCTGCTACAGAGAATTGGGAGCTGCCCTTTGTTTTGTACATAGGCCTAGGGAGGGGGCGTCACCCTGGTATTTCTGAAGGGGAGAACGCTGTGACAGGTGACACTGCTTTGTCTTCTCTCCCAGGTTTCTGGCCTCTTTACTCTGTTCGCTGTGACTCCTACACCTCTGTGGCATTAACTATGAGAAATGGACGCCATTGGGGATTTTATTTTCCTTTCAGTGTCTGGAACAGTTGCACAAATTTTGTAAGGAAAGTGAGGTTCTCTGTATGCACCATAACTCCACACACAATCTGCATTTCCTCCTGTTGTATGATTTTTAAAAAAAAAACTCATTCCCATGTAATAGTTCTTTACATTCTATTTGAAAATTGATTCAATGGGCTGGATTTTGCTGTAAAAATAACTGAGGTTAACCGTGCGCACCGTTACAAATGAGCAAATCGGTCAGTAACTTCCAGCGACTGCACATGTGCAGTCAAACGCGGAAATCTGGAAGTTGCTGTACCAGATGCCGCCCTCTTCCAAATGCTGTGTGAAAATGGCATCTCGCTGGCTGGCTCCCTATTGAACGGCATGAAGTTCGTGTACTTACCTGAAAGGTACAAAATAAACTCACCAAAAAAAGTTGTCATTTCAATTCGAAGTACCATTTTAGTGGCGGGGTATTTCTTAATTACTGCCAAACAACCCCTCTGGCATTGAAAATTAACCAAGTGTTGAGTCTTATTCCTTTAGCTTCTAATTATTGTTGGACATTTTTTTAAAAATTTAAACAATTTTTTTTTTCTTTGTCACCTTTAACTCTCTCTCTTCATCCAATCTTTCTTTCCCTCACTTTATTTCACTTTCTGTACCTGATTTAACATTGAATTCACGATTCCAACTTACACTTCCTGGTTCAGTCTGCGCCACTCATTAACGATGCTTCAGTCTGATTGGTTAAGGGGATACACAGTTGCTTGCCCTGTTCACACAGATCCCAGATGCCCTGTAGAGAGCGCCGTGCTTTTTGGATCTCTAACTTAGAGGAACTTGCCGTGCAAAAACTCAAAGTCTACGGGCAAGTCTAACAAATGGTGCCGTTTGTTCATCACTCACAGCAAAATCCGGCCCAGTGCCTTTGTTTTTATAATATTACATGCATCATGCAGTTGAATTTTGGACTCATCCTTCTGTGTAATACGGTGCAGGTTAAATGCAAGAATATTGCATTACGAAGGAGGTAACCCCCTTTACTTTGGCTCCCACTAAATTCTGCTCAAGAAACTACCAGAAGACTTTTGTCTTTCAGTCCTAGTTCTTTGGCAAGAACTGGAGCAATAATGTCCTGAGGGAAAGGACTTCCTAAAATTCACGTGTTTTTGAGTGATCATGTACGTTTAAGAATTTCATATTGAGGAACCTTCCTCCCAAACACCTGGTTGACTTGGTATAACCCAGTGTTGGTATGTAATGCAGGGTTGTGGCACCCATAGTATGAATGAGTTCCTGGTGATGTTGCAGTACTGGCTTACTGTCACTCGAGAACAGTAGAGCAGTTTACCTTGGGTGATTGGGCAATCCAAGTTCACCAACAATTTTAGTGCCGTGATCTCTGCAATAGGCTCACTCTTTATTAAAAGCTCTGACTGTTGCAGCTGTACTGAGCCAGCAATACTGTCGTATTTTTAGAACTCCTTTGCCCTTCTGCCTGAGATGCCTTTCAGTGCTAACCTTTTTCTCCTTTTTCTAGGGCTGCATAATCTGGAATTATGTCCAATAACGGAGAGTTGGAGGACAAGCCGCCTGCACCCCCAGTACGCGTGAGTAGCACTAGCTTCAGTGTGGGCAGTAAGGACACCCTGTTGACCAACCACAATGCCAAACCATTGCCATCTGTGCCTGAAGAGAAACAGAAGCGGACGAAACTCAAGTCTATCTTCTCAAACGCTGGAGAGAAAGGTAGAACGGGGCAATCCAGCAATGGGGTAACAAAGGGTTGGGTGTGGGGGGTGGTGAGGGTGGTGCTGTGTCTGCAGTGGCTGGACTAGGGCTGTACTGTACAGCACACAGTTCTGCTTTCGAACTCTTAGCTTCGTGATGCATGATTACTTAATTTTCCCAATTTTCAACACAAGCCAACACCTGTAGGAATTTCTCCAGAAATTTGGGCAGAGTTAAGATTTGTTTTTTTGTGCCACACAGTTCTGTCTCTATAAAGATTGTGATGTTGGCTACGCCCTGGGAATGGCTAAAGCCTTTCTGTTAGGGGGTTATGTGTTTGACAATGGCATCATTGGATTAAATCATTGGACAAATAAATGGTGTGCTCTAGTGCGATAGTCCAGTAAGGGGCTGGCAGGCTTCCAGAATTCATACAGCCAGCAGTGTTAGTGAGCTGACAAAATCTTCAAGTGCTCAGTGCTCTGATTTTCCTTGTGGTGAGCTTGCTTTGAGGGAGGGGGTGGGGAGGAGGGTAATAGGACTTAACCGAGAAGCCAGAACAGGCAGTGACCCCACCTACCCCACCCAAATAACTGCTTACTGACCTTTTCAACTTTTACAAAGAATTGCATAGAATGTACAGTGCAGCAACAGGCCATTCTGAAATCTTATCCCTCGATTTTAGGACAATGCACCGTTTGTGCATTCCCTCTGCTTTATTATTCTCAAGCTTTAATGAAACCTCTGCAATGGGAGTTTCCACTCCTCCGTTTGCACCAGCCACTTTTTCTTGTAAGCTTGCTTCTCTCCTCTTACAGCTTGAGATTGTTCTGATCTTGCGAGATTGACCTGAGCATAAAGATTTGTGCAATTCAGTGTAATAGCTGGTGGTGAGACCTCCAAGGGAGACTCTGAGGAACTGATGAAGCGTGTTAGTGTCCACATAGGGCAGGGCTAATTTCATGCAGTGAAATCTAACTCTCATCGTGATTGTGAGCTGAAAGCATTAAAATTGAACAAATTTAGATTGAGACCTAGATTCAGAAAGACTGATTTCAGTTGATATTACATGGAATTACATAGAACGTACAGCACAGAAACAGGCCATTTGGCCCAACTGGTCCATGCCGGTGTTTATGCTCCACACGAGCCTCCTCCCACCCTACTTCATGTTGCCTACATTTTCATGATTCCACATGATCTGTGTCGTATTTTGCCAGGTTTTCTCTTTTTATTCATTTTGGGATGGTAGCATTTATTCCTGAGAAGGTGCTGTTAGTTGACTTCAGAAGGCATTGAGAGTCAACTATGTCATGTGGTACTGAAGACACATGTAGGCCAGACCGGGTATGAATGGCAGATACACTTCCCTGAATGATGTTAGTGAGCCAATTGGGTTTTTACCACAATCCCAACAGCTTTTCTAGGTCATTTCTGGTGCCAGCCGACAAATTACCAGATTTATTCAATTCAGCTTCGCAACTCGCTATGCGGAGCTGGTGTCTGAACTCTCAACCTCTGCGTTGCTCGACCAGTTCCGTAACCACTACGTGACATTCTGCTGTGTGTCGTGCAACATGGGTAGCCTCCATCCACGCTGTGGGTGTGAGACTGCATTGTGTATCTTGGGTTGAATCAGAGAGAATTCGCCCATTAACCTATTATTCGGCATCTGAGTATGTTCCTTTGATAAATTGTTTTTTTTTTGTTGATTGACAACTGCTCTGGCCTTGTGCTGATTGTACAGGAAATAAGAAGAGAGAAAAGGAACGGCCCGAAATATCTCCTCCGTCAGACTTTGAGCACACGATCCATGTTGGGTTCGATGCTGTGACAGGGGAGTTCACGGTGAGTACATTTATTTTTATTCGTTCATGGGATGTGGGCGTCACTGTCGAGGCCGGCATTTATTGCCCATCCCTAATTGCCCTTGAGAAGATGGTGGTGAGCCGCTGCAGTCCATGTGGTGAACGTTCTCCCACAGTGCTGTTAGGAAGGGAGTTCCAGGATTTTGACCCAGCGACGATGAAGGAACGGCGATATATTTCCAAGTTGGGATAGTGTGTGACTTGGAGGGGAAAGTGCAGGTGGTGTTGTTCCCATGTACCTGCTGCTCTTGTCCTTCTAGGTGGTAGAGGTCGCAGGTTTGGAAGGTGCTGTCGAAGAAGCCTTGGCGAGTTGCTGCAATGCATCCTGTGGATGGTACACACTGCAGCCACTGTGCGCCAGTGGTGAAGGGAATGAATGTTTAGGGTGGTGGATGGGGTGCCAATCAAGCGGGCTGCTTTGTCCTGGATGGTGTCGAGCTTCTTGAGTGTTGTTGGAGCTGCACTCATCCAGGCAAGTGGAGAGTATTCCATCACACTCCTGTAGATGGTGGAAAGGCTTTGGGGAGTCAGGAGGTGAGTCACTCGCTGCAGAATACCCAGCCTCTGACCTGCTCTTGTAGCCACAGTATTTATATGGCTGGTCCAGTTAAGTTTCTGGTCAATGGTGACCCCCAGGATGTTGATGGTGGGGGATTCGGCGATGGTAATGCCGTTGAATGTCATGGGGAGGTGTTGGAGATGGTCATTGCCTGGCTCTTGTCTGGTGCGAATGTTACTTGCCACTTATGAGCCCAAGCCTGGATGTCGTCCAGGTCTTGCTGCATGCGGGCACGGACTGCTTTATTATTTGAGGGGTTGCGAATAGAACTGAACACTGTGCAATCGTCAGCAAACATCCCCATTTCTGACCTTATGATGGAGGGAAGGTCATTGTTAAAGCAGCTGAAGATGGTTGGGCCTAAGACACTGCCCTGAGGAACTCCTGCAGCAATGTCCTGGGGGCTGAGATGATTGGCCTCCAACAACCACTACCATCTTCCTTTGTGCTAGGTATGACTCCAGCCACTGGAGAGTTTTCCCCCTGATTCCCATTGACATAACGAGATGCGCAATGAATTATTTCATTGTGACCATTCTAGCTTGACTGTTGGAATTGGCCTTATTCCAGTGAATGTGCTGGCAAGCCGCCTCCTATTTGTCAATCTGTGTAAAGGTCACAAGTGTGCTGCCTTTAGCCTTTGGAGGTTTGTGGTAACAGCCACCAGATGCTGCTGCCTTGCCGAGGGGTTCATTCAGCAGGTTCCCACCTTGCTGCGACCGGGTTTACAAATTGCCGTCAGTTATTTGGGAATGTTCATGTGCTTATCTCTTGACAAATTTATACCCTCTTGTTCCCCCACCAGAGGAAATAATTTCTCTATCTGCCTGACCAAATCTCTTATTTTAAACACCTCAATTAAATCACCCCTCAATCTTCTAAACTCAAGGGAATACAAATCAAGTTTATGCAACCGGTCTGCACAAATTAACCCTTTAAACCCTGTCATTCTGGTGAATCTGTGCTGTACCCCTTCCAAGGCCAGTATACCTTCCCTGAGGTGCAGTGCCCAGAACTGAACGCAGTACTCCAGATGGGATCTGAACAAGGCTCTGTACAACTGAAGCATAACTTCTTCCCCTTTGTAATCCAGCCCCCTTGAGATAAAGGCCAACATTCTATTAGCCTTTTTGATTACTTTGCACTCTATGGACTTTCTGCTTCACGAGTATAGTTCTGATATGTAGCCTTTCAGATTTAACTCCTGAATCGTTTTCAGTCAGGTTCCCATCCTCCCCTGTCCCCATTTTGCTGTGGACATGTTAAATGGAAGCCAGGCATGAGCCTTTGGGGATGGGAGAGTTATTGGTGGATTATTTTGCTGCTGACACTGCTTTATAGCCAACTGAAGCGTGCCATTGGCAGAGGCTCAGAGAGGCTCGTAGAAAAAATATGGCCGGGGCAGGAAGGAGCAAATGTGTGAACAGTAGCTCCAGTGCATACCGGGAGGTCCGACCTTCTCTTGCAGTAGGTGAGCTCAGGTGGGTTCCTTCGTGGGCCCAGTACAACATTTATGCGTATCCCAGTGCCCTGCTATCTTAGCTTTACTTGAAGCTGGTGTGGTGGTGTTTTGCAGGGAATGCCCGAGCAGTGGGCTCGGCTATTACAGACATCCAACATCAGCAAACTGGAACAGAAGAAAAATCCTCAGGCTGTGCTCGATGTGCTCAAATTCTATGACTCCAAAGATACAGTGAAACAGAAGTATCTGAGCTTTACAGGTATGGCAATGGAGCGGGGACCGAAAGGGCGGGTGGGTAAAAGAAACGTTTCCTGACACAGGTCTCAGGCGATTAGGCTGCAATAGTCCTTGTGGACAACACTAGGCCTTTGGCTTAAGCTCTTTTTTTCTTCTTTCTTTTAAACAGACCAGTCAGACGGGTTTCCTGCAGTCACACCCGCGGTGAGTACCCTGTAATTATAGCACCTTTTTCTTGCATTGTGCCTCACCGAGCTAACTCCACTTGCATGTATTCAGGATGCTTCTGCACCATATGGACAACTTGTTGGTCCAGTATGTGGGAGATCATTGAACTTAACAGATCAAGTATTACAATTCATTAAAGAGGGCGACACACTGACATATGTATGTGTGCTGCAAAAATGGATTACAGGGCCTTGTATTGATTAGATGAGAGAACACTGTGCAGAATTTAGATTATAAATGGAGAAGGGGGACTCTATATGGGGGGAGACACTGTATAACTGAGTGATATAGGGGAAGGAGACTTCCCGTGTGCAGGTTGGAGATTGGGGGGAAATGTGATGTACATTACAGCAATGGGGGAGAAGGATACGGTGTAGTTCGTATGTATGTGTTATAACATGTGATCGCTTGCCTTTAGCCAAGTTCAAAAGGCACGGAGCCTTCAAACGTACCGACTGTCCCGGAGGAGGATGACGACGACGAGGCCCCTCCTCCAGCGATTGCACCGCGGCCAGAGTGCACTAAATCTGTAAGTATTGTCGAACCAAGAGTTTAAGCACAGTGGGAGGCCACTGTGCCTCTGCCAGTGAGAACACCTCATTGGAACTGTCTACCCTATTCTTGCTTCACCGCTCTTTGCATTTTTCTTTGTTTGATTCCCTCCTAAGTATCCTGATTGACCCACTAGCTACTTGGAGGGATGTGTTCCATACTCTAGCAATCCATTGTATGAAAACATGTCTGCTGACCTTTCCCTTTATGTTTCTCGTACTAATCCTAACTTTATACCTCCTTGTTACTGATTCATCAGCTAGTGGAAATAATCTCACTATTTACCCTCTCAAACACTTCTGTTAGAACCCCCTCCCCCTTTAACTTTCTCGACTCCAGTTTAAACAGTCCTAGATTTTTGAGCAGTGCATCATTACAGTATTGTCTCATCCCAGGCATCATACTAGTGAATCTGCCTTGCATCTCTTCAACGGATCTAATATCCATTCCATAAAGGGATGGCCAAAACGCACAAAGTATCTTGACTGTGGGTATCTTGTACAGCTGCATAATCACTTCCTTACTTTTGTGTTCATTGATATATAAGATCCAGAGTCCCATTTGCTCTCTTTATGGCTTTTCCACTTGCAATCTTGATTTTAAAATCTAAATCTGCTCCCTATGGTATATGGAAGTTACAACATGTAAACAGGCCATTCGGCTCAACCAGTCCATGTCGATGTTTGCCCTCCACGTGAGCAAATAGTCCTAATCACATTTACCCCCATTCTCCTATCCCTTCAACCCCTTTTCCTTCATCCACCTATGCAATCTAATCTTGAATGTTGATGTAGTTTCTGCTTCAACCACTGTTCCTCTTTTTTTGAGGATTTCACTAGGGTATATTTTTGATCCCCCCCCCCCCATAGTGTTTCTACATGGAACTGCATTTTCCACCTACTTGCCCACTCCAGTAGTGCAACTTTCTTATTCGGACATATAACGTAGCAATTTAGGAAAGAGTTCTGAATGCGTTCTCGGAGCCCCTCACCACTTTGACCCCCATTATTGGTGTTGTCCCAGGATGTCTGTGGATGAAGCCCCCATTATTACAACCCTATTGCTCCTACACGCCTCTTTGACTTGACTTCTGATCTCTTTCTCTTTCTTTCTCACTGTTTGGCAGCCCATAATGGGTACCTGATATTGCTGCAGAGTTCTTATTTCTTAATTCAGTCTGCAGATCTGAATGCCAAATTTGATTGTTTCTTTTTAATGCTGCAACTGCACCGTTGTAATGCTATTGCATGTCTGAAAGCTGTAGGGTTGTAGTATTAAATGTACCCAGTGACGGTGTTGGGGCTGGTACTTTAAAAGGGGTAGCAGTGAGTCAGAGTAGTGTCTGTTAGGGCTGCAATCCAGATTTTTGGTGACTGTGGAGGAAAAACAGCAAACGTTGGAAATACGCAGCAGGTCAGTCAGCCCCTGTAAAGAGAAAAGGCAGATTATAATGTTTCAGATGTGTAATTCTTCATCAGAATTTCTGACCTGTGTATTTCCAACATTTGCAGTTTTCCAACATTTGCAGTTTTCCAGTTTTATTTCATTGGTCACTGTGAGATGGGTGAGCGGTTACGAACATACAAAATCGACAGGCAGGAAAAGACCAGCTGGTCTCCACCCCACATGATGGCCGGAGCATCGTGACTAAACGTTTCCTCCCACCCACCTCCGCAGCCATCTAATCTCCTGGGAGAGGTAAAAGAACGGAAAAAATACTGTAGAAAATTACCCTCCGACCTCCTTAGGTGATGGAGGTTGTGGTGTTGAACAGTAGGGGTGACTGAGTGTTGTGGCTGGGGTATTGGTGACTGCATGGTGTGAGCTGGTTATCAGTGCTTGACTGCTGTCCATTAAGGCTTATGGGTAAGTAAGTATTGGAAATGTTAATAGAAATTGCATTAAGAGCAAATTCTCAACCCCTCCCCCCCGCGGCTGGGTAAATGGACTGACTTACGCAGAGTTGCAAGAAGGCCCTGGGTTCAATCCCTAATTGAGTTAGCCGTTCTTAGCCGAGGTGGCAGTAGAGACACTGCATTTGGCCTCTGGTTGCCTGCCGAGATCAGGGAAACTTTCTGTCAGGGTTTCTATCCCTGATCGTTATCCAGTGACCCTTTGCTGGCCATCAAGAGAGGACAGAATTAGGCTCAGCTGTGATGTTGCCCCAAACCCTGGCCATCAGCCGCTGTCTAAGCTCAGGTGAGGAATGGTCGCGTGGTTGAGGTATTGTAGAGTGTTGGCACCCATGAGGCCATACTCCAGCACGAGTCAGCACTTTTTGGAGAGGAGGGGAGTAAATTTTAAAAAGTTTTAAAAAGGGAGGGTGTATGTGTGTTACTTGTTCCACAGTGTGTGTGTACTCTGTATATCAGCATTACCTCATTGCACTATTTTCTTCTTAGGTTTACACGCGGTCTGTTATTGATCCCATCCCACCTCCTGCCAGCAGAGAACCAGATGGCGATGGCACGTCAAAGGGATTGGACAAAATGAAAAAGAAAACAAAGATGACAGATGATGAGATTATGGAAAAATTGAGTAAGTGTTCAGCGTTTAACTCAGTGCAAGAGAACCTCTACATTAATCATGTCGTCAGCTATGGCTCGGTGGGTAGCACTCTCGCCTCCGAGTTAAAAGGTTGTGGGTTCAAGTCGCACTCCAGAGAGTTGAGCACAAATTCTAGGCTGATACTCGAGTGCAGTATTGAGGGAGTGCTGCACTGTCAGAGGTGCCGTCTTTCAGATGATACTTTAAACTGAGGCCCCGTCTGCCCCCTTCAGGTGGACATAAAAGATTCCATGACACTATTTCGATGAAGAGCAGGGGAGTCCTCCCAAGTCTCCTGGCCAATATTTATCCCCCAACATTAATAAAAAAACAGATTATCTGGTCATTATCACATTGCTGTTTGTGGGAGGTTGCTGTGCGCAAATTGGTTCCTACATTGTGCAAGGGAACCTCTGCATTAATCATGATGTCTTGTTGCTGCAACCATCAGATGTGGTTATGAAGCAAGGTATTTAGCGGCAGCTTGTACTGGTACTGAAGGCACTGGTGTTTTATGTGTCAGATCAAGTGGGGATCTCACTTATTTCATTGTGTTGTACAGTGCAGCTTGTAGAGTGCTTGGAAAGCTTAGCGTTACGGACAGTGCTTATACAAATTGCAGCGTGTGTAGGAGTGTTGTAATGGTGGAGATAATGTGATCCAGTAATTCTGACACCTGTATCGAGATGAGGTAAATATTGGGTTAGGGTGACACTAACTATGACAGATAAGCACTGTTAAAACATGTGACAAGACTGCACTGAAAGGATCACCTTGTGGAACTTAAGATCTAAAACAAAAGCCCCTGAGTGACAGATTCTGCCACTTTTCATCCTCTGACATTTTTGGTATCATTGTGCCTTATCTCCCAGGTAAGGAATCCATTGAGAGATTTCTTTATGAATTAATCAGCAGAATTTTGAAACAACTTCATTACTTCTTTCGTGTCCCAGTTTAAATTACTTGATTTGTTTAAACCTCGGGTATCAAACCAATGTAATCATTTTAAAATTAATATAAATATGGAGGCTCTGTTTAACAACATAGATATATACATATGGAATTTGGGTGCTTGTTAAAGTTCACACCATCCCATCTTGGAGTAACCAATTCTGCCTCAAGATTTGCTCAATATATCAGACAAACACGATCAGAGAACCCCATCGATTTCTTGAACAGCAGCCACCACCTTAACGCTGGTTAAAATGAAACAAGACAAATCCACACATTTAATAAAATTGGCACAGGATTGTGATGGAGTACTGTGCACTGGAGAGATGGGGAGATTGACCCTGACTCAGTTCTGGACTTTGGCAGAGATGATGCTGTTGATCCTGACTCTAATTGAGCACTGTGCATTGGGGAGATGGGCGATTGACTGACTGTGATTGAGCACTGCATTGTGGGGATTGACACTGACTGTAATTGTGTACAGTGTATTGTGGAGATTGACACTGACTGTAATTGTGCACCGTGTATTGTGGAGTTTGACACTGACTGTAATTGTGTCCTGTGTATTGTGGAGATTGACACTGACTGTAATTGTGCACTGTGTATTGTGGAGATTGACACTGACTGATGGTGCATTGTGGAGATTGACACTGACTGTGATGGTGCATTGTGGAGATTGACACTGACTGTAATGGTGCATTGTGGAGATTGACACTGACTGTAATTGTGCACTGTCTATTGTGGAGATTGACACTGACTGTAATTGTGCACTGTCTATTGTGGACAAGATGTGGAGATGCCGGTGATGGACTGGGGTTGACAATTGTAAACAATTTTACAACACCAAGTTATAGTCCAGCAATTTTATTTTAAATTCACAAGCTTTCGGAGGCTTCCCCCTTCGTCAGGTGATTTTTTCACATCGTTCACCTGACGAAGGGGGAAGCCTCCGAAAGCTTGTGAATTTAAAATAAAATTGTTGGACTATAACTTGGTATTGTGGACATATGTAAGGAATCTTACAACACCAGGTTATAGTCCAACAATTTTATTTTAAAATCACAAGCTTTCGGAGATTATCTCCTTCATCAGGCTCACTCACTCACCTGACGAAGGAGATAATCTCCGAAAGCTTGTGATTTTAAAATAAAATTGCTGGACTATAACCTGGTGTTGTAAGATTCCTTACATTTGTCCACCCCAGTCCATCACCGGCATCTCCACATCATATTGTGGAGATTGACACTGACTGTAATTGTGCACTGTGTATTGTGGAGATTGACACTGACTGTAATTGTGCACTGTGTATTGTGGAGATTGACACTGACTGTAATTGTGCACTGTGCATTGGGGAGATGGGAGATTGACACTAATTGTGCATTGTGGAGATTGACACTGACTGTAATTGTGCGTTGTGGGGATTGACACTGACTGTAATTGTGCGTTGTGGAGATTGACACTGACTGTAATTGTGCATTGTGGAGTTGACACTGACTGTAATTGTGTATTGTGGAGTTGACACTGACTGTAATTGTGCGTTGTGGAGATTGACACTGACTGTAATTGTGCGTTGTGGAGATTGACAATGACTGTAATTGTGCATTGTGGGGATTGACACTGACTGTAATTGTGCATTGTGGGGATTGACACTGACTGTAATTGTGCATTGTGGGGATTGACACTGACTGTAATTGTGCATTGTGGGGATTGACACTGACTGTAATTGTGCATTGTGGGGATTGACACTGACTGTAATTGTGCATTGTGGGGATTGACACTGACTGTAATTGTGCATTGTGGAGATTGACACTGACTGTAATTGTGAACTGTGCCATTGTGCATTGGGGAGATGGGAGATTGACTGACTGTAATTGAGCACTGCATTGGGGTAATGGGAGATTGACACGAATTGTGCATTGTGGAGATTGACACTGACCGTAATTGTGCATTGTGGGGATTGACACTGACCGTAATGGTGCATTGTGGGGATTGACACTGACCATAATGGTGCATTGTGGGGATTGACACTGACTAATGGTGCATTGTGGGGATTGACACTGACTGTAATGGTGCATTGTGGGGATTGACACTGACTGTAATTGTGCATTGTGGGGATTGACACTGACTGTAATTGTGCATTGTGGGGATTGACACTGACTGTAATTGTGCATTGTGGGGATTGACACTGACTGTAATTGTGCATTGTGGGGATTGACACTGACTGTAATTGTGCATTGTGGGGATTGACACTGACTGTAATTGTGCATTGTGGGGATTGACACTGACCGTATTTGTGCGTTGTGGGGATTGACACTGACTGTAATTGTGCATTGTGGGGATTGACACTGACCGTATTTGTGCGTTGTGGAGATTGACACTGACTGTAATTGTGCACTGTGAAGATTGACACTGACTGTAATTGTGTATTGTGGAGATTGAACCTGACTGTAATGGTGCACTGTCTATTGTGGAGATTGACACTGACTGTATTTGTGCGTTGTGGGGATTGACACTGACTGTAATTGTGCGTTGTGGAGATTGACACTGACTGTAATTGTGCGTTGTGGAGATTGACACTGACTGTAATTGTGCGTTGTGGGGATTGACACTGACTAATTGTGCGTTGTGGAGATTGACACTGACTGTAATTGTGCGTTGTGGAGATTGACACTGACTGTAATTGTGCGTTGTGGGGATTGACACTGACTGTAATTGTGCGTTGTGGGGATTGACACTGACTGTAATTGTGTATTGTGGAGATTGACACTGACTGTAATTGTGCGTTGTGGGGATTGACACTGACTGTAATTGTGCATTGTGGAGATTGACACTGACGGTAATGGTGCACTGTGTATTGTGGAGATTGACACTGACTGTAATTGTGCACTGGGGAGATGGGAGATTGACTGACTGTAATTGAGCACTGCATTGGGGTAATGGGAGATTGACACTAATTCTGCATTGTGGAGATTGACACTGACCGTAATGGTGCATTGTGGAGATTGACACTGACCGTAATGGTGCATTGTGGGGATTGACACTGACCGTAATTGTGCATTGTGGAGATTGACACTGACCGTAATGGTGCATTGTGGGGATTGACACTGACTGTAATTGTGCATTGTGGGGATTGACACTGACTGTAATTGTGCATTGTGGAGATTGACACTGACCGTAATTGTGCATTGTGGAGATTGACACTGACCGTAATTGTGCGTTGTGGGGATTGACACTGACTGTAATTGTGCACTGTGGGGATTGACACTGACTGTAATTGTGCATTGTGGGGATTGACACTGACTGTAATTGTGCGTTGTGGAGATTGATACTGACTGTAATTGTGTATTGTGGAGATTGACACTGACTGTAATTGTGTATTGTGGAGATTGACACTGACTGTAATTGTGTATTGTGGAGATTGACACTGACTGTAATTGTGCGTTGTGGAGATTGATACTGACTGTAATGGTGCACTGTCTATTGTGGAGATTGACACTGACTGTAATGGTGCACTGTGTCTTGTGGAGATTGACACTGACTGTAATTGTGCACTGTGCCATTGTGCATTGGGGAGATGGGAGATTGACTGACTGTAATTGAGCACTGCATTGGGGTAATGGGAGATTGACACTAATTCTGCATTGTGGAGATTGACACTGACTGTATTTGTGCGTTGTGGAGATTGACACTGACTAATTGTGCATTGTGGGGATTGACACTGACTGTATTTGTGCGTTGTGGGGATTGACACTGACTGTATTTGTGCGTTGTGGGGATTGACACTGACTGTAATTGTGCGTTGTGGGGATTGACACTGACTGTATTTGTGCGTTGTGGGGATTGACACTGACTGTAATTGTGCACTGTGGGGATTGACACTGACTGTAATTGTGCACTGTGGGGATTGACACTGACTGTAATTGTGCATTGTGGGGATTGGCACTGACTGTTGTGGAGATTGACACTGACTGTAATGGTGCACTGTGTATTGTGGAGATTGACACTGACTGTAATTGTGCACTGTGCCATTGTGCATTGGGGAGATGGGAGATTGACTGACTGTAATTGAGCACTGCATTGGTGTAATGGGAGATTGACACTAATTCTTCATTGTGGAGATTGACACTGACCGTAATGGTGCATTGTGGGGATTGACACTGACCGTGATGGTGCATTGTGGGGATTGACACTGACCGGAATGGTGCATTGTGGGGATTGACACTGACTGTAATGGTGCATTGTGGGATTGACACTGACTGTAATGGTGCATTGTGGGGATTGACACTGACTGTAATGGTGCATTGTGGAGATTGACACTGACTGTAATTGTGCATTGTGGAGATTGACACTGACTGTAATTGTGCATTGTGGGGATTGACACTGACTGTAATTGTGCATTGTGGGGATTGACACTGACTGTAATTGTGCATTGTGGGGATTGACACTGACTGTAATTGTGCATTGTGGGGATTGACACTGACTGTAATTGTGCATTGTGGAGATTGACAGACTGTAATTGTGCATTGTGGAGATTGACACTGACTGTAATGGTGCACCGTGCGTTGTGGGGATTGACACTGACTGTAATTGTGCGTTGTGGGGATTGACACTGACTGTATTTGTGCGTTGTGGGGATTGACACTGTAATTGTGTGTTGTGGAGATTGACACTGACTGTAATTGTGCACTGTGGGGATTGACACTGACTGTAATTGTGCACTGTGCCATTGTGCATTGGGGAGATGGGAGATTGACTGACTGTAATTGAGCACTGCATTGGTGTAATGGGAGATTGACACTAATTCTGCATTGTGGAGATTGAAACTGACCGTAATGGTGCATTGTGGGGATTGACACTGACCGTGATGGTGCATTGTGGGGATTGACACTGACCGTAATGGTGCATTGTGGGGATTGACACTGACTGTAATGGTGCATTGTGGGATTGACACTGACTGTAATGGTGCATTGTGGGGATTGACACTGACTGTAATGGTGCATTGTGGAGATTGACACTGACTGTAATTGTGCATTGTGGAGATTGACACTGACTGTAATTGTGCATTGTGGGGATTGACACTGACTGTAATTGTGCATTGTGGGGATTGACACTGACTGTAATTGTGCATTGTGGGGATTGACACTGACTGTAATTGTGCATTGTGGGGATTGACACTGACTGTAATTGTGCATTGTGGAGATTGACAGACTGTAATTGTGCATTGTGGAGATTGACACTGACTGTAATGGTGCACCGTGCGTTGTGGGGATTGACACTGACTGTAATTGTGCGTTGTGGGGATTGACACTGACTGTATTTGTGCGTTGTGGGGATTGACACTGACTGTAATTGTGTGTTGTGGAGATTGACACTGACTGTAATTGTGCACTGTGGGGATTGACACTGACTGTAATTGTGCATTGTGGGGATTGACACTGACTGTAATTGTGCACTGTCTATTGTGGAGATTGACACTGACTGTAATTGTGCATTGTGGGGATTGACACTGACTGTAATTGTGCACTGTGCCATTGTGCATTGGGGAGATGGGAGATTGACTGACTGTAATTGAGCACTGCATTGGGGTAATGGGAGATTGACACTAATTGTGCATTGTGGAGATTGACACTGACCGTAATTGTGCATTGTGGAGATTGACACTGACCGTAATTGTGCATTGTGGAGATTGACACTGACTGTAATTGTGCACCGTGCATTGTGGAGATTGACACTGACTGTAATGGTGCATTGTGGGGATTGACACTGACTGTAATGGTGCATTGTGGGGATTGTCACTGACTGTAATTGTGCATTGTGGGGATTGACACTGACTGTGTTTGTGCATTGTGGGGATTGACACTGACTGTAATTGTGTATTGTGGAGATTGACACTGACTGTAATTGTGCACTGTGGGGATTGACACTGACTGTAATTGTGCACTGTGGGGATTGACACTGACTGTAATTGTGCACTGTGGGGATTGACACTGACTGTAATTGTGCAGTGTGGGGATTGACACTGACTGTAATTGTGCTTTGTGGGGATTGACACTGACTGTAATTGTGCACTGTGTATTGTGGAGATTGACACTGACTGTAATTGTGCACTGTGCCATTGTGCATTGGGGAGATGGGAGATTGACACTAATTGTGCATTGTGGAGATTGACACTGACCGTAATTGTGCATTGTGGAGATTGACACTGACCGTAATTGTGCATTGTGGGGATTGACAGACTGTAATTGTGCATTGTGGAGATTGACACTGACTGTAATTGTGCACCGTGCATTGTGGAGATTGACACTGACTGTAATGGTGCACCGTGCATTGTGGAGATTGACACTGACTGTAATGGTGCATTGTGGGGATTGTCACTGACTGTAATTGTGCATTGTGGGGATTGACACTGACTGTGTTTGTGCATTGTGGGGATTGACACTGACTGTGTTTGTGCATCGTGGGGATTGACACTGACTGTAATTGTGTATTGTGGGGATTGACACTGACTGTAATTGTGCATTGTGGAGATTGACACTGACTGTAATTGTGCATTGTGGGGATTGACACTAACTGTAATTGTGCATTGTGGGGATTGACACTGACTGTAATTGTGCTTTGTGGGGATTGACACTGACTGTAATTGTGCACTGTGTATTGTGGAGATTGACACTGACTGTAATTGTGTATTGTGGAGATTGACACTGACTGTAATTGTGTATTGTGGAGATTGACACTGACTGTAATTGTGCACTGTGGGGATTGACACTGACTGTAATTGTGCATTGTGGGGATTGACACTGACTGTAATTGTGCACTGTGTATTGTGGAGATTGACACTGACTGTAATTGTGTATTGTGGAGATTGACACTGACTGTAATTGTGCACTGTGCCATTGTGTATTGGGGAGATGGGAGATTGACTGACTGTAATTGAGCACTGCATTGGGGTAATGGGAGATTGACACTAATTGTGCATTGTGGAGATTGACACTGACCGTAATTGTGCATTGTGGAGATTGACACTGACTGTAATTGTGCACCGTGCATTGTGGAGATTGACACTGACTGTAATGGTGCTTTGTGGGGATTGTCACTGACTGTAATTGTACATTGTGGGGATTGACACTGACTGTAATTGTGCATTGTGGGGATTGACAGACTGTAATTGTGCATTGTGGGGATTGACACTGACTGTAATTGTGCACCGTGCATTGTGGAGATTGACACTGACTGTAATGGTGCATTGTGGGGATTGTCACTGACTGTAATTGTGCATTGTGGGGATTGACACTGACTGTAATTGTGCATTGTGGGGATTGACACTGACTGTAATTGTGCATTGTGGGGATTGACACTGACTGTAATTGTGCATTGTGGGGATTGACACTGACTGTAATTGTGCATTGTGGAGATTGACACTGACTGTAATGGTGCATTGTGGGGATTGACACTGACCGTAATTGTGCATTGTGGGGATTGACACTGACTGTAATTGTGCATTGTGGGGATTGACACTGACTGTAATGGTGCATTGTGGGGATTGACACTGACTGTAATGGTGCATTGTGGAGATTGACACTGACTGTAATGGTGCATTGTTCGGATTGACACTGACTGTAATTGTGCATTGTGGGGATTGACAGACTGTAATTGTGCATTGTGGGGATTGACAGACTGTAATTGTGCATTGTGGGGATTGACAGACTGTAATTGTGCATTGTGGGGATTGACACTGACTGTAATGGTGCATTGTGGGGATTGACACTGACTGTAATGGTGCATTGTGGGGATTGACACTGACTGTAATGGTGCATTGTGGAGATTGACACTGACAGTAATGGTGCATTGTGGGGATTGACACTGACTGTAATGGTGCACTGTGGGGATTGACACTGTAATTGTGCACTTTCTATTGTGGACAAATGTAAGGAATCTTACAACACCAGGTTATAGTCCAACAATTTTATTTTAAAATCACAAGCTTTCGGAGATTATCTCCTTCGTCAGGCTCACTTACTCACCTGACGAAGGAGATAATCTCCGAAAGATCGTGATTTTAAAATAAAATTGTTGGACTATAACCTGGTGTTGTAAGGTTCCTTACATTTGTCCACCCCAGTCCATCACCGGCATCTCCACATCATATTGTGGAGATTGACACTGACTGTAATTGTGCACTGTCGATTGTGGAGATGGGACTATGAAAGCTCCAGAGTACTGCATTCAATTCTGGGCACCGCATCTCAGGAAGGATATGTTGGCTTTGAGGAGGTGCAGCACAGGTTTACCAGAATTATACCAGGGCTAAAAGAGTTAAATTATGAGGACTGGTTTTATAAACTAGGCTTATATTCCCTTGAGTATAGAAGATTAAGGGATGAGCAAATTGAGATGTTTTAAGGTAATAAAACAATTTGATAGGGTAGATGGAGCAACACTATATCCTCTGTTGGAGTCCAGATTTAGGGGCATAACCTTGAAATTAGAGCTAGGTCGTTCAGGGGTGATGTCAGGCAGCACTTCACACAAAGGATAGATGAAATCTGGAACCCTGTTCCCCCAAAACGCTGTTGAGTCTAGGTCAATTGAAAATTTCAAAACTAAGATTGATGGATTGTATTAGGTAAGGGTATTAAGGGTTCTCGAACCAAGGCGAGTTAAGGTACTGACCAGCCGTGATCTAATTGAATGGCAGAACAGGCTCAAGGGGCTGATTGACCTACTCCTGTTCCTATGTTCCTGTTTAATTATTGTAATTGAGCTCTGTTCTTTGGGGAGATGGGAGTTTGATGATGCGTATAATCGCACAGGCTGGCGGAAGGGATAGGGAGATTCACTGCAACCATAAGAGAGCACTGGGTGGTGTAATCTCTCATTGTGATGAAGGACTTTTTTCTAGGTGGGAGATGTAGAAATGGATTTTGATTGTACAAAAGGACTATACACTCACAGAAGATAACATTTATCATAGCTGTCACGGTGCATCATCTGTGGGCTGCTTGAAAGTCCTGAGGCTTTATGTTGTATTCTTTACATTAACCTCAATTGTGTATCTTTGTTACAGGAAGTATTGTGAGTGTCGGAGATCCGAAGAAGAAATACACCAGATTTGAGAAAATCGGGCAGGGGTGAGTGCTGGTTCTTCGCCTCCTGTGTGAATCATTGCCGGGCTGGATGCACTCGTTTAAAGTTCAACGGTGGATAAGAGACCATTTAACATTCCAATTTCTCCTAAAAGGCCCCAGATCATAGCTGTGTCCCCATTTTAACACTCCCCTTTCTAAGTCCAGAATCCAGTTTGTACTTTTCAGTGATCAGGGTAGTAATTCATAAGTGCATGGTTACAGGAATACTTTGTGATTTTCTCACTATATCTGTTTTCTTACAGTGCTTCTGGGACAGTGTTCACAGCCATTGATGTGGCAACAGGACAGGAGGTATGTTACTGCTGAGAGATGTTAAACTCAGGAGCTGTCTGTTACTGAACGCTAAATTGGACTTGGGGGCTGTCTGCTTCCAGGTGCTAAGATAGATTTGGGGGCTGTCTGTTACCGAGTGCTCGGACACACCTTACTCACGAGCTGTGAGTTGTAAGTGCTGGAAGTCTGTTTTACTTGGACGGTTGCCCATTATAGATCTCTGAGAAGGTGCTTGTCTTTTATTGCCCATTGGGAGTGAAGTTGGCTAATTAGTGTATTGTGAAGAGTTCTGCAAAGCAGCAAGAAGTGCTGCTTGGCTATGCAGTGCCTGGCAAGACCTCAATGGGTCTGATCCTACAGTCATGTGAGTCCTCGTTGCAGAGTGACAAACCAGATCTTTGAGGTTTTTCCATGAAGTTCTTTCTGAAAATTGACATAAATGGTTCTTCTCTTGCCCCTCCTGTAGACAGTCATCAAGGCCTATATCCATCCAGTGTTGGACAATTGTCGGCACAGGTTGAGAAAACCCATCTAGATTATTTTTATATCAGTCCGTTTAGTGAATGGATAGTAATAGGATTGAAGGGCATGCTGCTGCCAATATGGAACTCCCTTTGAGTGTCTGTATTTGTAACACCTGTGCAGTGGGACGTCAGACAGATGCAGCATGAGTATGTTATGTATTTGCTTTCCCAGGTGGCAATCAAACAGATCAACCTGCAGAAACAGCCAAAGAAAGAGCTGATCATCAATGAGATTCTGGTGATGAAAGAACTGAAGAACAGCAACATCGTCAACTTCCTGGACAGGTAACTGGGAGAGAACAGGACCCTCTGCATACCTCTGGTCAGAACCTTCTTTGGGCTTTGCATCCATGTCACAAGGAAACGTGGTGAATAATTCCTCCTTGGATACCTCTCCCCAATGGCCTCATGTGAAACTGGGGCCTTGCGTATGGTAAATCTGAGCTGTTGCCTCTCCATGTGCCAGTGTGGTGCACCACAGGGGAAGAGGGGTCTAACCAGTGCTGACAATCCAGTGGGGAGCTTTCCATGTATTTGTAATCTGTATGTACTCTTGGTGTAGTAAACCAGTGAGTGACAAGGCTCTCTGTTTTTGTCCTAGCTACCTGGTGGGTGATGAGCTGTGTGTTGTGATGGAATATCTGGCTGGAGGTTCACTGACTGACGTCGTTACAGAAACCTGTATGGATGAGGCACAGATTGCTGCAGTGTGCAGGGAGGTGAGTGCACATTTGAAAACCCCCTTTCAATTCTTTCACACATTCCTTCTCCAAGGCCACAAACTCCTACTGATCCATCATTTGTGATCCAGGAATGGTGACTGTGATAGTCTAAGTTGAGGAATATTGTTTCATCTTCATTTGTTTTCACTTCCCTGCGGTGAGTAAGAGAACCACGAATGTTGGCAGGCCAGGGTGAGCTGCTTCATCAGAACTTCAGTCCTGCATTGTAGGTTTCAGCCCCTCTCCTTGGTTCCTCAGTTCAAAAACAAGATGTCGACTCACCTGTGAATTCCAGCATTTTCAGATCTTATTTCTGATTTTCCTCATTTGTAGTTCTCTTAATCCCTACAGTTGACGTTTGCCAAAACCCATGGAACACCATTTTTGTTTAAACTAACATCAAATGGTCCTGCGAGATGTCTTCCCATCCTGTGTTTTGTATTGTTCCTTCGCCCCACCCACCACCCTCCATTCGCCCCACCCACCACCCTCCATTCGCCCCACCCACCACCCTCCGTTCGCCCACTCTCCAGTTCCTTATCTCTCTCAGCCAATGACGTTCCTCAGCGGAGAGCAATCACCAACAGCATCCATAGTATCGTAGATACAGCACAGGAGGAGCCAATTCGGCCCATCGTGCCTGTGCAGGCTCTTTGAAAGAGTTATCCAATTAATCGCACTCCCTTGCTCTTTCCCCATAGCCCTGCCATCTAGAGTTCAAGAGCTTTTTTAAAAAAAAATTTCACCAGTGCGATGCTGAAACTTTCCTCCATTCTTCCTTCTGTACCCTGCTCTGTATTTAAACAAAAGAGGGGAATAAATTTAATGGATTCTTGGTAGCGGGTGAAATTCTGTCTTGTGCTCCTTTTCACATTTAGTTGAACAGTTGTGAAGGCTGCACAAATTTTGGATTTGATTGCTCACAAATTCCTTTTCGAAAATTGAGCTTGTGTGTGATTTGCAAAACAATTACTTGCATTGAATAACACCTGAGAACATGCCTCACGACGCTTCAGAGGCTGGAAGGGAAAGAGCAAAGGAGGCTTTTAAAGGTGAACAGGGAAGGACCAGAGCAGTTGGAGGTCCTGCCACTGATGGTAGAATGGAGGGGGGGGGTCAGGCCTGGGCTGTTGGAGGCTCTGCCACTGATGGTAGAATGGAGAGGGAGGTCGGGCCTGGGCTGTTGGAGGCTCTGCCACTGATGGTAGAATGGAGAGGGAGGTCGGGCCTGGGCTGTTGGAGGCTCTGCCACGGATGGTAGAATAGAGGAGGAGTCGGGCCTGGGCTGTTGGAGGCTCTGCCACTGATGGTAGAATGGAGAGGGAGGGGGACATTGATGAGATGAAGAATTAAAGAACTGAAGAGCACAGGCGGAGAGTAAGGCAGGAGGAGGTTATGCACCTAAGGTGGGGCAAAGCAATGGAGGGATTTATAAATGAAATTGATAATATATCGTGAGAGCCAGGAGTAGGTCTCTATATTATGGCCTCCACTGTAAGCAATGTTGCTCCAGTGGAGTACAGAAGACTGAGGCAGGTGACCAAGAAATATTCCCCCATAGACTACACTGACCAATACATAGAGTATGGAGTTGACCTGCATTTCAAAGAAAATTGCCAATAGCTCTTCCAGTGCCCCAGTTGTTAAAGACCGATACCTTATTTCAGCTGAGCTGGTAATAGAAGCCCTACAATTGGCTTCAGCCCCCCCTGCATTGTTGCGGCAGCAGCCTACTCCTGACTGCTATCAATTGACCCCGACTGGAAAGTACATAGCAGATGAGGACCATTTCAGACTTGGCTTAATGTCTCTCACCAAACTCCAGGATCAGTCAAATCCTGTCAACACTCACATAAAGAGTGACTCTTTGGATAAGGAACTGGGCAGCAACTGGTGCTTGTGGAACTGTACTCCAGCATGAAGCAAAGTCTTCAGGAGAGTGGCGGGTGGGTGGAGAAAGATGATGAAGTTGGCAATAAAATGTTGCTGACATTTGTGGGATGTGACCATCTGATCCTGGAGTACAGCACAGTTTTTGCAGAGATTTTGCTACTTCTGGCAATTTTGGTCAAAGTGCCCCTACAACTGCTCCTTCAAAGGGATAATCTAATCGGAATGTGTCTACAGTCAGTGTCTCTATCTCTTAGATTTTATGTGAGATCTGAGCAAGTGAACTTATTGAGTGCAATGCAGTGACCATCTTTGTTTTCCCTCTGGGCAGTGCCTACAAGCATTGGAGTTCCTGCACGCGAACCAGGTCATTCACAGAGACATCAAGAGTGATAACGTGCTGCTGGGAATGGACGGATCGGTGAAGCTCAGTGAGTAACTATTTAACCCAAACCCTTCTGCTGAAATTCACATATCCCTGCAATTAAATTGAGCCTGGATTTATGAGCTGGAGACTTGAGAACTGTACAGAAGGTATAACAGAACTTTATTTTGTAATTTCCTTATTTTTGCTCCGTTTTATTTAGAGTCGATCTCCATTTGGCTGCTCCTCCGATGTAGCAGTTTTTTGTGATGCCGTTTTAGCAGTTCTGAATAAAGACCAAGGCTACATTTTGTAGGCCTCTGTTGTAAAGCTTACACAGTTTTTGCTCATCACCCTTCCATAAATCGGCTAGTTTAAATGGAATTGCATCCACAGAGATGGTGATGGGCATACTCTCCCACTTACTGTGTGTAGCCCGACTCCAAGAAACTCATGTACCCACTGAAGCTGAACCCTGAGGAATAATTTTCCAGAATCTCTCCCCTGTTTCTGCTGATGGCTGGTAGTTTAATTGCTCCCACTCCTCACTTAGCTTAAGCACACAAGTAGGGAAACTTGTTATCCCACCCAAATGTTTTAACATTGATGCCATTGTTTCTCTTGTGTCCATACAGCTGACTTTGGGTTCTGTGCCCAGATCACACCAGAGCAAAGCAAGCGCAGCACCATGGTGGGCACACCTTACTGGATGGCACCAGAGGTGGTGACAAGGAAAGCCTACGGCCCCAAGGTTGATATCTGGTCACTGGGAATCATGGCCATTGAAATGGTGGAAGGAGAGCCCCCTTACCTAAACGAGAATCCGCTGAGGGTGAGTCTACAACCTTGCGATCTTGTTGCGTCCAGATGGAGAGACAGAGCATGGCACCAGGCTTAAGGCAACTGAGCTATAAGTAGAGGTTGAAGAGCCTGGGATTGTTTATTCTGGAGAAGGGAAAGCTCAGGGAGATACTACTGAAGTATTCAAGTTTCTTTATGTATTTGAGATTGCCCCATGCTCCAGAATCAGGAGACATGGCTCAATATGGAAACGGGGACAGTGCACAGACTGTTTAGATTTAACTATAGAGGGTGGTGAATGTGTGGAATGGACTGTACAGGGAAATAATGGAGACAAATAGTGCGGAAAAGGTTTAGGGCGAACTAGATAGCTATTTGAGGGAGTGAGGGGTGTTTGTTTTTGGGACCAGCCAAAGGATTGCAGAATTTTTTCTGATCTTGTACTTTTCTATCTTCTTGCTGTCTCCTCTACTTTCCCTTGAAGTATGAGCAGAGATCATGCAAGTCTGCTTGGGGTTTTCTTCTTGTTCAGCAGGACTCAAAGGCTCTGAGACTGCTCTTCGGAAAGAACCTGAGCAGCCAATAGTCGGGCTCTATTTCATCTCCACTCAAACTCAGTCACCCTCAAGCAAAATCTGCTCCCTCAGCAATGGCCTCATGGATCAATGCCTCAACAGACCAAGGTTGATTGAAATCCTCCATTATTACAACCATCCTCTTCACTTATCCTCTTTATCGCTTCATACACTAAATTCCTTATTCTCATCTGGTAGCCTGTAGCCAACCCTTGCTTTTGTTGCATTAGAAAAGCCTGAGTTGTTCTCCAGTCTCCAAAGCTTGTCAAAAGCGAAATACCGCGGATGCTGGAAATCTGAAATAAAAACAGAAAATGCTGGAAAATGCTGCAAGTCAGACAGCATCTGTGGAGAGAGCGAGCATTAACGTTTCAGGTCGATGACCTTGCGTCAGTTTGACAAAAGGTCGTCGACCTGAAATGTTAACTCTGTTTCTTTCTCCACAGATGCTGCCTGACTTGCTGAGCATTTTCTGTTTTCATTCTAATCTTGCGTTGGTAAAGGCATCGGTGGCGTATTGTGGAGGATAGTTTTACCACATCACTGACTCTTTTCTATAGAGCCCAAAATCACTTGGAGGATCTGAAACCAGGCTGTTAATCACTAGATCTTTATTCTTTATCTCTCAAATATATGGGAGCTTTGGCAGATACAAGGAAGAGGACAGGACTGGACCGTATTAAACTATAATGAGGTTGGACTGTCTTTCTGGTGTGGCATGTCTTGTTGACATTCGCTCCTTCATTTATCTGTGCACGTTGCAGGCCTTGTATCTGATTGCCACCAACGGCACTCCAGAGCTGCAGAATCCAGAGAAGCTCTCCACAATCTTCCGAGATTTTCTGAACCGCTGTTTGGAGATGGATGTGGAAAAACGAGGGTCTGGAAAGGAGCTACTGCAGGTACGGATTATTCCTTGATTTGAGATTTCAGGCCAGCATCAATCCCATCATATTTTTGTCCTAAGGTTACATGAGGATTCAGATCAGCATGCACCGACACCCAAACAGGCCCTGCTGTATTTATTGTGTGTGTGTGTGTGTGTGTGTGTGTGTGTTTTTTTTCCTGTCATCATAGATATATGGTGGTGGGAATCTGTCTGATCCCCATCCATCTGTGAAAATTGGAGCCAGGTTTTTTTTCCCCCCCCCCCCCCCCCCCCGGTTATCTCCCAACCCCCAAAAAAGGGAAAACTGGTCCAGAGGATCTTGCAAACTGGGAAAATGGAGTTCAGAGAGCTTTCTTCCCCCTCTGTCTCTCTTTCCCCCCCCCGTTTTGGGGATGGTTGGGAATGCTTCGCTCTCCTTCCTCCGCACAGAGACTGATTGCTGTCACTTGGGAGTAATGTGCTAACTGGTAGCCCCTGTAGGCATTTGCCGCTTGTGTTGAGGGACTATGATGTTATATCCGGTACTGTTTTGAGTTGACCACAGTCTCGGCGTCTGCCAGATCTCAACATTTTTCTCTCTCTTTCAGCATCCGTTCCTGAAGCTGGCCAAGCCCTTGTCTAGTTTGACGCCGCTGATTCTGGCAGCCAAGGATGCGATGAAGAGCAATCGCTAGGACGGCAGCCTCCTCCTCCCGACTCCTCCCCATCTGCCCCCAAAGAATCTGAATCAAGTATCACGGTCTGCATTGACATGGAAGAGCAGCTACAGTGTCCCACACGGGCACTGCACGTGCCTGTTACCGGCCACCCACGCAAACAAGGTCGATGCTGCTTTTATATTTTTTTTCAAAAATGTGGTTCCTCTTCCCTCCCTCTACATTTCAATACTTGAATTGCAGATCGAAAGACAGTTAGATGCCTCCTCTGTGGAATCTGGACTTTTCCCGGCATGCAGTTTGCTCTGCCAGTTGCTTGTCCTTCCTTATGGACATTACGTACTGTATCGGGTGAGCTGGGCTTTGGGATGTTCTGCTTGATGCCTCTTTTTTTTGTATATTATGTATCTCAGTGGCGGATTGCATTGTTAGAATTCAGGAGAGAAGTTGAGTAGCTGTCTTGTTTTTTTTAAAAGAAGTACTTTTTATTGTTTGTACTAACAACTTGGAGTTCTGCCTGGTCACCTTCAGAGGCTGTGTGTGGGATGACTGAGCTCTCCTCACTCTCCACACTCCTCATCAGCGTGATTATCATTTTTGTTATTGGTCTTCACAAGTAAAGCCTCAATGACAAAGGAGCTGTAGGAGCCTGTTAATTTTTCTCTGACCATAATTGTCCAAGAGTGTTGATGGATTCAGATTTGCCTTAAGACACTCGGCCTAAGTTACGGTAACCTTCTGATTTGTTTTTGCAGTGGGAACTAGCCTTTTCTGCCCCAGCTGCCAAATGTCCTCCAGTGTTTGCATTATAGCTGCAACAGTACATTAACTGTCTTAATGTCAGATGCATTGATCATTGCCTCACTGACTCCCAAGCCCCAGTAAGACTGCTGCTGCTGATTAAAAGGGTTGAATGTTTAGTGTGAGAACAGGTCCGTACAGGCGGAGCAGGGTTTTCAGGCAGTGTTGTAAAGGAACAGTATTCCTCTCTGGTGTATACAGGCTGTACATCAGGATGGCACAAACCCACGTAGCCTTCAGCACCCCAAAGTCTTATTTATTTTCATCACACCGTACGTTGTTCGCGTGGCTTGTTTTAACAAACGTTAAAAAGTGCCGTCTGCTTAGAATCACTGCAGATATTGCCTCAGCTCTTTGTAGAATGCATCCTCCGTGCATGCACGGCCATAGTGCACCACACCTGCTATGTGGAGTGCATGTCAAGTGCTGCACATCAGTCTATACTGCACCCTACATGTGCATGGTCCATCCATGCACGCACCCCATGCATGCATGTATGTTCCATCCATGCACGCACTCCACATCTGTCTATACTGCACCCCATATGTGCAAGGTCCATCCTCGCATGCACCCCATGAGTGCACAGTCCATCCATGCATGCACTCCATCAGCCTGTACTGCACCCAATATGTGCATGGTCCATCCATGCATGCACTCCACATCAGTCTTTACTGCACCCCATGCATGCATGGTCCATGCAAGCACCTTCTTATACACCCTCCACACATACCTACATCACTCTGCACTGCACCCATCCTCCGCCGATGCACTGTGCCATGTACATCACTGCGTTGCAAACATACCGCACTTGCCGCTGCATGCCACTGCGCTGCACCACATTATATCGAGCCGAACTTCACGCAGCACACAACACCTCACGTGCAGTCACCACATTAGGTAGCACATCATATGGTGCCTGTGTGTAATGGAAGAACATGAACAATTCAGGTATAGCAGTTGGGGCACATGGGTAGAAGGTGATGGGGCACAAAATTCTTGTTTTCAAGCACTCCACGTGGGACTTCTGAAATTGGCCACAGTAAAGTACTGCCTCCAAGGGAGTATTGCTGGCTTTCGTTGACTGAGAGACTACTCTCCCCACCCCTGAGCTTGTGGAGCTGCTGCCTTTCAGAACTCTCTACACCAGCATAAGGAAGTGATGCACAAGCATGACCGTTCACACATTGTGGCAGTACTGTTGGATGGAAAATATCCAACTCAACTCACTAATGGTTCCCAAAGCAGTACGAGTGTTGGTGAATTGTGTGGCTTATTACTGCAGTATTAAAAGGAGCAAATCTAACAAAAGGCTGAACACAACCATTAAAGTGCCTAACAGTAGAGTCTGATATAACTGGGGATTTAGGGTTTTGGACTCGTCTAATTAATACTAAAAATAAAATTTTTAGAAAAATGCCTGTGTGGAATTTTCTTTTGTGTTCAATTTATTTAAGAATTTAAACACATTGACGATGAGAGCATGGCTTTATGGAAGGAAGTCCCATCTGAAAAATCTATTGGACTTTGAAGAGATTGGAATGGTCAGTGGACATATATTTAGAGTTTAGCAAAGCTTTTGACAGTGCAGAACTGGAGATTGGCCCAC
This sequence comes from Heptranchias perlo, assembly GCF_035084215.1. Classification (NCBI taxonomy): domain Eukaryota; kingdom Metazoa; phylum Chordata; class Chondrichthyes; order Hexanchiformes; family Hexanchidae; genus Heptranchias; species Heptranchias perlo. The sequence goes on along the minus strand of NC_090337.1, from coordinate 64,705,696 downwards.
AAGCAAGGGGGGAAAGCTGCAAGAGTGGAGCTGAAATGAGCTCAATCAGAGGATAGTTGTACTTAAAGCTGCAATTGAGTGATATGTGCATTGTATGGTTATTTGTGAACTTTGGTATCGAGTAGCTGGCCCACTCTTCACTCCAAATTTTTCCTTTCCCATGCACCCACGACAGAGACCTGCACCTTGGCAGAGCATTCCCCATCTTCACTGTAGCACAATTCAATTTCACAGTGCCGAGATATAAGGCCTTCGCCAACCAGGTGGATAGGAGCAAGTAGACTCCGTGCTGCCGAGCTAACAATAGGACAGCAGTCATGGATGGCATTCATGACAAACTCAAAAAAAAATTGCTGGGGGAGGGGAATGGTAGAAATGGCTAATGTCAACACTGGGGCAGGTACTACCATCTGACACTGGTAAATAGGATTCTGCTTGAGGTACTCATACATAGTTTTCCAGGAGTGCAGTTGTGCTTTCTAACGACGAGAGATCCTAGTGAGACCAAAAACTACCATGGAATCGAACTGATATCAACGGCTATCAAGGTGGTTCTTTGGGTTGTCATGTATTATCAGTTATTTTGAATGACCACTGAGGTATCAATAAAAGGCTGGATTTTGCGCTCATAGATATAGAGCAGGAAATAAGTTTATACAAAATCATACGATGCCGAAAGGCTCAAGGGAACCGCACTAATATCGTTGATTACCATAAGGTTTTCAACCTAGTGCCTTTTGCCCTCATGAAGAAGCTGGAAGCTATGGGAGTGCATGGCCTAATCATTGAGATGGGTTAGATGTCTGAAGGTTTTTCTTTTCTAGAGGGTCATCGACCATTGGATAAAATTGCTGGCTCATGCGGTTAGTGTGGATTAGCTGCAAGAATTCAGAAGGGATCTGGACGAGTTCCTAGTTGGGGGCTGATATCAGTGTACAAAAGGTGGGGTAATGGGGAATGTGTCTCATGGTCATTGTTGTAAACAATTTTACAACACCAAGTTATAGTCCAACAATTTTATTTGAAATTCACAAGCTTTCGGAGGCTTCCTCCTTCCTCAGGTGAACGTTCACCTGAGGAAGGAGGAAGCCTCCGAAAGCTTGTGAATTTCAAATAAAATTGCTGGACTATAACTTGGTGTTGTAAAATTGTTTACAATTGTCAACCCCAGTCCATCACCGGCATCTCCACATCATGGTCATTGTGGTCACCTGGAACTTGTTTTGATCACGTTCAGGAGTCAGAAAGGATTGCTTCTTCCCGAATTGGCCGAGGGCATTTTCTTTGGTTTTCTGCCTCTTGCAGAAGTTTACGTGGCTGTTGGTGGCATCAAGATGGTCAATTGCTGACTGGATCAGCAGGCCTTTTCCTGTCCATCATTTTCCTATGTTAGAATGAGTAAGCCTGGCACTTGGATGTTGGAAACTGTCCTCTGTAGGTTCTTCCACTGTGCAAAAAGCAGATGTTGAATTAGTCATCGCCAGTAGCACGAAATGGACTTGGAGCAAATCAGCAGCCCGTTTTACACCATCCCTGACTCTCTCTTTCCATTGACTTCAGCTGGTTCCGAGATGGCATCTGGTGATAGAAGGTTGGAAATGAGTCACCTTTTTGTAGCCGACTCTGTAATCTGATACCTGAACCAGGCAGGGCCATACTCCAGGTTTGCTGTTGATTGACCATTTGTCCTGATTCGTGAATGCGACCTGGAGGGGGTAGGCCTGTCACAGAGAGATGGCTTTCTTCCCACTCGGCTTCACGTCAGCATAGTAGCCAATATCCTTACCCAGTGCTGTCGGTTTGCATAGAATCATAGAATCATAGAATCATAGAAGTTACAACATGGAAACAGGCCCTTCGGCCCAACATGTCCATGTCGCCCAGTTTATACCACTGAGCTAGTCCCAATTGCCTGCACTTGGCCCATATCCCTCGATACCCATCTTACCCATGTAACTGTCCAAATGCTTTTTAAAAGACAAAATTGTACCCGCCTCTACTACTGCCTCTGGCAGCTCGTTCCAGACACTCACCACCCTTTGAGTGAAAAAATTGCCCCTCTGGATCCTTTTGTATCTCTCCCCTCTCACCTTAACTCTGTGCCCCCTCGTTATAGACTCCCCTACCTTTGGGAAAAGATTTTGACTATCGACCTTATCTATGCCCCTCATTATTTTATAGACTTCTATAAGATCACCCCTTAACCTCCTACTCTCCAGGGAATAAAGTTCCAGTCTGTCTAACCTCTCCCTGTAAGTCAAACCATCAAGTCCCGGTAGCATCCTAGTAAATCTTTTCTGCACTCTTTCTAGTTTAATAATATCCTTTCTATAATAGGGTGACCAGAACTGTACACAGTACTCCAAGTGTGGCCTCACCAATGCCCCGTACAACTTCAACAAGACTGTACAACTTCAACAAGAAAGACGATGAAAGGAGTATTAGTCCAAGGTGGAACAGGGTGGAGTGTGGGTCCAATAAGTACCTCATCTTTATACACCTACTTATAGATAAATAATAGATTAAAATTTGCTTATTTGGGATTTTCCTATTATAAAGCTACATGTTACACGGTAATGCCCGCAGTGATACACTTCTGCCACTAGATGGCTCTTCAGCATCACGTGCACAGTGGGAAAAACTCTGATGTTGAATATGAAAATAATTTGATTCCAGATAAAGACTGATACTTAGTGTTTCTCCCCCCAAGTTAAAGTTGGCCCCGAGCAAAGTTACTTATCGTATAGAAGCAAAAAGTGATCCAGATGTCTATTGTGGGATCGCAATGAGGATCAGGGATTGCAAACTCTAATCCTGAATCACTCACTGCCTTTTCCATCTGTCGTGGTTCAGGATCTTTTGACTTTTTTCTCCATAAGAAGATTTAAACTAAAAAGTTTCCATCCCAGGGTTTTAAAGGAAGTAGGTGAGCACATTGCAGATGCCCTAACTATAATAGGAACAGGAGTAGGCCATTCAGCCCCTCGTGCCTGCTCCGCCATTTGATAAGATCATGGCTGATCTGTGATCTAACTCCATATACCTGCCTTTGGCCCGTATCCCTTAATACCTTTGGCTGCCAAAAAGCTATCTATCTCAGATTTAAATTTAGCAATTGAGCTAGTACCAATTGCCGTTTGCAGAAGAGAGTTCCAAACTTCTACCACCCTTTGTGTGTAGAAATGTTTTCTAATCTCACTCCTGAAAGGTCTGGCTCTAATTTTTAGACTGTGCCCCCTACTCCTAGAATCCCCAACCAGCGGAAATAGTTTCTCTCTATCCACCCTATCTGTTCCCCTTAATATCTTATAAACTTTGATCAGATCACCCCTTAACCTTCTAAACTCTAGAGAATACAACCCCAATTTGTGTAATCTCTCCTCGTAACTTAACCCTTGAAGTCCGGGTATCATTCTAGTAAACCTACGCTGCACTCCCTCCAAGGCCAATATGTCCTTCCGAAGGTGCTGTGCCCAAAACTGCTCTCAGTACTCCAGGTGCGGTCCAACCAGGGTTTTGTATAGCTGCAGCATAACTTCTGCCCCCTTGTACTCTAGTCCTCTTGATATAAAGGCTAGCATTCCATTAGCCTTCTTGATTATTTTCTGCACCTGTTCATGACACTTCAATGATCTATGTACCTGAACCCCAGGTCTTTTTGGACATCCACTGTTTTTAACTTTTTACCATTTAGAAAGTATCTTTTAAAGTTCTCTAGATTCAGGAACCGTCCCTCTAGATTTGAAAATTGCACATGTCACTCCGCTTTTTAAGAAAGGAGAGGAAAACCGGGGAATTATAGACCAGTTAGCCTAACATCTGTTGTGGGGGAAAATGCTGGAGTCTATAATTAAGGATAGGGTGACTGAACACCTCGAGAATTTTCAGTTAATCAGAGAGAGCCAGCATGGATTTGTGAAAGGTAGGTTGTGCCTGACAAACCTGATTGAATTTTTTGAAGAGGTGACTAAAGTAGTGGACAGCGGAATGTCAATGGATGTTATTTATATGGACTTCCAGAAGGCATTTGATAAGGTCCCACATAAGAGACTGATAGCTAAGATAGAAGTCCATGGAATCGAGGGAAAAGTACGGACTTGGTTAGGAAGTTGGCTGAGCGAAAGGTGACAGAGAGTAGGGATAATGGGTAGGTACTGACATTGGCAGGATGTGACGAGTGGAGTCCCGCAGGGATCTGTCTTGAGGCCTCAATTATTCACTATTTATTAATGACTTAGATGAAGGCATAGAAAGTCTCATATCTAAGTTTGCCGATGACACAAAGATTGGTGGTATTGTCAGCAGTGTAGATTAAAACAAAATTACAAAGGGATATTGATAGATTAGGTGAATGGGCAAAACTGTGGCAAATGGAATTCATTGTAGGCAAATGTGAGGTCATCCACTTTGGACCAAAAAAGGATAGAACAGGGTACTTTCTAAATGGTAAAAAGTTAAAAACAGTGGATGTCCAAAGGGACTTAGGGATTCAGGTACATAGATCATTGAAGTGTCATGAACAGGTGCAGAAAATAATCAATAAGACTAATGGAATGCTGGCCTTTATATCTCGAGGACTGGAGTACAAGGGGGAAGAAGTTTGTATGCTGCAACTATACAAAACCCTGGTTAGACCGCACCTGGAGTACTGAGAGCAGTTCTGGGCACAGCACCTTCGGAAGGACATACTGGCCTTGGAGGGAGTGCAGCGTAGATTTACTCGAATGATGCCCGGACTTCAAGGGTTAAGTTACGAGGAGAGATTGCACAAATTGTATTTTCTAGAGTTTAGAAGGTTAAGGGGTGATCTGATTGAAGTTTATAAGATATTAAGGGGGGGAGATAGAGAGAAACTATTTCCGCTGGTTGGGGATTCTAGGAGTGGGGGGCACAGTCTAAAAATTAGAGCCAGATCTTTCAGGAGCGAGATTAGAAAACATTTCTACACACAGGGTGGTCGAAGTTCGGAACTCTCTTCCGCAAACGGCAATTGATACTAGCTCATTTGCTAAATTTAAATCTGAGATAGATAGCTTTATGCCAAACAAAGATATTAAGGGATATGGGCCAAAGGCAGGTATTTGGAGTTAGATCACAAATCAGTTATGATCTTATCAAATGGCGGAGCAGGCTCGAGAGGCTGAATGGCCTACTCCTGTTCCTATGTTCCTAAGATGTGGAGATGCCGGTGATGGACTGGAGTTGACAATTGTAAACAATTTTACCTGAGGAAGGAGGAAGCCTCCGAAAGCTTGTGAATTTAAAATAAAATTGCTGGACTATAACTTGGTGTTGTAAAATTGTTTACAATTATGTTCCTAAGTGTTTTGAAAGCATAGTGTATTCTGGCAAGTCAAATAGTGTGTCTGAGTCAGTGGTTAGTTAAGATGCTAATGAGCTGCCTGTGATGTTTCTTCACAGATTGTAAACAAGCAGCAATTTGGCTGCATGTGTCTGTAATTGATAAATACATCACACCCATTGTGTTGGGAGGTTTCTGATCTCTTTCTGACTGAAAAATCAGGAATAAAGCAGAGCTACAGACATCTAAAAGACAGTCTAGCTTTTGCAACAGAGATATTGCTGAGGCAGAATGGCCTCGGAAAAAGCGGTTTCACAGAGTCAAATATAGAGGAGTTAGTCTGTCTTAAGTTGAGCAGGACAACCCACCAAAGTGGGATAACATATGTTGTTCATTATTTTATAGACAAGTTATATTGATGAAGACAAGTGAATCCAATCAGAACTGTTGTCCTGAGTGTCCATCTGATGGGAAATAAAGCAGCTGAAAGTGTAGTATATCTTGTCTCACCCAAGTGTTTGTTTGGCCCAGCTTCGGAGAGGTGGGGAATTGGGTCTGGATCACAGGGGTCTGCTATTGTAACATCTCTGGGTTTTGTCACCGTGCAAGTAGATCTGGGGCAATGGTGTCAGTTGCTCCTTTAAGGGGTCTGCTCCCATAAAAGTACGAGACCCCTTAAAGGAGCAACTGACACCACTGAACCCCAGTTGGTATCTGCCTCAGACCCTCGTACATCTTTCACAACACACTGATGCACCTTTCCCAATATTTCCCACGGGCTCTTGTGGCTCCTCAGTATTTACTGTGTTCCTCTTTCTACTCTCAGAGCATCATTCAGTGTTTACCATTTCACACCTTCCTCCGCGTCCACAGTGCAATGACACACTCTGATTCTCAATATCTGCTCCCTTCCTCAACCCCCTTGTGTCACAACTGCTGTTACCCTGCTCATAAACTGGAGATGTCGGGGTCATGGGTGGGCATTTCAAGTCAATGTTTCAAAGTTTGCACAAGTAGGATTTTTAAAGTTTTGGGTTTTGGTGTTCTTTGAGCAGAAAACCTACTTTGGGGGAACAATAATCTCCTCCCCGTGCAGTTTGATGCCCTAATTTTGAAGAGGCTATCGGGGCCAGGTGTAAACAGCCTAGTTGATAATTGACTAGCTGTCGCCTGGTTCTGCTTTGTACACGTGTATTTATTTATTCGTACTGTCCTTGAGTTCACGTTGGGTGTACACGTTTACTACATCACCTGGTCTTTTTAGAAGAAAGCGACAAGGTGTTTGGAGCCATACGGAATCAGGTCTTCAAAAAATTATGACTGGGCTCAATGTCTCCTTCGGTTATTTCTTTGCTGTCGTGGCTTTCAGTGAGGTGGTCAGGAGGGGCTCCAAAAAACTTCTGCCACTTCGGATCTGCTCCACCTTCCTGGTGGAGCTGGCCTCCTGCTTCCAGCTGGGTGCCTGCTGGTTTGAGCTCAGGATGTTGGTGATCATCGGGCCGTGGGGAGGTGGGTTTGGGATGGACGTGGTCATGACCCTGCTGTTCCTCCTTGTCTCGATCCACGAAGCCACCTTTGACGGAGCTGAGGCCAACCCGCTAGTCACCGCGCAGGAATTGCTCCGCTCCAACTCCCCTGTGATCGCCAGCACTCTCAAACTCTTGGCCCAGTTTGGAGGGACACACTTGGCCAAGGCAGTCGCAAAACTGTACTGGTCCTGGGAGCTGACGGATTTGCACCTTATCCAGAACATGATGGCCACAGACTGCAGCTCGGCCATCCAGACATCGGTCAGCCAAGGAGCCATGGTCGAGGCATCTTGTGCCTTCCTTTTCCATCTAGTTGTGATGAAGTTTGAGGGAGCAGCTTTTGGATACAGGATCCTGTCCAAAGCCCTAACCATCACCGCCCTGGTCCACGTAGGTGAGTCTCCATTCTACGGTTTATAGTGAGAGTTTCTGAAAGCGATATACACGCATGATATACCATCTGCGATCGAGTTGCTCATGGTAAGTCGGAGGGTGGGGAAGGGTCAGAGAAGGGGTGGGTTTCTGCAATGCATTTTGAAGCTAGATGATTGCATGTGATATTGTCCGGAAATATATGTCCTATTGTATTTTTTAACAAACACAGAGCTACCCATGATGGTGGGAGTGGGAAAGGTTTCTTTTATCAAGAAACTGTAGGAGGAGGGGCAGAGACTGTCAAACCCCATCATCACCCCCCCCCCCCCCCGCTGTCAAACCCCATCATCACCCCCCGCTGTCAAACCCCATCATCACCCCCCACTGTCAAACCCCATCATCAACCCCCACTGTCAAACCCCATCATCACCCCCCACTGTCAAACCCCATCATCACCCCCCACTGTCAAACCCCATCATCACCCCCCACTGTCAAACCCCATCATCACCCCCCACTGTCAAACCCCATCATCACCCCCCACTGTCAAACCCCATCATCACCCCCCACTGTCAAACCCCATCATCACCCCCCACTGTCAAACCCCATCATCACCCCCCACTGTCAAACCCCATCATCACCCCCCGCTGTCAAACCCCATCATCACCCCCCACTGTCAAACCCCATCATCACCCCCCACTGTCAAACCCCATCATCACCCCCCACTGTCAAACCCCATCATCACCCCCCGCTGTCAAACCCCATCATCACCCCCCACTGTCAAACCCCATCATCACCCCCCACTGTCAAACCCCATCATCACCCCCCACTGTCAAACCCCATCATCACCCCCCACTGTCAAACCCCATCATCACCCCCCACTGTCAAACCCCATCATCACCCCCCACTGTCAAACCCCATCATCACCCCCCACTGTCAAACCCCATCATCACCCCCCACTGTCAAACCCCATCATCACCCCCCACTGTCAAACCCCATCATCACCCCCCACTGTCAAACCCCATCATCACCCCCCCGTCAAACCCCATCAACTCCCCCCCCCCCCCCCCCGTCAAACCCCGTGATCACCTCCCAGTACCGTTAAACCCCATCATCACCCCCAGTACCACTCAAGTGCAGGATTTCCTCATCTGCTCCACCTCAGTGCTGCCAAACCACAAGTACCTACCTCCAACTTGGTATGGATATCTTACCATCTTACTGTGTATCCTGGCTTTAAAAAGAAAGGAAGAGATGAAGGTTGAGTATGTGTTATAATATTCAAGGCCACTAACTTACCTTTAACAGAAAAATGGACAGAATCACATAATTTGATCCCCAACATAGAATCATGGAAAGGTTAAAGCATGGAAGGAGGCCATTCGGCCCATCTCTCTGCATTCATGCCGGCTCTATGCAAGAGCAATCCAGCTAGTCCCACTCCCCCCCCACCCCCCCACCCCACAGCCCTGCAAATGTTTTCCTTTCAAGTACTTATCCAGTTCCCTTTTGAAAGCCACGATTGAATCTGCCTCCACCACCCCCTCAGGCAGTGCATTCCACTTCTTAAACACTCGCTGTGGAAAAAAAGTTTTTCCTCATGTCGCCTTTGGTTCTTTTGCCAATCACCTTAAATCTATGTCCTCTGGTCCTTGACCCTTCTGCCAATGGGAACAGTTTCTCTCTATCTACTCTGTCTAGACCCTTCATGATTTTGAATACCTCTATCAAATCTCCTCTCAACCTTCTCTGCTCTAAGGAGAACAATCCCAGCTTAGAATCATAGAAGTTTACAACATGGAAACAGGCCCTTCGGCCCAACATGTCCATGTCGCCCAGTTTATACCACTAAGCTAGTCCCAATTGCCTGCATTTGGCCCATATCCCTCTATACCCATCTTACCCATGTAAATAGAATCTCCAGTCTCTCCACGTAACTAAAGTCCCTCATCCCCGGAACCATTCTAGTAAATCTCTTCTGCACCCTCTCTAAGGCCTTCACATCTTTCCTAAAGTGCAGTACCCAGAACTGGACACAATACTCCAGTTGTGGTCAAATCAGTGTTTTATGAAGGTTCAACATAACTTCCTTGCTTTTGTACTCTATGTCTCTATTTATAAAGCCCAGGATCCCATATGCTTTTTTAACCGCTTTCTCAACCTGTCCTGCCACCTTCAATGGTTTGTGCACAAAAACCCCCAGATCTCTCTGTTCCTGTACCCCTTTTAGAATTGTGCCCTCTAGTTTATATTGCCTCTCCTTGTTCTTCCCACCGAAATGTATCACTTCGCATTTTTCTGGGTTAAATTCCATCTGCCACATGTCCACCTAGTACACCAGCCTGTCTATATCCCCTTGAAGTCTATCACTATCCTCCTCACTGTTTACTACCCTTCCAAGTTTTGTGTCATCTGCAAATTTTGAAATTGTGCCCTGTACACCCAAGTCCAAGTCATTAATATATATCAAGAAAAGCAGTGGTCCCAGCACCGATCCCTGGGGAACATCACTGTATACTAAATACTACAATAACATGTAATGAAAACCAAATTTGACTCATTCAGTCACCATAATTCAGTGGTGCCAATAATAATACCTTGATGTTACATGGCACAACACCTCTGGTGTTGTAAAGCAATGTATGGGAGATCTGGCACACACCTATGTCCAGCATGCCTGTATCCATTGCACCTTACAGTCACTTGAAATTAACCTGACTGACTCAAATCTCGTATTGATCAAATTGCAAAAAATCACGGGTGGGGACTGCACCATTCAAAAGCAGGTTCATAAACTACTATTGAAAAACTACAATCAGCAACTGGCAGTCAGCAGAAGCTACCAATAATAAAAGGAGAACAGGAACCAACAGAATCACTCCATACTTTTTTGTTTGGTTGCCATCTTGCTTTCTCCACCAACATAAGGATTTACTGCTGGAAATCTGGTTTGTAACATAAGAAGAACACAAAAATGAGAACATTTACAAGAAAGTAATTAAACCCACCAATATAGTGACATTGAGTTTAACAACTTTAGATCTTAACCACCGCTCCCATTTTCTCTCTGGCAGCAGGTGCTGGTAATGATGGACGGCTGCACCAGAGCCACTGGGAGTGTGGGAGGTGTGGGCTGGTGGTTGGGGTGGGGCTCGCCCATCAGATCCCCTACATGGCCGGTGGGATAGTCCAAAACCCTAGGGTCCACCTGCCTTTTTTCCGCCACATTTCCGGACCACGGGAACCTCTTTGCCAGATTTTCCAGGCTTCCCTCCCCCTCTGCTATTCTGCTGTAACCATTTACACCTCCTCTGGACCCATCTTTTGTTTCTATACTTGTCCCGTTATCACCCCCTTTTGCCTTGCACCAGCATCCCTTTTTTCATTTAATCACTCCTGCCCTCTGACATCTTCCACTTCTGACGAAAGGTCACCGGCCTGAAACATTAACTTTTTTTCACTCTCCACAGATGCTGCCTGACCTTCTGAGTGTTTCCAGCATTTTTTTGTTTTTAGTACAGTTGCATTTGTTGTGTTTGAAGTTCCTTTAATGACACTCTCCATCAGAAGCCCATGCATCTTCGAGAAACACAAGGCTTGAATTCATGGTGCTTCCCAGAGCTATCACCATCACCTTTTAAAAAAATGTTTTCTTGGGATGTGGGAGACATGTGTAATGGACTCTATTGGTGCAATGGTATTTATGGTCCATCCCAAGTTGCTCTGAGGGGATTAAATGTCATCTACATTAGTGAATCAGTTAGGTTTCTCATAGCCATTATCTGGTTCTGGCCCACAAATCCGTCTGCAGGAAGGGCTTCGCTGTTTCCTCTGCATCCACCGGTGGGTCCACACCGGGAGAGGCCGTTCGCCTGCTCCATCTGCAGCAAGGGCTTCTCCCAGTCATCTGCCCGCAGCATACACCAGCGGCTTCACGCCGGGGAGAGGCCGGACCAGCACCCCACCCACTGACACACCAGAGTTGCCACCTTTGACCGCAATGGTTCGATCTCACTGCTTCCGATGTCTTTTAATCACAGTCGGGACTCATCCATGTTGATTATTGCAGTCGGGGTTGCTTGATGCTGATGTTAATAAGCTCTTGTCAAGACATTTAAGATAGAAAGGGGGGAGTTATTCAAGGGATATGGGGATCGGGCGGGAAAGTGGAGTTGAGGTTGAAGATCAGCCATGATCTTATTGAATAGCGGAGCAGGCTCGAGGGGACGGGTGGCCGACTCCTGCTCCTATTTCTTATAATTCCAGAAAAAAGAAGACTGAGGGGTGACCTGCTGGAGGTCTTTAAGATTATGAAAGGGTTTGATAGGGTAGACGTAGAGAAGATGTTTCCACCTACAGGGGAGACTAGAGCCAGGGGCCATAAATATAAGATAATAACTAATAAATCCAATAGGGAATTCAGGCAAAATTTCTTTCCCCAGAGAGTGGTGAGAATGTGGAACTCGCTACCACAAGGATTAGTTGAGGCGAATAACATAGATGCATTTAAGGGGAAGCTAGATAATCACATGAGGGAGAAAGGAATAGAAGGATATGCTGATAGGGTTAGATGAAGTAGGGAGGGAGGAGGCTCGTGTGGAGTATAAACACGGCATAGACCTATTGGGCTGAATGGCCTGTTTCTGTGCTGTACATTCAATATAATGTAATACTCTTATGTGATTCCTGTATTTAAAAAGGGAGATAGAACCAGTCCAGGGAACTATAGACCAGTTAGCTTAACATCAGTGGTAGGAAAGATAATGGAATCTTTACTCAAAGATGTAATAGAAAAATATCTAGAGACCGAAAATATAATAAAAGACTCGAATGCATGGATTTCAAATGGGACGGTCGTGCTTGACCAACCTTATTGAATTCTTTGATGAAGTAACAGAAAGGGTAGACGAGGGTAATGTAGTAGAATGGGTAGCAAGTAGGCTACAAAACAGAAAACAGAGAGTAGGGGTTAAGGGTATTGTTCCACTGCCAGAGGGGGTGGAGGAGGCAGATTCAATCATGGCTTTCGAAAGGGAACTGGTTAAGTACTTGAAAGGAAAAAAATTTGCAGGGCTACGGGGAGAGGGTGGGACTAGCTGGATTGCTCATGCAGAGAGCCATCACGGATTTGATGGGCCGAATGGCCTCCTTCCGTACTGTAACCTTTCTATGAATTTATTACCAGATGTTTTGAGATTGATTTTGCAACTTGCCATCATGAGATTTGAAGTCATGACTGCTGAGTTGCTAGTCCAGTACCATAACCACTAGGCTACCGTACCCTGAACAGACTTAGCAACATAGGATACTGCAATTCCCAGTATGCATTGTACCTACAACTCCCAGAATTTTCTATGATTGACAGAAAGACTGGCCATTCACAGTTGTTAGACTAATTCGTTAGATCGATCTTTAAAGTGTATGTTTGTATTTTGGTTCAGAACTTTCATTGAGTTCACTCCACAACATAGTCCTTTTTGATAGGCTTTATTGATAAGTTACAGATCCAACAGTGAAACAGACTGTAAAGTCCTGTGAACAAGCTATCTTCAATAGACCATAATGAACAGATCATATATTAGCAATCTGGGAGATACCAACAGCCTGCTAACCTGGACCAATTCCATCTTGCTTTCATACTCCCAAGGCTGTACTCACCAGAGCTGCTCAAAGTCTCACTGTATAAACTCTAAGTTCCCATGTGTATGGGACCACTATCACATCTACACATTACATGATAATACCAAAAGATTTAAAAACAATCCCATTTAAGGAGAAACTAACGAGCAAACATATACGTTATCTACAGTTCAGTGAATGAACTGAATTCCTAACTAGTGAGCAAACATATCTATTTACAGTTTTGTTAACTGCTATAAAAAAATTATACTCTAAGTAACAAATTTTGAAAGGATTGGAGCATTATTCAAGTTTTCAGGGAGGTTCTGAATGAAAGTATTGAATTTCTTTTGATTTCCATAAGTACAGCCTTTTAGTTACACTGAGCACTGTTGTGAAAATATTTTTAAAATGAAGGATGGATTCAAATTAGTTTGATATTTTCGTAAGTTTATAGTTCTTGGTCCTCTCCGTTAAAAGAAATAGAATTCCCATTTGATGTTCTCGGTACATAGTTGCATGATAAAAGTGAAACATTTTGCACTATAACATATTATGAACTTCTTTCTGTCTTGTTATGGTAATTTTGGGGTTGATACCAAGCTCGATTAAAGAAATAACCTGGCCAGGCTGATGTAAATCAGTACAGGGACAGAGACAATGGCCTCGATGTGAACCCTTCCATGACAGGCGGGAGAGGGTTGGTGGGGGTGGGGGGGTTAAAAATTTTAAAACAGAGACTGTATCCCCAACCCGTCGCGTACGCACTTGTGGACTGAGATGAGGAGGAATTTCTTCACTCAGGGTTGTGAATCTTTGGAATTCTCTGCTCCTGAGGGCTGTGGATGCTCAGTCGTTGAGTGTATTCAAGACTGAGATCGATAGATTTTTGGACTCTAGGGGAATCAAGGGATATGTGGATCGAGCGGGAAAGTGGAGTTGAGATCAATGATCAACCATGATCCTATTGAATGGCGGAGCAGGCTCGAGGGGCTGGATGGCCGACTCCTGCTCCTATTTCTTATGTTCTTACCTTCTCCAGAAGGTTAGTGCTTTTTATAGCACTCCTTGTGGGCCAGGAGGAGCAAGAGTGCTTCCCCCCGGCCCCTCAAAGAAGCCTTTGGCCTCCCCTCTGCCGATCACGGCCTCGCTGTCCCCTCTGCCATGATCAGCGACCTCCCTGCCGCCCACTAAGCCCCGATCTCTCCATCCCTCCCTCCCTATTGCCGTTCTCTCCGTCCTTTTCCCACCAAGCCCCGGTCTCTCGTTCCCTCCCTCCCGATTGCCGGGGACCGTCTCCAAGAGTCCCCGGCTGCGATCTCCTGCCGCTGGCTTTCCCGCCCGGCAGCTGACCAGCCTGTCAAGTTGGCCGACTGCTGGGAGGAAAACGGAAGAAAAAAATATAATGAGGTCCTGCCGTTAAATTCAGCAGGACCTCCACATCCCCGGCTTTGCTGGGTTCCCCCCGCTCTCCCATGCACCCTCCCGCCACCCTGTAAATATCGGGGCCAATGCATCTATATGTTGCTGCAGTGAAACAAAATGGTGGTTTTGACATGCTAATGTTGTTATGGTTAATTAACATTGTTCTGTCCAGAAGTATTCCTGACATCTTTTTATAAAGCTGTTGTTGTCCTGCACCACAGATGTGAAATTCAAAGGATGCAAGTGGTTATCCTGACCAGCCTTTGTGTTTCTCGTCCTGTGGATGTCTGACAGCCCGAGGAAGTGAGAATATTTGATTTCCTTTGGTCCTGGGTGAACTTCAAAGGAGCTGAGACGTCTACTTCTGGCCAGTTTGCTCTAAATCAGAGTCTTCAGAAGTTAGCAAGGAGATACAGAGAGAGAAAGGCAGGAGGATCTATGGAAATTGAGAACCAAGCCTCAGGTGAAGTAATGATCGGAGATCTTTGTTTCAGAACCAATGTTACTGTTAGTTTTAATGTGTGACTGTATTCTATGTTGTAAGGAGGAATAGTGAAGTTCTGTATATTACTATCAATCTATTGTTTGTCTTTGCTGCTACTTAACTATTTATCGTCAATAAATTTGTTTGGTAATTTATGGCCTAAGCTATGGTCTGATAGAATGTTATTCTGCAGCCTTCCCAAGTGAAGGAGATCACATGAGAATATGATATATCCAATAGCCCAAATAGAGTGTCGAGGGTTTCTGCCTCACTGCATTTAACCCGATATTGAGCAGATAAAGACATATTCTAGTTGTGATGAGCAAGGGCTTGGCTACAGATATGTTCTTTGGTGCTGAGCACAAGGAAAAGATCTGAGGTAAAAGTCCAAAAAGACATCGAGTTGCTTTCCCCCAGTAACTGGAGTTAGTGAGGGGAACACATTTAATCATCCACCTGAGGTGAGTAAACCAAACACAATTTCTTTTCCAGAAACCAATCAAAACAACAATTAACTTCACCGTCTTTAAGCAGAACTCCTAGAAACTCCTTTCCAAATTCTTTAGGCGAAGATGTACTTATCTTCCACATTCCTCACTTCCACACCACAGAACGCTATCCTTGCAAAGGCACACCCTCCCACTCACCCTGAACAACATCGTAACAGCACACCCTCCCACTCACCCTGAACAACATCGTAACAGCACACCCTCCCACTCACCCTGAACAACATCGTAACAGCACACCCTCCCTCTCACCCTGAACAACATCGTAACAGCACACCCTCCCACTCACCCTGAACAACATCGTAACAGCACACCCTCCCACTCACCCTGAACAACATCGTAACAGCACACCCTCCCTCTCACCCTGAACAACATCGTAACAGCACACCCTCCCACTCACCCTGAACAACATCGTAACAGCACACCCTCCCACTCAATCTGAACAACATCGTAACAGCACACCCTCCCACATACCCTGAACAACATCGTAACAGCACACCCTCCCACTCACCCTGAACAACATCGTAACAGCACACTCTCCCACTCACCCTGAACAACATCGTAACAGCACACTCTCCCACTCACCCTGAACAACATCGTAACAGCACACCCTCCCACTCACCCTGAACAACATCGTAACAGCACACCCTCCCACTCACCCTGAACAACATCGTAACAGCACACCCTCCCACTCACCCTGAACAACATCGTAACAGCACACCCTCCCACTCACCCTGAACAACATCGTAACAGCACACCCTCCCACTCACCCTGAACAACATCGTAACAGCACACCCTCCCACTCACCCTGAACAACATCGTAACAGCACACCCTCCCACTCACCCTGAACAACATCGTAACAGCACACCCTCCCACTCACCCTGAACAACATCGTAACAGCACACCCTCCCACTCACCCTGAACAACATCGTAACAGCACACCCTCCCACTCACCCTGAACAACATCGTAACAGCACACTCTCCCACTCACCCTGAACAACATCGTAACAGCACACTCTCCCACTCACCCTGAACAACATCGTAACAGCACACTCTCCCACTCACCCTGAACACCACCTCCGGAGATCTACTCTTATATAATAAATTCAGAAATACACAGCAAGTCCATTGACGTTGGTAAAATCTATTCTGATGAGTAATTTGAGATGTGACCTGTGGTAAGTGTAGGATGCTTGAGAGGAATAGGTGACTTTGGACCTATGGTTCCCAAAGCTCTTCACCACTGGGGGTTTCCTTGTGACATTCCTGGGTCTGTTGTAGACTCATTGATAGAGATTGATTGTTATGATGAGTCAACAACTCCATTATTCACATCATATGACTTCCAACTTGGCAGCAGGTGAACTAGATGTATCTTGGTCTTTTCTCGTCTAGCAATTCCTATGTTTTTAGGAAGGGCCCACTCCTGCTATATTAACCTGTATTTTTCTTTTACAGATGCTGCTGGTTCTGCTATGTATTTCCATCATTCTGCCCTTATTTCAAATTTTCAGTGTTTCAGGTATCCCTTTGTGTCTGTGGAGACGTATAAATCAGAGTAATTGGACGTGTGTGTGTGGGATACGCTCTGGGGCCTGAGATACTGGCTTGCAATGTTGGCCAGATCCTGCGATGGGCTCACAGAGGGAGTTGAAATTGTAGCTGTGTCTGGAGGCAGAATACTGGTGTCTAATCTGTTGTTTTGATCTCCTCTGCAGCTGGCCCATATACCACAGCTCTGTTTAACCCAGCACTTGCATTCTCTGTCACATTCCACTGTTCTGGAAACACATTGTCAGAATACATGATAGTCTACTGGCTCAGTCCATTCATTGGTGAGTAACAGAAACCACCTTCCTTATTCATTAAACCTGAGGAACTCAGTACTAGACGTCAGCCTATCAGTGCTCTGTGTTCATAATGGGTCACTCTATCTGGACTGTTGGTTTGTGTGATGGAGACTTTAACATTGTGTCATTGTGTGTCATTTATGTGTCCATGTGAATGCATGCCTGTGTATTGATACTGTCTGACTATCCCTGTGTGTTGTCACTGTCTGACTATCCCTGTGTGTTGATACTGTCTGACTATCCCTGTGTGTTGATACTGTCTGACTATCCCTGTGTGTTGTCACTGTCTGACTATCCCTGTGTGTTGATACTGTCTGACTATCCCTGTCTGTTGTTACTGTCTGACTATCCCTGTCTGTTGTTACTGTCTGACTATCCCTGTGTGTTGATACTGTCTGACTATCCCTGTGTGTTGATACTGTCTGACTATCCCTGTGTGTTGATACTGTCTGACTATCCCTGTGTATTGTTACTGTCTGACTATCCCTGTCTGTTGTTACTGTCTGACTATCACTGTGTATTGTTACTGTCTGACTATCCCTGTGTATTGTTACTGTCTGACTATCCCTGTGTATTGTTACTGTCTGACTATCCCCGTGTGTTGTTACTGTCTGACTATCCCTGTGTATTGTTACTGTCTGACTATCCCTGTGTATTGTTACTGTCTGACTATCCCTGTGTATTGTTACTGTCTGACTATCCCTGTGTATTGTTACTGTCTGACTATCCCTGTGTGTTGTTACTGTCTGACTATCCCTGTGTGTTGTTACTGTCTGACTATCCCTGTGTATTGTTACTGTCTGACTATCCCTGTGTATTGTTACTGTCTGACTATCCCTGTGTATTGTTACTGTCTGACTATCCCCGTGTGTTGTTACTGTCTGACTATCCCTGTGTATTGTTACTGTCTGACTATCCCTGTGTATTGTTACTGTCTGACTATCCCTGTGTGTTGTCACTGTCTGACTATCCCCGTGTGTTGTTACTGTCTGACTATCCCTGTGTGTTGTCACTGTCTGACTATCCCCGTGTGTTATTACTGTCTGACTATCCCCGTGTGTTGTTACTGTCTGACTATCCCTGTGTATTGTTACTGTCTGACTATCCCTGTGTGTTGATACTGTCTGACTATCCCCGTGTGTTGTTACTGTCTGACTATCCCTGTGTGTTGTTACTGTCTGACTATCCCTGTGTGTTGATACTGTCTAACTATCCCTGTGTGTTGTTACTGTCTGACTATCCCTGTGTGTTGATACTGTCTGACTATCCCTGTGTGTTGATACTGTCTGACTATCCCTGTTTGTTGTTACTGTCTGACTATCCCTGTGTATTGATACTGTCTGACTATCCCTGTGTGTTGTTACTGTCTGACTATCCCTGTGTGTTGTCACTGTCTGACTATCCCCGTGTGTTGTTACTGTCTGACTATCCCTGTGTGTTGTCACTGTCTGACTATCCCCGTGTGTTATTACTGTCTGACTATCCCCGTGTGTTGTTACTGTCTGACTATCCCTGTGTATTGTTACTGTCTGACTATCCCTGTGTGTTGATACTGTCTGACTATCCCCGTGTGTTGTTACTGTCTGACTATCCCTGTGTGTTGTTACTGTCTGACTATCCCTGTGTGTTGATACTGTCTGACTATCCCTGTGTGTTGTTACTGTCTGACTATCCCTGTGTGTTGATACTGTCTGACTATCCCTGTGTGTTGTTACTGTCTGACTATCCCTGTGTGTTGATACTGTCTGACTATCCCTGTTTGTTGTTACTGTCTGACTATCCCTGTGTATTGATACTGTCTGACTATCCCTGTGTGTTGTTACTGTCTGACTATCCCTGTGTATTGTTACTGTCTGACTATCCCTGTGTATTGATACTGTCTGACTATCCCTGTGTATTGATACTGTCTGACTATCCCTGTGTGTTGATACTGTCTGACTATCCCTGTGTGTTGATACTGTCTGACTATCCCTGTGTATTGATACTGTCTGACTATCCCTGTGTGTTGATACTGTCTGACTATTTCAGTCTATCAGCAGTAGTCATCATTCTGGCTCCATAACTTTATCCATGTATCACTGTGTGCAGCTGTATTGATGCACCTGTAACTGAATCATTGCTGTATAGCTAACACTTCAGACTGCCGCTGGATGTGGTCTTATGCCTTACGCGTGTGTATCAGCCACACTATTTGTGTCACTAGCGAAATGATCCAAAGGAGGGGGGTTTGATAAGGGAGATAATCCAGATGGAGGACAATAATCGGGGACACAATAGAAGGAAGGGGAACAAACCTACCAGTTTTTAAAATGTACCAAGTGTTGTTTACGAACTGAGAAATGGTGACTTGTTATAAAACCCTGCAGCGACACAACTTTAAAAATACCATTCTTTAGCTTTCTGATGGCGACTTTAGCCTGAGCTCCACACACCAGGTTAATCCTCGATCTCAGCTGGAATAATGGGAAAATCACCACAATTGGCCTCAGTGCCTCTGGTTAGGGACAGGAAAATTGGTCAGAGTTCACACTCCCGATCACCTTCCAGTGACAGTGTGTGTGTGTGAGAGTGTGTGTGAGAGTGTGTGTGTGTGAGGGATCGCCTCGATTTTAAAATTCTCATCCTTGTTTTCAAATTCCTCCATGGCTTCGCCCCTCCTTATTTCTATAACCTCCTACAATCCTACAACCCTCCGAGATCTCTGCGCTCCTCCAATTCTGGCCTCTTGCGCATCCCCAATTTTCATCGCTGCACCATCGGTGGTCGTACCTTCAGCTGCCCAGGCCCTAAGCTCCGGAATTCCCTCCCTAAACCTCTCCGCCTCTCTACCTCTCTCCTCCTCTAAGACACTCCTTAAAACCTACCTCTTTGACCAAGCTTTTAGTCCCAAGTTAAAAGTGCGTGCATCAGTGTGTGTGAGTATGTGTGTGTGTATGTGCGTGTGAGTGTGTGTGTATGTGTGTGTGTGTGTCAGATCAAACACCCCACTGACCTTCGCTGTCAGGGGTAACACATGAAAAATGGGCACTGAGATCAGATACTTGGTGACCCTAGCTCTCGTAGGTCTACACTCCATCAGGAAGTCACTGCCTTCAAGGGAAGGAGAGGGGAGAATGTTGTCGGTAAAGGAGGAAAAATATACTTCAATTTCAAGTGATTCTTGTGGGTTAGATAGGAACATGAAGTGAGTGGTGGGAAATCCTGAATCACAAGGAAAAGCAACTTTGGATAACTGAGGTTAGATTGTTGGACTTCCAGAGGATTTAATAGATAACTTGAGTTATCACGGATCATCGATCTGGTTGGCATGCTCTTTATGATTATTAATGAGGTCAACAGCTCCCAAACTTACTCACAACGCCCATTGTTAATTCTCTAACTGATACCAGTCCCTCTGTTGCAGCAACAATTCTGGCTGTCTTTCTGTTCAATGGAAACATTCCTCTGCTTTTCCACAAGAATCTCCTCTATTCCCAAAGGACAAAGTACAAAATTCCCAAAGGGAAACCAATGCTAGATCCAGAAGTGAACAAGGCAGTCAACAGGAAAGGAAAAGGAGACTCCTGGAAGAGGGGCTCGGAGGTGATCACAGAGACGGAAAAAGACAAGTGAGATCTGAGAGGTTTGGTTTGGGGAGTCTGTGTGTAAACAGTGTGTTTTATTTTGTGATTGGGAATGCACTGCCTGAAAGGGTGGTGGAAACAGATTCAATAGTGGTTTCCAAAATGCAATTGGATATTGAAAATTGGATATTGATATTGAAAATTAAAATTTGCAGGGCTATGAGGAAAGAGCAGGGGAGTGGGACTAATTGGACAGCTCTTTCAAAGAGCCGGCACAGGCACGATGGGCCCAATGGCCTCCTTCTGTGCTGTAAGATTCTATGATTCTATAAGTTGAGTGGTATTTTACTACTCTGTATTGGAGCTAGTTCTAGTGTACATGCACTCAATTGTATACATCATATGCATTCTCATTATGTATATATCCTCCGGGTATCTCACCTTGTATAAAACCTAATGATATTTCATTCCATGTACTGTCCCCTCCCAACAATTACTTTTACTTCAGACTCGATAACAGGGACTAGACTTCAATTAATTGTTTATGTGAAAGAGAAAAAATGCCAACAGTGGAAATTGGAGACTTCGTTACCCCCTGTTCAGGTGTTAAGGGGATGTGACTGGAAGATTTGAGATGGTATAATGTGGTGCTGCTCAAGGTGTCCAGATTTCTCCAAATGGTTGTGTTGTCCGATTGTCTCATATCACTCTGTCAATGCCAGGTGCAGCCACTGCACATTTATTGATGTTGAAACAGACTTTTGGGTTAAGAATAAAAGAATTTTAAAATGATTTGGATCAACATTATTTTCCAGACTGCCTTTAAAGGGTTCCATGGTAGATTTAATTTTGTGGAATAAGAATGACTGACTGGGGAGAGCTCGCTTTCTCTGGCAGACAGTACAGTCTGGAGCGACCTATGGGACGGACTCAGAGCTCAGTCATGCTTCAAACAGGAAGGGAGGAGCAAGGCCGGGGCTCGGGAGGCTCAGCCTGGGAGAGGCCACCTGCTCTTCCTGGCCCACAGGATTCCACAGAGTTGACCATAGCCTCTCGTGGCCACTCCCGCCGTGGTTCTGCTGTCGGGATTGGTCCTTACGGGCATCCTGAATCCAGAAGTTGAAATGTCGTCGCAGCACCGATGTTATCATTGGGCCAGCGGACCTCCCGTGCCTGAATTAGGGTGGGGGGGGGAGGGGGAACGTGGTGCAACAACCCCCCCTCCCCCACTATCTTAACCCCCCGCCTGCACCATTCCCCAGGGCGGGAGGGATTAAAATTGATCCCATTATTAGTTCCATTAATCTAACAATTCAAATAAAGCAAATGAATGTTGGAAAAGAAGACTAAAGCACAAAGTCCAGGCCCCGGTTATGTGTCACTGGCCTATCAATAACTTCACTATGATTCACTGCACCATTCAGAAGCACAAGCCCAACTAATCGGTTTTCACAGATCAAATTGTGGAACTCAACCATCTCTGGAAGAACATCCATTATTTCTGTGCTCTATCGAGTGCTCTAAGGCACGATCTTTCGAAAGAAGGAATGGCCAGATGGAAAAAAATCGTAGGAATTTCGGAGGCTGTTTGAACACCCTGAAGGCCCTCTCCACCCCCCACTCCCCACCCCCAGCCTATGCCACTGGCTCACTTTGAATACATGCCACCATACAGGCACCGGCATTTCTGGCAGAAAATCCCGAAAGTAGGAGTGGCCAAGGGGGAGCTGGCAGAATGGCTGATTTCCTGCACTTGCCCACCCCCAGATCCACCTGAAATTGGGCAGAAGGCCCATGGGAAATCAGGGATACTTTGCCTTGATGTCTGGCACAAACAATATACTAAACTGTCTGGAGATTTCCATGTCCCCATGGGGAGTCACCTGGCCCAGCAGCTTACTTTCAGTGATGTTACCTGCATTCTTGCTCATTGTATCCACAATAGGCAAGAGAATGTGGTGAGCATCCCAATGTAATCTCTGGGAAGAATACTTCACAGGAGATGTGGCTCGACTGAGGTAAACCACCTTGGTGTTGTGTGCATAAGTAAATGGTGTTGGAAGAGAGCCAGAACTGGAGCAAGCAAATGGTGATGAAGGAGGTTGACAAAGCTGATTCAAGCAATGAATGAAAGGTTCAAATACCAGGGGACACAAGGTAAGAACTGAGAAATTAGGAGTCAGTTGAATAATAGAGTTGTGGAATGTTACCAGAGGAGGTAATTTAAGTGCCTGTTATGAGTGCATTGAAGAGAGTTTAATGTGTTTGTGGAAAGAGGAGGGGTCGAGGTTTATGATGAGAAGGTGGGTATGAGGAGTTGGCATTATCAAAAAGTTGGGACTGTTGGACCAAATAACTACTCCTAGATATTGATATGTTCCCAATGTAACTCTTTAAAGCAGCTGATTGTGAGGAAGGAACCACCTGTATTATTTTAGGCATTTGCACGCTCCTCTTGATCACTGGGTGAAAACACAGCACAGCATAGTTCACTGTATTCAGATTACTGTGATTCGATGGATATTTTTCAGGGACAAGAAACCTCGATCACACTGATGGAATATGTGTAGGGAGCTCTGACAGCATGGTATGAACATGGTGTAGGTCAGTCACTCAACTGAGCACAGAGGGATAGGATTGATCTCAATAGAGAACTCCAATCACACAGATTTAATTCAATGTAAGGGATAGTAAACTCCAATCACACAGATTTAATTTGATGTGACAAAGGGAAACTTTAATTTCTTGGACTGGACATAGTTTAGGGTTGAAAAATCCAGTTATATCCAAAGCTCTAATTTATCAATTTCAGGGAATGGTCAGAATCGTTGGCTGTGATGCCGAAAGCTCCAGTAAAATTCCAGATTTGACCTATTTTGTTGTGCACAGTACTGGCCCTGACATCGAGCTGAGTATAACTGTTGATAGATTTGCTATCACGTGAATTGAAGTTCGTGTGAGGATGTAGCACATTAAATATTTGGTTGTTTTTGATGTTCTCCTTTGCAGGTCTGAAGCTGCCTCACTGGCTGCTCAACACCACATTTCTGTTAGTGCTAACGAGCCCTTTCTTGTTTTGAGCCAAACTGTCGCTTTTAGTTCCCAGCTTTACAACTGTTCATTTCAGCCACTCCAAAAGCTGTAATTTACACTAAAATAAGTCAGAAGGTATGTAATGGAGCCTTGAGTGGTGATTCCATTGTGAAACATACTGTGCAGAAGGAAGTCCTTCAGTGAGGCAGTTATGTGTTTCCAGACACTGGGGTTAAGGATATAGATGGTCGGGATATGGTTTATGGAAGGGGGAGAAAGTAAGGGAACTGTAATTGCTTTACTTGTTGATACGGATGCTGTAGTCGATAGGAAGTCTTCCCTCTTAAAGGAGAATTACCAGAGAATGATCAGGAAATTTAAGGTTCTGGATGCTAAGTTAGTGACCTCTAGATTGTTGCCAGTCATTGGTGGAATGGTTCAGTAGCATAAATGTTTTAATGGTAGCTCATTATGTATAGTCCCACTTGTGCTGGGGAAGGTCGTCGTAATAACAAGGAACAACAGGGCAAAAATCCCTGTCTATGTGTCTGGTGCCAACTGTGGAATTGTTCACTGCCAGACCATAATTTTCTCATCCCGGAAGCACAGAAGAGGAATTTTTTTTTACATAAGGTGAACTGTGTTAGGCGTGCAAGGAATTCCTTGGAATGTCTTAATGCTGCAACTGGAAGGATCAGGAATAAAATGCTGGAGTTACGGGCATGTGGTTCCAAGAATTTAGATGGAATTAGTGTCTCTGGAGCCTGGTTAGACAACAGTGATGGATCGGATGTACAGCTGAATTGGTACACCCTCTCCTTTGAGGCCCAAATTACCTTGATGAAATATCCAATAACCAATTCAGCTGTACATCCGATCCATCACTGTTGTCTTATAAACGATGACGTAACTGTGATTGAGGGGAGCTTATTGGTAAGTCGGAAGGAATGGTTGAAACTTGCTGAAGCCTAAGGCTGGTCCCTGACTGATCCGTGTTGTAGATCTCCTGGGCAACAGGTAGAGTCAGGCAGGGAATTCTGTGAACAAATTAGAAGAGCTGGAAGAGAATGTAGAGCTGTTATTTTAATCAGTGATCCGACATGGGAGGGAGACCAGTGTGGAATGGGGCAAGATACAACTTGCCCCATTCCGCACTGGTCTCCCTCCCATGGTGGAAGTTTGTTAATGACTGTTTTCTTACTCATTATATAAGGGATTGAGCCACTGGGAAAGAAAGAAAGAAAGAACTGCATTTATATAGCACTTTTCATGAATTCAGGATGGATGTATTTTGGTCAGGTAGGTTATTTGAAATGGATTGGGATGGTAGGACTAGAGGCCATACCTGTAAACTCCCTGGGCACAGAATTAGGTATCTTCAGCTGCTTCATCAATGACTTTCTCTCCATCATAAGGTCAGAAGAGAGGCTGTTTGATGATGATTGCACAGTGTTCAACACCATTCACAATTCCTCCCATAATGAAGCAGTCTGCACCCGCATGCGTGAAAACCTGGGTAACATCCAGGCTTCGGCTGATAAGTGGCAAGTAACATTCGTGCCACATAAGTGCCAGGCAATGACCATCTCCAACAAGAGAGAGTCTAACCACCTTCCCATGATAGTCAATGGCATTACCATTGCCGACTCCCTCACCATCAGCATCCTGGGTGTCACCATTGACCGTAAACTCAACTGGTCCAGCCACATAAATTCTGTGGCTGCTACTGGGTATTCTGCGACAAGTGTCTCACCTCCCGACTCCCCAAAGCCTCTCCCCTACCTACAAATCACAAGCCATGAATGTGATGGAATACTCTCCACTTGCCTGGATGGGTACAGCTACAACAACACTCAAGAAGCTCGACACCATCCAGGACAAAGCAATCCGTTTGATCAGCAGCCCATCCACCACCTTAAACGTTCACTCCCTCCACCACTGGCTGCAGTGTGTACCATCTACAGGATGCACTGTAGCAACTCGCCAAGGCTTCTTTGGCAGCACCTCCCAAACCCGCAACCTCTACCACCTAGAAGGACAAGGGCAGCAGGCACATGGGAACAACACCACCTGCACGTTCCCCTCCAAGTCACATACCATCCCGACTTGGAAATATATCGCCGTTCCTTCATCGTCGCTGGGTCAAAATCCTGGAACTCCCTTCCTAACAACACTGTGGGAGAACCTTCACCACACGGACTGCAGCGGTTCAAGAAAGCGGCTCACCACCACCTTCTCAAGGGCAACTAGGGATGGGCAATAAATGACACCCACATCCCGAGAATGAATAAATTGAAAATGTTTAGACACCAGGAGGTCTTTCTCTTTGCAGAGACTCGTGCACTCTTGAACAAACTTCCGTTATATGTGGGCAGCTGCTGGCCTTTAAAAAGGGGATTTGACAAGCTCCTGAGAGAAAAGGGTATCCCCAGTTATGAGCAGAAAGTGGTCAGTTAGTTCAGCTGATGATGCATTATGTGCAAACATGGTGTTCTGGAACTTGCTTGATTGCCATAAGGAGACGGAAAGGAATTTCCCAGAGGTTTTCCTGAATTGGCTGCAGGATCAGCATTCCTTGTGGGATGAGGGGGAGTGCACTGGGCAAGGATACGTTGTCTGCTCAGAGCGGCAAGGCTGACATCTGCGGTCTTTTCCCATATGCTTATGGAGAGATGGAATTATTTATTGTACTAAGCAAAAGGGACACTGTCACTGGGAGTTGGACCAAATACAATGTCGCTAAATAGATCTTGTGTTTTAAACGGGTTTAAAAAGTTGACCTTGTGTATCTGGACTCATCCACTGAAGGCAGCTTTCATCAGGAACAATCATTACAAAATCTTACAGAAACAATAATAATTAGGCCCAGAATTCGCTTAGAAAAGAACGGTGAGCTCAACAGCGCTCACCGTTGATAGTGGCGAAATTGAGGAGCAGTTCTGGTGTTCGCACATGTGCAGTGAACCACGGAAATCTGGAACTTGCTCCTCCTGGTTCGCCAGCGATATGACAGCTTCGAATTAAAGGGATATCGCCGGCTGCAATCAATGGAAACAATGGACCAGCGCCAACTTGCTCATCTGCCCAGCTGGAAGGTAACTAATATCGCCACAAACAGGTATGCTTAAAAATACCAGGTCCAAACTAAGATTTAACAGTGCAGTAAGTCTTAGTGACTGCCAAATGACTAAAAATTTACTTTTAAAAATGTGAAGGAGCCTCATTACTGCTTATATTAATAGTTTTTGGTCATTAAAAATGTTTCTTTTTTACTTTTCCCTTCTGTCTCTTTTATTCAATTTGATTATTTCTTACCCTCTTTTTTCACTATCTATATCTGTTTTTATGAATGATTTTAGTGTTGCACCTTTCACTTCCTGGATTTTACGTTGCAGCTTGCGGAAACTCTTCGCAGCGGGTCAAAAATGCTGCAATCTGACTGGTCGAGGCGAGAGAGCGATCCTCTCGCTTCTCCCATGGGTCCGAGCTTCACCTGATCTGACGCTGGGCTCTTCTCCGCTTCCTATTGGAGGAAGTGCACCCAGCAAAGACTGCGGTAAGTTAGCGGGTTAGTATAAATCTACGGAGCGGCGAGCACTGTTGGTTCACCAATCCGAGCAATTTCCGGGCTAACATTTAGCTTTGGGATGGACCTTTCCTCAAACAATCTGACTGCAGGTTCTATTTGATGTCACTCTTACCCTGTGGTAATGGTGCATTATTTAAGTTACAAACACACTGGATTTGGGAAACAACCCTGTCAACGATTTGGATAACTGTTAGAGAATCAACTCCGATCTTGTATTGTTTTAGATATTAATTCAGCACAGAAAGCGCTCTGCAGCACAATGAAATAATCATATCCCAGCTCACATGAGGTAAATCTGATCAGTTACCCATTTCTCATCCTTGCCTTTAAATCCCTCCATGGTCTCACCCCTCCTATCTCTCCACCTTCTTCCAACAATATAACCCCTCTCCCATCTCTTTGATCCTCTGAATCCTGTCTCTTGTACCTATGTCCCTCTCTTTGCCCCACCATTGGCGGCCATGCCTTTAGCCACCTAGGCCCTATGCTAGGCCACCTCTCCTAATATCCCCTTCTTTGGGCTCAGTATCCATTTTCCTCTTTATGCCTCTGTGAAGTGCATTGGGACATCTTTCTGTGCTAAAATGCTATATAAACACAAGCTGTTGTTATTATTAATATCTGGCCAATTTGGTGAAATGGCCTTCTGACTAACTCTCACTGTTCTTTCAATCAGACCAAACGAGCTCACCAGGATTGGACTGGTTGGTTTGACTTAACACTAACCCAAAGTATTATAAAACTGTAACGTACTTTTCCTCACTCAGACCAGCATTGCTACAACCGGGAGCTTGCTATCTAGTCACAAATATAAAGATATCTTTGTTCAGCTATTTTGTTGGAGAAGATAACTAAATAACGTGCACTGTTTTCTATAAAAACACAGCTGTTAATATATTTAGTATAAAGACACAGTGATAGAGCGGGATACCACAGGAAGAACAGGTACTGGTCACCTCAGCAAACTTTACTAAGATCATTTCTCCCCTCAGCAAATACCATTTTTGTTGTTCAGCAAATATATCTATTATGTATTAAAGCATTATTTCAGTTTCACTCCTGGTAAATATTTTGTGCAGCTCCTAAACTTACATGATCCCAACTTGATATTCTCTATGTGAACAAGGAAAAGCTGAGAGCAATTTTGTGCTGACATTGCCTTGTGCTGTTTGAGACATTACCTGACAATCCCTGGGCTGTATCCATGCGATGAGCCTGAGTTTCAAATCTAATTGAAATGTAAATTTTCCAGTTCTTCCCTTTTTATTTCCTTCATGCTGTATTTTTGTCCTGAGTTAAAATTTCAACAGTTGGGTTCCTGTCCTGAATTAGGCTTTAATATTTCGCCTCTTCTGCCCTGAGGTGTAACTTCTGGTTCATAAGAACATAAGAAATAGGAGCAAGAGTAGGCCATATTGCCCCTCGAGCCTGCTCCACCATTCAATAAGATCGTGGCTCATCTTCGACCTCAACTCCACTTTCCCGCCTGATCCCCATATCCCTTGATTCCCCTAGAGTCCAAAAATCAATTGATCTCAGCCTTGAATATACTCAATGACTGAGCACCCACAGCCCTCTGGGGTAGAGAATTCCAAAGATTCACAACCCTCTGAGTGAAGACATTTCTCATCATCTCAGTCTTAAATGGCCAACCCGTTATGCTGAGATCATACCTCCTAGTTCGAGACTCTCCAGCCAGGAAAAACACCCTCTCAGCATCTACCCTGTCAAGCCCCCTCAGAATCTTATATGTTTCAATGAGATCACCTCTCACTCTTCCAAACTCCAAAGAGTATATGCCTATTCTATGCAACTCTCCTCATAGGACCATCCTCTCATCCCTGGAATCAATCCAGTGAACATTTGTTGCATTGCCTCTAAGGCAAGTATATCCTTCCTGAGATAAGGAGACCAAAACTGTACACAGTACTCCAGGTGTGATCTCACCAAAGCCCTGTACAATTGTAGCAAGCCTTCCTTACTCTTGTACTCCAACCCCCTTGCAATAAAGGCCCACATGCCATTTGCCTTCCTAATTGCTTGCTGTACCTGTATGTTAACTTTCTGTGTTTTTTTCCTATTCGTTCATGGGATGTGGGCATTGCTGGCAAGGTCAGCATTTATTGCCCATCCCTAATTGCCCTTGAGAAGGTGGTGGTGAGCCGCCTTCTTGAACCGCTGCGGTCCATGTGGTGAAGGTTCTCCCACAGTGCTGTTAGGAAGGGAGTTCCAGGATTTTGAACCAGCGATGACGAAGGAACGGCGATATATTTCCAAATCGGGATGGTGTATGACTTGGAGGGGAACATGCAAATGGTGTTCTTCCCATGTGCCTGCTGCCCTTGTCATTCTAGGTGGTAGAGGTCGCGGGTTTGGGAGGTGCTGTTGAAGGAGTCTTGGCGAGTTGCTGCAGTGCATTATGTAGATGGTGCACACTGCACTGGTGGTTGTGCTGGTGGTAAAGGGAGTGAATGTTTAGGGTGGTGGATGGGGTGTCAATCAAGCGGGCTGCGTTGTCCTGGATGGTGTCGAGCTTCTTGAGTGTTGATGGAGCTGCACTCATCCAGGCAAATGGAGAGTATTCCATCACACTCCTGACTTGTGCCTTGTAGATGGTGGAAAGGCTTTGGGGAGTCAGGAGGTGAGTCACTCGCCACAGAATACCCAGCCTCTGACCTGCTCTTGTAGCCACAGTATTTATGTGGCTGGTACAGTTAAGTTTCTGGTCAATGGTGACCCCCAGGATGTTGATGGTGGGGGATTCGGCGATGGTAATGCCGTTGAGTGTCAAGGGGAGGTGGTTAGACTCTCTCTTGTTGGAGATGGTCATTGCCTGGCACTTGTCTGGTGCGAATGTTACTTGCCACTTATCAGCCCAAGCCTGGATGTTGTCCTGGTCTTGCTGCATGCGGGCTCAGACTGCTTCATTATCTGAGGGGTTGCAAATGGAACTGAATACTGTGCAATCATCAGCGAACATCCCCATTTCTGACCTTATGATGGAGGGAAGGTCATTGATGAAGTAACTGAAGATGGTTGGGCCTAGGACACTGCCCTGAGGAACGCTGACAGCGATGTCCTGGGGCTGAGATGATTGGCCTCCAACAACCACTACCATCTTCCTTTGTGCTAGGTATGACTCCAGCCACTGGAGAGTTTTCCCCCTGATTCCCACTGACTTCAATTTTACTAGGGCTCCTTGGTGCCACACTCAGTCAAATGCTGCCTTGTTGTTAAGGGCAGTCACTCTCACCTCACCTCTGGAATTCAGCTCTTTTGTCCATGTTTGGACCAAGGCTGTAATGAGGTCTGGAGCCGTGTGGTCCTGGCGGAACCCAAACTGAGCATCGGTGAGCAGGTTATTGGTGAGTAAGTGCCGCTTGACAGCACTGTCGACGACACCTTCCATCACTTTGCTGATGATTGAGAGTAGATTGATGAGGCGGTAATTGGCCGGATTGGATTTGTCCTGCTTTTTGTGGACAGGACATACCTGGGCAATTTTCCACATTGTCAGGTAGATGCCAGTGTTGTAGCTGTACTGGAACAGCTTGGCTAGAGGCGCAGCTAGTTCTGGAGCACAAGTCTTCAGCACGACAGCCGGGATGTTGTTGGGGCCCATAGCCTTTGCTGTATCCAGTGTACTCAGGCGTTTCTTGATATCACGTGGAGTGAATTGAATTTGCTGAAGACTGGCTTCTGTGATGGTTGGGATATCAGGAGGAGGCCGAGATGGATCATCTACTCGGCACTTCTGGCTGAAGATGGTTGCAAACGCTTCAGCCTTGTCTTTTGCGCTCACATGCTGGGATCTGCCATCATTGAGGATGGGGATGTTCACGGAGCCTCCTCCTCCCATTAGTTGTTTAATTGTCCACCACCATTCACGACTGAATGTGGCAGGACTGCAGAGCTTCGATCTGATCCATTGGTTGTGGAATCGCTTAGCTCTGTCTATAGCATGTTGCTTCCGCTGTTTAGCATGCATGTAGTCCTGTGTTGTAGCTTCACCAGGTTGGCACCTCATTTTTAGGTACGCCTGGTGCTGCTCCTGGCATGCTCTTCTACACTCCTCATTGAATCAAGGTTGATCCCCTGGCTTGTTGGTAATGGTAGAGTGAGGAATATGCCGGGCCATGAGGTTACAGATTGTGCTGGAATACAATTCTGCTGCTGCTGATGGCCCACAGCGCCTCATGGATGCCCAGTTTTGAGCTGCTAGATCTGTTCTGAATCTATCCCATTTAGCACGGTGATAGTGCCACACAACACGTTGGATGGTGTTCTCGGTGTGAAGACGGGACTTCGTCTCCATGAGGACTGTGCGGTGGTCACTCCTACCAATACTATCATGGACAGATGCATCTGCGACAGGGAGATTGGTGAGAACGAGGTCAAATAGGTTTTCCCTCATGTTGGTTCGCTCACCACCTGCTGCAGGCCCAGTCTGGTAGCTATGTCCTTCAGGACTCGGCCAGCTTAGTCATTAGTGGTGCTACAAAGACACTTTTGGTGATGGACATTGAAGTCCCCACCCAGAGTACATTCTGTTTGTACGAGGACAACCAAATCTCTCTGAACGCCAGCATTTAATAGATTCTCACCATTTAAGAAATATTCTGTTTTTCTACTCTTCCTACCAAAGTGAATAACCTAAGATTTCCTCACATTATATTCCGTCTGCCCCCTTCTTGCCCACTCACTTAACCTGTCTATATCCCTTTGCAGACTCTTTGTGTCCTCCTCACAGCTTACTTTCCCACCTAGCTTTGTATCGTCAGCAAACTTGGATACATTACACTCGGTCCCTTCATCTAAGTCATTAATATAGATTGGAAATAGCTGAGGCCCAAGTACTGATCCTTGCAATGATACAGCCTGCCAACCTGAAAATGACCCGTTTATTCCTACTCTCTGTTTTCTGTGCGTTAACCAATCCTCTATCCATGCTAATATATTATCCCAATCCCATGAGCCCTTATCTTGTGTAACAGCTTCTTATGAGGCACCTTATCGAATGCCTTTTGAAAATCCAAACATACTACATCCACTGGTTCCCTTTATCTACCCCGCTAGTTACATCCTCAAAAAACTCTAATATATTTGTCAAACACGATTTCCCTTTCATAAAACCATGTTGACTCTGCCTAATCATGTCATGATTTTCTAAGTGCCCTGTTACTATGTCCTTAATAATGGATTCCAGCATTTTTGCCTCAGCTATCCATACGTGGGCTCTGGTCCTTAGTTGGGCTTTCAATCTGTGGGCTCTGGTCCTTAGTTGGGCTTTTGATGTGTGGGCTCTGGTCCTTATTTGGGCTTTCAATGTGTGGGCTCTGGTCCTTAGTTGGACTTTCGATGTGTGGGCTCTGGTCCTTAGTTGGGCTTTCGATGTGTGGGCTCTGGTCCTTAGTTGGACTTTTGATGTGTGGGCTCTGGTCCTTAGTTGGACTTTCGATGTGTGGGCTCTGGTCCTTAGTTGGGCTTTCGATGTTTCGGCTCTTATCTTGGATTGTGTCGGAACGTTGACTTTCAGTTCTGGCCAATCCTTCTTGTGTTTCCTTTGATTGAACAATTTTCTCTGTTTGAGTTCTTTTAAGACTTTTTTTATTCCAATTTATTTTCCTTGTTGAGTTTTGTCCCATTGGCTCACTCGTGTCTACGGGTTTTGGTGCCTCTCTTTTGACCTGTGCCTGATTTTGAGCACTCTGCTCCTGCTTTTGCATCTTGTATAGAAACTGTTTGTTGTAGAGTAGCGTAGTGTATTGCAGTTCTGGAGTGATGATGTGCTGGCACTTCACCTTATTACTGCTGTTCAGTTTTGGATTCAGATTATAACCAAGGATTCTTGCGCTGCCAAACTGGAAAGGTTTGATGGTGTTATCATTCACCTTAGAGGGGTCAACAGCCCCATCATTGTCAAGACAGGCTTCCATCAGCTCAGCCTGCTTTTGTCTTAGGACCTCCACTTCTTGCTGCATCTTTTCTCTGCCGATTGTCTCATCGATTTTCTGCCAGAATGTTCTATTGAAGTGATGGTAGAGCTCCCAGTCCAATATGTTCCATTCCTTTATGTTTTCGATGGTCTCATCAGACAAACTTTGTTTGGTATCATTGCTTCTAAGGTTGAGTTTAAAGGAAACAACGTCATCAAGCTCCCAGCAAAGGGCTTCTTTAAAGAGAATCATTGACTCGTCAAAGTACTCAGTGACCAGAATGAGATCAAAGGTTGTCTCTATTTTATTAATAACATAGGACACGTTATTTTTTGAGTAATTGGCATTGTTATTGAATCCAAAGTCAAACCACAAAAGGTTCCTGGCATAGTGATTGTTTATTCTACTGGCTTCATAATATCTCCAGGGATACTTGGCAAACTCACTCAATGTCTCAGCATTACTGAAAGCTGGAGCAACGTCTTTGTAATAAGTGAAAGATGATTCCACCATCGTGGTTGGATTCCGAATGATTGAAAAATAAAAGGTGTCATTAGGCATAACCTTCTCCACCTGTGGGAAGAGAGACCTAGTTAGAGTCAATAACCCAAGAAAGGGAATCTACTCCTTCAAACAATATCTGACATCTTATCTTCTTACACTATTCTGTCACAATGTATAAGAATCATCGGTAGCAGGAAGAAAGGTTCATTCTTCACGATAGTACATGCCCACCAGATGCAGGAACAGCACTACGTCAAGGGCCATTCCAGGACAACGGAAAAACTAGAGAGGAGGCCCACGGCCAGAATGTGATTGGTTGGTCCATGAGAATGTGATTGATTGATCTGTGAGAATGTGATCGATGAGACGGTGATACGGTGAGAATGTGATCGGTGAGAATGTGATCGGTGAGAATGTGATTGGTGAGAATGTGATTGGTGAGAATGTGATTGGTGAGAATGTGATTGGTGAGAATGTGATCGGTGAGAATGTGAGAATGTGATCGGTGAGAATGTGATCGGTGAGAATGTGATCGGTGAGAATGTGATTGGTGAGAATGTGATTGGTGAGAATGTGATTGGTGAGAATGTGAGAAAGTGATTGGTGAGAATGTGATTGGTGAGAATGTGAGAATGTGATTGGTGAAAATGTGATCGGTGAGAATGTGATCAGTGAGAATGTGAGAATGTGATTGGTGAGAATGTGATCAGTGAGAATGTGATCAGTGAGAATGTGATCACTGAGAATGTGATCAGTGAGACAGTGAGAATGGGAGAATGTGATCGGTAAGAATGTGATCGGTAAGAATGTGATCGGTAAGAATGTGATCGGTGAGAATGTGATCAGTGAGTCGGTGAGAATGAGAGCATGTGATTGGTGAGAATGTGATCGGTGAGAATGTGATCGGTGAGAATGTGATCGGTGAGAATGTGATCGGTGAGAACGTGATCGGTGAGAATGTGATCACTGAGAATGTGATCAGTGAGACGGTGAGAATGAGAGCATGTGATCGGTGAGAATGTGATCAGTGAGTCGGTGAGAATGAGAGCATGTGATCGGTGAGAATGTGATCGGTGAGAATGTGATCGGTGAGAATGTGATCGGTGAGAATGTGATCGGTGAGAATGTGATTGGTGAGAATGTGAGACATTGAGCAGTGATCGGTGAGAATGTGATCAGTGAGAACGTGATTGGTGAGAATGTGATTGGTGAGAATGTGATCAGTGAGAACGTGATTGGTGAGAATGTGATCAGTGAGACGGTGAGAATGAGAGCATGTGATCGGTGAGAATGTGATTGGTGAGAATGTGATCGGTGAGAATGTGATCGGTGAGAATGTGATTGGTGAGAATGTGATCAGTGAGAACGTGATTGGTGAGAATGTGATCAGTGAGACGGTGAGAATGAGAGCATGTGATCGGTGAGAATGTGATTGGTGAGAATGTGATCGGTGATAATGTGAGAATGTGATTGGTGAGAATGTGAGATTGTGATCAGTGAGAATGTGATTGGTGAGAATGTGATTGGTGAGAATGTGAACAGTGAGAATGTGATTGGTGAGAATGTGAACAGTGAGAATGTGAGAATGTGATTGGTGAGAATGTGATTAGTGAGAAAGTAATTGATGAGAATGTGAACGGTGAGAATGTGAACGGTGAGAATGTGAACGGTGAGAAATTGATTGGTGAGAATGTGATCAGTGAGACGGTGAGAATGGGAGAATGTGATCGGTGAACCTAGGAACATAGGAACAGGAGTAGGCCATTCAGCCACTTGTGCCTGCTCCGCCATTTGATAAGATCATGCCTGATCTGTGATCTAACTCCATATACCTGCCTTTGGCCAATATCCCTCAATACCTTTGGTTGCCAAAAAGCTATCTATCTCAGATTTAAATTTAGCAATTGAGCTGGTATCAATTCCCGTTGCGGAAGAGACTTCCAAACTTCTACCACCCTTTGTGTGTAGAAATGTTTTCT
This sequence comes from Heptranchias perlo, assembly GCF_035084215.1. Taxonomy (NCBI): domain Eukaryota; kingdom Metazoa; phylum Chordata; class Chondrichthyes; order Hexanchiformes; family Hexanchidae; genus Heptranchias; species Heptranchias perlo. Next base: position 64,670,004 of record NC_090337.1, on the reverse strand, counting down.
AATCTCACTCCTGAAAGGTCTGGCTCTAATTTTTAGACCGTGCCCCCTACTCCTAAAATCCCCAACCAGCGGAAATAGTTTCTCTCTATCCACCCTATCTGTTCCCCTTAATATCTTATAAACTTCGATCAGATCACCCCTTAACCTTCTAAACTCTAGAGAATACAACCCCAATTTGTGTAATCTCTCCTCGTAACTTAACCCTTGAAGTCCGGGTATCATTCTAGTAAACCTACGCTGCACTCCCTCCAAGGCCAATATGTCTATCGAAGGTGTGGTGCCCAGAACTGCTCACAGTACTCCAGGTGTGGTCTAACCAGGGTTTTGTATAGCTGCAGCATAACTTCTGCCTCCTTGTACTCTAGTCCTCTAGATATAAAGGCCAGCATTCCATTAGCCTTCTTGATTATTTTCTGCACCTGTTCATGACACTTCAATGATCTATGTACCTGAATCCCTAAGTCCCTTTGGACTTCCACTGTTTTTAACTTTTTACCATTTAGAAAGTACCCTGTTCTATCCTTTTTTGATCAAAAGTGGATGTCCTCACATTTGTCTACATTGAATTCCATTTGCCACAGTTTTGCCCATTCACCTAATCTATCAATATCGCTTTGTAATTTTATGTTTTCATCTACACTGCTTACAATGCCACCAATCTTTGTGTCATCAGCAAACTTAGATATGGGACTTTCTATGCCTTCATCTAAGTCGTTAATAAATATTGTGAATAATTGAGGCCCCAAGACAGATCTCTGTGGGACTCCACTAGTCACATCCTGCCAATGTGAGTACCTACCCATTATCCCTACTCTCTGTCGCCTTTTGCTCAGCCAACTTCCTCACCAAGTCCATACTTTTCCCTCGATTCCATGGACTTCTATCTCAGCTAACAGTCTCTTATGTGGGACCTTATCAAATGCCTTCTGGAAGTCCATATAAATAACATCTATTGACATTCCCCTGTCCACTACTTTAGCCACCTCTTCAAAAAATTCAATCAGGTTTGTCAGGCACGACCTACCTTTCACAAATCCATGCTGGCTCTCTCTGATTAACTGAAAATTCTCGAGGTGTTCAGTCACACTATCCTTAATTATAGACTCCAGCATTTTCCCCACAACAGATGTTAGGCTAACTGGTCTATAATTCCCCGGTTTCCCTCTCTCTCCTTTCTTAAAAAGCAGAGTGACATGTGCAATTTTCCAAACTAGAGGGACAGTTCCAGAATCTAGAGAACTTTGAAAGATTATAGTTAGGGCATCAACAATGTGCTCACCTACTTCCTTTAAAACACTGGGATGGAAACCATCTGGTCCTGGGGATTTGTCACTCTTTAGTGCTGTTATTTTCTTCATTACTGTTGCTTTACTTATGTTAATTTTATCGAGTCCCTGTCCCCGATTCAATATTTGTTTTCTTGGGATTTCCGGCGTGCTATCCTCTTTTTCCACTGTAAATACTGATGCAAAGTAATTGTTCAACATGTCCGCCATTTCCCCATTGTCAATGACACTATCCCCACTTTCAGTTTTTAAGGGGCCAACACTGCTCCTGACCACCCTCTTTTTCCTAATATAACTATAAAAGTTCTTCGTATTGGTTTTGATATCCCTTGCGAGTTTCTTTTTATGCCCTCTTTTTGGAGCTCTTACTATCTGTTTTGTGACCCTTTATTGATCTTTGTATCTTTCCCATTCGCCAGGATCTGTGCCATTTTTTGCCTTTTTGTATGCCCTTTCCTTATGTCTTATACTGTGAGAATGTGATCGGTGAGAATGTGATCGGTGAGAATGTGATCGGTGAGAATGTGATCGGTGAGAATGTGATCGGTGAGAATGTGATTGGTGAGAATGTAATTGGTGGGAATGTGATCGGAGAGAATGTGATTGGTGGGAATGTAATTGGTGGGAATGTGATCGGTGAGAATGTGATCGGTGAGAATGTGAGATGTGATTGGTGAGAATGTGATTGGTGAGAATGTGAGAATGTGATTGGTGAGAATGTGATTGGTGAGAATGTGATTGGTGAGAATGTGATTGGTGAGAATGTGATTGGTGAGAATGTGATTGGTGAGAATGTGATTGGTGAGAATGTGATCGGAGAGAATGTGATCGGTGAGAATGTGATTGGTGAGAATGTAATTGGTGGGAATGTGAGAATGTGATCAGTGAGAATGTGATTGGTGAGAATGTGATTGGTGAGAATGTGATTGGTGAGAATGTGATTGGTGAGAATGTGATCGGAGAGAATGTGATCGGTGAGAATGTGATTGGTGAGAATGTAATTGGTGGGAATGTGAGAATGTGATCGGAGAGAATGTGATCGGTGAGAATGTGATTGGTGGGAATGTAATTGGTGGGAATGTGATCGGTGAGAATGTGATCGGTGAGAATGTGAGAATGTGATCGGTGAGAATGTGAGATGTGATTGGTGAGAATGTGATTGGTGAGAATGTGATTGGTGAGAATGTGATTGGTGAGAATGTGATCGGAGAGAATGTGATTGGTGAGAATGTGATCGGAGAGAATGTGATCGGTGAGAATGTGATTGGTGAGAATGTAATTGGTGGGAATGTGAGAATGTGATCAGTGAGAATGTGATTGGTGAGAATGTGATTGGTGAGAATGTGATCGGAGAGAATGTGATCGGTGAGAATGTGATTGGTGAGAATGTAATTGGTGGGAATGTGAGAATGTGATCGGTGAGAATGTGATTGGTGAGAATGTGATCGGTGAGAATGTGATTGGTGAGAAGTGATTGGTGAGAAGTGATCGGTGAGAATGTGATTGGTGAGAAGTGATTGGTGAGAAGTGATTGGTGAGAATGTGATTGGTGAGAATGTGATTGGTGAGAATGTGATTGGTGAGAATGTGATTGGTGGGAATGTGAGATGTGATTGGTGAGAATGTGAGAATGTGATCGGTGGGAATGTGATTGGTGAGAAGTGATTGGTGAGAATGTGATTGGTGAGAATGTGATTGGTGAGAATGTGATTGGTGAGAATGTGATTGGTGAGAATGTGATTGGTGGGAATGTGAGATGTGATTGGTGAGAATGTGAGAATGTGATTGGTGGGAATGTGATTGGTGAGAAGTGATTGGTGAGAATGTGATTGGTGAGAATGTGATTGGTGAGAAGTGATTGGTGAGAAGTGATTGGTGAGAAGTGATTGGTGAGAAGTGATTGGTGAGAATGTGATTGGTGAGAATGTGATTGGTGAGAATGTGATTGGTGGGAATGTGAGATGTGATTGGTGAGAATGTGATCGGTGAGAATGTGATCGGTGAGAATGTGATCGGTGGGAATGTGATTGGTGAGAATGTAATTGGTGGGAATGTGATCGGAGAGAATGTGATTGGTGGGAATGTAATTGGTGGGAATGTGATCGGTGAGAATGTGATCGGTGAGAATGTGATCGGTGAGAATGTGAGATGTGATTGGTGAGAATGTGATTGGTGAGAATGTGATTGGTGAGAATGTGATTGGTGAGAATGTGATTGGTGAGAATGTGATTGGTGAGAATGTGATCGGTGAGAATGTGATCGGTGAGAATGTGATTGATTGGTGAGAATGTGATCGGTGAGAATGTGATCGGTGAGAATGTGATCGGTGAGAATGTGATTGGTGAGAATGTGATTGGTGGGAATGTGAGAATGTGATCATTGAGACAGTGAGAATGTGAGAATGTGATCGGTGGGAACGTGATCGGTGAGAATGTGATTGGTGAGAAGTGATCGGTGAGAATGTGATTGGTGAGAAGTGATCGGTGAGAATGTGATCGGTGAGAATGTGATTGGTGAGAATGTGATTGGTGAGAAGTGATCGGTGAGAATGTGATCGGTGAGAATGTGATCGGTGAGAATGTGATTGGTGAGAATGTGATTGGTGAGAAGTGATCGGTGAGAATGTGATTGGTGAGAATGTGATCGGTGAGAATGTGATCGGTGAGAATGTGATCGGTGAGAATGTGATCGGTGAGAATGTGATTGGTGAGAATGTGATTGGTGGGAATGTGAGATGTGATTGGTGAGAATGTGATTGGTGAGAATGTGATTGGTGAGAAGTGATCGGTGAGAATGTGATCGGTGAGAATGTGATTGGTGAGAATGTGATTGGTGGGAATGTGAGATGTGATTGGTGAGAATGTGATTGGTGAGAAGTGATTGGTGAGAAGTGATTGGTGAGAAGTGATTGGTGAGAAGTGATTGGTGAGAATGTGATTGGTGAGAAGTGATTGGTGAGAATGTGATTGGTGAGAAGTGATTGGTGAAAATGTGATCGGTGAGAATGTGAGAATGTGATCTGTGAGAATGTGAGAATGTGATCAATGGGAATGTGTTTGGTGAGAATGTGAGAAAGTGATTGGTGAGAAAGTGATTGGTGAGAAAGTGATTGGTGAGAATGTGATTGGTGAGAATGTGATTGGTGAGAATGTGAGAATGTGATTGGTGAGAATGTGAGAACGTGATTGGTGAGAACGTGATTGGTGAGAATGTGATTGGTGAGAATGTGAGAATGTGATCGGTGAGACGGTGACAATGTCATTGGTGAGAATGTGATTGGTGAGAATGTGAGAATTTGATCAGTGAGAATGTGATCGATTAGAATGTGAGAATGTGATTGGTGAGAATGTGAGAATGTGATCAATGGGAATGTGTTTGGTGAGAATGTGAGAATGTGATTGGTGAGAATGTGAGAATGTGATCAGTCAGAATGTGATCAGTGAGAATGTGGGAATGCGATCAATGAGAATGATTGGTGAGAATGTGAGAATGTGATCAGTCAGAATGTGATCAGTGAGAATGTGGGAATGCGATCAATGAGAATGATTGGTGAGAATGTGAGAATGTGATTGGTGAGAATGTGATTGGTGAGAATGTGAGAATGTGATGTGTGAGAATGTGATTGGTGCGAATGTGAGAATGTGATCAGTGAGAATGTGATTGATTGGTGAGAATGTGAGAATGTGATTGGTGAGAATGTGAGAATGTGATTGGTGAGAATGTGAGAATGTGATCGGTGAGAACGTGATCGGTGAGAATGTGATCAGTGGGAATGTGAGAATGTGATTGGTGAGAATGTGATTGGTGAGAATGTGAGAATGTGATTGGTGAGAATGTGATTGGTGAGAATGTGATTGGTGAGAATGTGATCAGTGAGAATGTGAGAATGCGATTGGTGAGAATGCGATTGGTGAGAATGTGATTGGTGAGAATGTGATTGGTGAGAATGTGATCAGTGAGAATGTGAGAATGCGATCAATGAGAATGATTGGTGAGAATGTGATTGGTGAGATTGTGAGAATGTGATCAGTGAGAATGTGATTGGTGAGAATGTGATCAGTAAGAATATGATCGGTGAGAATGTGAGAATGTGATTGGTGAGAATGTGATTGGTGAGAATGTGATTGGTGAGAATGTGATTGGTGAGAATGTGATCGGTGAGAATGTGATCGGTGAGAATGTGAGAATGCGATCAATGTGAATGATTGGTGAGAATGTGAGAATGTGATCGGTGAGAATGTGAGAATGTGATTGGTGAGAATGTGATCAGTCAGAATGTGAGAATGCGATCAATGAGAATGATTGGTGAGAATGTGATCGGTGAGAATGTGATCGGTGAGAATGTGATCGGTGAGAATGTGAGAATGTGATCAGTGAGAATGTGATCGGTGAGAATGTGATCGGTGAGAATGTGATCAGTGAGAATGTGATCGGTGAGAATGTGATCGAAGAGAATGTGAGAATGTGATTGGTGAGAATTTGATCAGTGAGAATGTGATCGGTTAGACTGTGAGAATGTGATTGGTGAGAATTTGATCAGTGAGAATGTGATCGGTTAGACTGTGAGAATGTGATTGGTGAGAATGTGAGAATGTGATCAGGGAGAACGTGATCAATGGGAATGTGTTTGTGAGAATGTGATGAATGATAATGATTGGTGAGAATGTGAGAATGTGATTGGTGAGAATGTGATTGGTGAGAATGTGATTGGTGAGAATGTGATTGGTGAGAATGTGATTGGTGAGAATGTGAGAATGTGATTGGTGAGAATGTGAGATCGTGATTGGTGAGAATGTGAGAATGTGAACAGTGAGAATGTGAGAACGTGATTGGTGAGAATTTGAGAATGTGATTGGTGCGAATGTAAGAATGTGAGAATGTGATTGGTGAGACAGTGAGAATGTGGTCTGTGAGACGGTGACAATGTGATCGGTGAAATGGTGAGAATGTGATTGGTGAGACGGTGAGAATGTGATTGGTGAGAATGTGATTGGTGAGAATGTGATTGGTGAGAATGTGATTGGTGAGAATGTGATTGGTGAGAATGTGATCGGTGAGATAGTGAGAATGTGATCGGTGAGACGATGAGAATTTGATCAGTGAGAATGTGAGTGGTGAGAATGTGATCAGTGAGAATGTGAATGGTGAGAATGGGAGAATCTGATCAGTGAGAATGTGATCAGTGAGACGGTGAGAATGGGAGAATGTGATTGGTGAACTTAGGAACATAGGAACAGGAGTAGGCCATTCAGCCCCTTGTGCCTGCTCCGCCATTTGATAAGATCATGCCTGATCTGTGATCTAACTCCATATACCTGCCTTTGGCCAATATCCATTAATACCCTTGGTTGCCAAAAAGCTATCTATCTCAGATATAAATTTAGCAATTGAGCTGGTATCAATTCCCATTGCGGAAGAGACTTCCAAATTTCTACCACCCTTTGTGTGTAGAAATGTTTTCTAATCTCGCTCCTGAAAGGTCTGGCTCTAATTTTTAGACTGTGCCCCCTACTCCTAAAATCCCCAACCAGCGGAAATAGTTTCTCTCTATCCACCCTATCTGTTCCCCTTAATATCTTATAAACTTCGATCAGATCACCCCTTAACCTTCTAAACTCTAGAGAATACAACCCCAATTTGTGTAATCTCTCCTCGTAACTTAATCCTTGAAGTCCGGGTATCATTCTAGTAAACCTACGCTGCACTCCCTCCAAGGCCAATATGTCCTTCCGAAGGTGCGGTGCCCAGAACTGCTCTCAGTACTCCAGGTGCGGTCTAACCAGGGTTTTGTATAGCTGCAGCATAACTTCTGCACCCTTGTACTCCAGTCCTCTAGATATAAAGGCCAGCATTCCATTAGCCTTCTTGATTATTTTCTGCACCTGTTCATGACACTTCAATGATCTATGTACCTGAATCCCTCAGTCACTTTGGACTTCCACTGTTTTTAACTTTTTACCAATTAGAAAGTACCCTGTTCTATCCTTTTTTGATCAAAAGTGGATGACCTCACATTTGTCTGCATTGAATTCCATTTGCCACAGTTTTGCCCATTCACCTAATCTATCAATATCGCTTTGTAATTTTATGTTTTCATCTACACTGCTTACAATGCCACCAATCTTTGTGTCATCAGCAAACTTAGATATGGGACTTTCTATGCCTTCATCTAAGTCGTTAATAAATATTGTGAATAATTGAGGCCCCAAGACAGATCTCTGTGGGACTCCACTAGTCACATCCTGTCAATGTGAGTACCTACCCGTTATCCCTACTCTCTGTCGCCTTTCACTCAGCCAACTTCCTAACCAAGTCTGTACTTTTCCCTCGATTCCATGGGCTTCTATCTTAGCTAACAGTCTCTTATGTGGGACCTTATCAAATGCCTTCTGGAAGTCCATATAAATAACATCCATTGACATTCCCCTGTCCACTACTTTAGTCACCTCTTCAAAAAATTCAATCAGGTTTGTCAGGCACGACCTACCTTTCACAAATCCATGCTGGCTCTCCCTGATTAACTGAAAATTCTCTAGGTGTTCAGTCACCCTATCCTTAATTATAGACTCCAGCATTTTCCCCACAACAGATATTAGGCTAACTGGTCTATAATTCCCTGGTTTCCATCTCTCTCTTCTTAAAAAGCGGAGTGACATGTGCAATTTTCCAATCTAGAGGGACAGTTCCTGAATCTAGAGAACTTTGAAAGATTATAGTTAGGGCATCCGCAATGTGCTCACCTACTTCCTTTAAAACCCTGGGATGGAAACCATCTGGTCCTGGGGATTTGTCACTCTTTAGTGCTGTTATTTTCTTCATTACTGTTGCTTTACTTATGTTAATTTTATCGAGTCCCTGTCCCCGATTCAATATTAGTTTTCTTGGGATTTCCGGCGTGCTATCCTCTTTTTCCACTGTAAATACTGATGCAAAGCAATTGTTCAACATGTCCGCCATTTCCCCATTGTCAATGACAGTATCCCCACTTTCAGTTTTTAAGGGGGCCAACACTGCTCCTGACCACCCTCTTTTTCCTAATATAACTATAAAAGTTCTTCGTATTGGTTTTGATATCCCTTGCGAGTTTCTTTTCATACATTCTTTTTGTAGCTCTTACTATCTGTTTTGTGAGCCTTTGTTGATCTTTGTATCTTTCCCATTCGCCAGGATCTGTGCCATTTTTTGCCTTTTTGTATGCCCTTTCCTTATGTCTTATACTGTGAGAATGTGATCGGTGAGAATGTGATCGGTGAGAATGTGATCGGTGAGAATGTGATCGGTGAGAATGTGATCGGTGAGAATGTGATCGGTGAGAATGTGATTGGTGAGATGGTGAGAATGTGATTGGTGAGAAGTGATCGGTGAGAATGTGATTGGTGACAATGTGATTGGTGAGAATGTAATTGGTGGGAATGTGAGAATGTGATCAATGAGATTGGTGGGAATGTGATCATTGAGACGGTGAGAATGTGAGAATGTGATCGGTGGGAACGTTATCGGTTAGAATGTAATCGGTGAGAATGTGATTGGTGAGATGGTGAGAATGTGATCGGTGAGAATGTGATCAGTGAGAATGTGAGAATGTGATTGGTGAGAATGTGATCAGTGAGAATGTGAGAATGTGATTGGTGAGAATGTGAACCGTGAGACGGTGAGAACGTGATCAATGAGAACGTGATCAATGAGAACGTGATCAATGAGAATGTGAGAATGAGATTGGTGAGAATGAGATTGGTGAGAATGTGATTGGTGAGAATGTAAGAATGTGATTGGTGAGAATGTGATTGGTGAGAATGTAAGAATGTGATTGGTGAGAATGTGATCAGTGAGAATGTGAGAATGTGATTGGTGAGAATGTGATTGGTGAGAATGTAAGAATGTGATTGGTGAGAATGTGATTGGTGAGAATGTAAGAATGTGATCGGTGAGAATGCGATCAATGAGAATGTAAGAATGTGATTGGTGAGAATGTGATGAATGATAATGATTGGTGAGAATGTGATTGGTGAGAATGTGATTGGTGAGAATGTGATCAGTGAGAATGTGAGAATGCGATCAATGAGAATGTAAGAATGTGATTGGTGATAATGATTGGTGAGAATGTGATTGGTGAGAATGTGATCAGTGAGAATGTGATTGGTGAGAATGTAAGAATGTGATTGGTGAGAATGTGAGAATGTGATCAGTGAGAATGTGATCGGTGAGAATGTGAGAATGTGATCGGTGAGAATGTGAGAATGTGATTGGTGAGAATGTGAGAATGCGATCAATGAGAATGTGATCAGTGAGAATGTGATTGGTGAGAATATGAGAATGTGATCAGTGAGAATGTGATCAGTGAGAATGTGATTGGTGAAAATGTGAGAATGCGATCAATGAGAATGTGATCAGTGAGAATGTGATTGGTGAGAATGTGAGAATGTGATCAGTGAGAATGTGATCAGTGAGAATGTGATCAGTGAGAATGTGATCAGTGAGAATGTGATTGGTGAGAATGTGATGAATGATAATGATCGGTGAGAATGTGATTGGTGAGAATGTGATCAGTGAGAATGTGAGAATATGAGAATGTGATTGGTGAGAATGTGAGAACGTGATTGGTGAGAATGTGAGAATGTGATTGGTGTGAATGTGAGAATGTGATTGGTGTGAATGTGAGAATGTGATCGGTGAGAATGTGAGAACGTGATTGGTGAGAATGTGAGAATATGATCAGTGAGACAGTGAGAATGTGATCGGTGAGACGGTGACAATGTTATCGGTGATAATGTGATCGGTGAGATGGTAAGAATGTGATCAGTGAGAATGTGATCGGTGACAATGTGATCGATGAAATCGTGAGAATGTGATTGGTGAGACGGTGAAGAATGTGATTGGTGAGAATGTGATTGGTGAGAATGTGATTGGTGAGAATGTGATTGGTGAGAATGTGATTGGTGAGAATGTGATTGGTGAGAATGTGATTGGTGAGAATGTGATTGGTGAGAATGTGATCGGTGAGAATGTGATCGGTGAAATGGTGAGAATGTGATCGGTGAGACGATGAGAATTTGATCAGTGAGAATGTGAGTGGTGAGAATGTAAGAATGTGATTGGTGAGAATGTGATCGGTGAGAATGTGAGAATGTGATCGGTGAGAATGTGATCAGTGAGAATGTGAGAATGTGATCGGTGAGAATGTGATCAATGAGAATGTGAGAATGTGATTGGTGAGAATGTGATTGGTGAGAATGTGATCAATGAGAATGTGAGAATGTGATTGGTGAGAATGTGAGAATGTGATTGGTGAGAATGTGATTGGTGAGAATGTGATTGGTGAGAATGTGAGAATGTGATCAATGAGAATGTGATTGGTGAGAATGTGATTGGTGAGAATGTGAGAATGTGATTGGTGAGAATGTGATTGGTGAGAATGTGAGAATGTGATCGGTGTGAATGTGAGAATGAGATTGGTGTGAATGTGAGAATGTGATTGGTGAGAATGTGAGAATGTGATCGGTGAGAATGTGAGAATGTGATCAATGAGAATGTAAGAATGTGATTGGTGAGAATGTGATCAGTGAGAATGTGATTGGTGAGAATGTGATCAGTGAGAATGTGATTGGTGAGAATGTGATCAGTGAGAATGTGATCAGTGAGAATGTGATTGGTGAGAATTTGATCAGTGAGAATGTGATCGGTGAGAATGTGAGAATGCGATCAATGAGAATGTAAGAATGTGATTGGTGAGAATGTGATCAGTGAGAATGTGATTGGTGAGAATGTAAGAATGTGATTGGTGAGAATGTGAGAATGTGATCAGTGACAATGTGATCGGTGAGAATGTGAGAATGCGATCAATGAGAATGTAAGAATGTGATTGGTCAGAATGTGAGAATGTGATCGGTGAGAATGTGATCGGTGAGAATGTGATCGGTGAGAATGTGATTGGTGAGAATGTGATTGGTGAGAATGTGAGAATGTGATCGGTGAGAATGTGATCGGTGAGAATGTGATCGGTGAGAATGTGATTGGTGAGAATGTGAGAATGTGATCGGTGAGAATGTGATCGGTGAGAATGTGATCGGTGAGAATGTGAGAATGTGATCGGTGAGAATGTGATCGGTGAGAAAGTGATCAATGAGAATGTGATTGGTGAGAATGTGAGAATGTGATCGGTGAGAATGTGAAAATGTGATCGGTGAGAAAGTGATCAATGAGAATGTGATTGGTGAGAATGTGAGAATGTGATTGGTGAGAATGTGAAAGTGATCGGTGAGAAAGTGATCAATGAGAATGTGATTGGTGAGAATGTGAGAATGTGATTGGTGAGAATGTGAAAATGTGATCGGTGAGAAAGTGATCAATGAGAATGTGATTGGTGAGAATATGAGAATGTGATTGGTGAGAATGCGAGAATGTGATTGGTGAGAATGCGAGAATGTGATCAATGAGAAAGTGATTGGTGAGAATGTGATAGGTGAGAATGTGAGAATGTGATTGGTGAGAATGTGATTGGTGAGAATGTGAGAATGTGATCAGTGAGAATGTGATTGGTGAGAATGTGAGAATGTGATCGGTGAGAATGTAAGAATGTGATTGGTGAGAATGTGATCAGTGAGAATGTGATCAGTGAGAATGTGAGAATGCGATCAATGAGAATGTAAGAATGTGATTGGTGAGAATGTGATCAGTGAGAATGTGATTGGTGAGAATGTAAGAATGTGATTGGTGAGAATGTGAGAATGTGATCAGTGAGAATGTAAGAATGTGATTGGTGAGAATGTGATCAGTGAGAATGTGATTGGTGAGAATGTAAGAATGTGATTGGTGAGAATGTGAGAATGCGATCAATGAGAATGTAAGAATGTGATTGGTGAGAATGTGATCAGTGAGAATGTGATTGGTGAGAATGTAAGAATGTGATTGGTGAGAATGTGAGAATGTGATCAGTGAGAATGTGATCGGTGAGAATGTGAGAATGTGATCGGTGAGAATGTAAGAATGTGATTGGTCAGAATGTGAGAATGTGATCGGTGAGAATGTGAGAATGTGATCGGTGAGAATGTGATCGGTGAGAATGTGAGAATGTGATCGGTGAGAATGTGATCGGTGAGAATGTGATTGGTGAGAATGTAAGAAAGTGATCAATGAGAATGTGATTGGTGAGAATGTAAGAATGTGATCAATGAGAATGTGAGAATGTGATTGGTGAGAATGCGAGAATGTGATTGGTGAGAATGCGAGAATGTGATCAATGAGAAAGTGATTGGTGAGAATGTGATAGGTGAGAATGTGAGAATGTGATTGGTGAGAATGTGATCAGTGAGAATGTGATTGGTGAGAATGTGAGAATGTGATCGGTGAGAATGTGAGAATGTGATCAATGAGAATGTAAGAATGTGATTGGTGAGAATGTGATCAGTGAGAATGTGATCAGTGAGAATGTGAGAATGCGATCAATGAGAATGTAAGAATGTGATTGGTGAGAATGTGATCAGTGAGAATGTGATTGGTGAGAATGTAAGAATGTGATTGGTGAGAATGTGAGAATGTGATCAGTGAGAATGTGATCGGTGAGAATGTGAGAATGTGATGAATGATAATGATTGGTGAGAATGTGATTGGTAAGAATGTGATCAGTGAGAATGTGATTGGTGAGAATGTAAGAATGTGATTGGTGAGAATGTGAGAATGTGATTGTTGAGAATGTGATTGGTGAGAATGTGATTGGTGAGAATGTGATTGGTGAGAATGTGATTGGTGAGAATGTGATCGGTGAGAATGTGAGAATGTGATCGGTGAGAATGTGATCAGTGAGAATGTGAGAATGTGATCAGTGAGAATGTGAGAATGTGAGAATGTGATCGGTGAGAATGTGATCGGTGAGAATGTGATCGGTGAGAATGTGAGAATGTGATCGGTGAGAATGTGATCAGTGAGAATGTGATCGGTGAGAATGTGATCGGTGAGAATGTGATCGGTGAGAATGTGATCGGTGAGAATGTGATCGGTGAGAATGTGAGAATGTGATCGGTGAGAATGTGATCAGTGAGAATGTGAGAATGTGATCAGTGAGAATGTGAGAATGTGATCAGTGAGAATGTGATCGGTGAGAATGTGATCGCTGGGAATGTGATTGGTGAGAATGTGATCGGTGAGAATGTGATCAGTGAGAATGTGATCAGTGAGAATGTGAGAATGTGATCAGTGAGAATGTGATCAGTGAGAATGTGATCATGTGATTGGTGAGAATGTGATCATGTGATTGGTGAGAATGTGATCATGTGATCGGTGAGAATGTCAGAATGTGATTGGTGAGACGGTTAGAATTTGATTGGTGAGATGGTGCCAATGTGATTGGTGAGTTGGTGAGAATGTTATCGCTGAGAATGTGATTGTTGAGGCCATGAGAATGTTTTTGGATGCTCTGGGAATATTTTTGGCACAATCCTATTCTGCCAGTTTCGGTAACATTCTGTCAACTAACCTTTGCACTTCTCCACATGGGATGGCTTAATCCCAACATCTTCTAATCTCACTCGATGAAATGGGTGGGGTTGGCCTGTTCTATTGGCAGTCCTGCTCCTCCCTGCTCCCCTCAACCCCACCACGGTGGGCCCCACTATCTCTTTATTAACAGGCTCACTGACTTACCTCCGGTGAGTAGAACCTCAAGTGATTACACATGATGTCGTACTGAGTGCCGGTATCCAGGAAACCTTCAACCTGCTTTGCCGAGAATTGTTTGGGATAGCCGAGCTGGAATTTTGAGTTGCGCGGCAACGCGAAGCTCAGATTCTTGGCGTCTCCAAACCGGTACAGAATATTTAGGACGGTGCTGCTGGCAGTTTTGTGTGTTTTTAAGAACATTATGTGAGTCTTTGGTTGGCAGGACGGCGGCAGCTTCACTGGTGCGTCATTCGGTGTGTCGGCAATAGGCGTGTTTATATTGGTCTCTGGCACTTCGTTATTTTTCACTGGGTCACTGGCAGACACTGCTAACCCATTGCTCATCCTTCTCTGTGCTTTAAGTGTATTGGTAGCAGCATGCCTGGTGACTGGGGTTAGAGAGGCTACATACTGCAGCCCCTGACTGTTCGTGGAGTCTGATGTTGCTGCTGTCCAATTTTGTTTTTCCTGGGAGGAGATTGGTTCCTTCAAGGCATTTTTGCCTTGTGGTTCTGCATGTTGTTCATTCTCAGTATAGGGAGGCATCTCAGGGCTCAAATATTTGGGTATGGTCATGGAAGCAGTCGTTATTGTCCCAGGTGAAGAGGCTTGGAGCTCCAATGAGAGGTTGTCTACCGGCATCAAGTGAGCTACTTTCATCTGGGCTTTAGCCTTGAGAACAGGTATATTAGTTGCATCCAAAGGAAAGAGTTTCACAACAAAGGATTTCCTAAAAGAATAACCAGACATTCAGAACAAACTGTAGTCTCAGGAACAGACGGCATAATAAAATATAGAACGACAGCAACACCGGGGAGCAGATATACAGCAACACTGGGGAATAGATATACAGCAACACCGGGGAGCAGATATACAGCAACACTGGGGAAAAGATATACAGCAACACCGGGGAAAAAATATACAGCAACACCGGGGAGCAGATATACAGCAACACCGGGGAAAAGATATACAGCAACACCGGGGAAAAGATATACAGCAACACCGGGGAATAGATATACAGCAACACCGGGGAAAAGATATACAGCAACACTGGGGAATAGATATACAGCAACACCGGGGAGCAGATATACAGCAACACCGGGGAGCAGATATACAGCAACACTGGGGAAAAGATATACAGCAACACCGGGGAGCAGATATACAGCAACACCAGGGAAAAAATATACAGCAACACCGGGGAAAAAATATACAGCAACACCGGGGAGCAGATATACAGCAACACTGGGGAATAGATATACAGCAACACTGGGGAATAGATATACAGCAACACTGGGGAATAGATATACAGCAACACCGGGGAGCAGATATACAGCAACACTGGGGAAAAGATATACAGCAACACCGGGGAAAAAATATACAGCAACACCGGGGAGCAGATATACAGCAACACCGGGGAAAAAATATACAGCAACACCGGGGAGCAGATATACAGCAACACCGGGGAGCAGATATACAGCAACACTGGGGAATAGATATACAGCAACACCGGGGAGCAGATATACAGCAACACTGGGGGAAAAATATACAGCAACATCGGGGAGCAGATATACAGCAACACTGGGGAGCAGATATACAGCAACACCGGGGAGCAGATATACAGCAACACCGGGGAGCAGATATACAGCAACACCGGGGAAAAAATATACAGCAACACCGGGGAGCAGATATACAGCAACACCGGGGAAAAGATATACAGCAACACCGGGGAGCAGATATACAGCAACACCGGGGAAAAAATATACAGCAACACCGGGGAGCAGATATACAGCAACACTGGGGAAAAGATATACAGCAACACCGGGGAAAAAATATACAGCAACACCGGGGAAAAAATATACAGCAACACTGGGGACATGTATACAGCAACAGGAGAACAGAAATATAAAAATACAGTTACACTGGGGGACAGGAATATAGAAATAGCAACATGGGTAGAACTGATCTCCCCTTGCTCTTGTTCTCTATCTATGTTGGTCTGTTTTATGTAGATAGATATAACTAAAGCATAAGGGTATTGCTGACCCATCACCCCTGTGCTCGCTGACCTATATTGGTTCCCGGTCCGGGAACACCTCAATTTTAAAATTCTCATTCATAGAATCATAGAAAATTTACAGCACAGAAGGAGGCCATTCGGCCCATCGTGTCCGCGCCGGCTGAGAAATGAGCCACCCAGCCTAATCCCACTTTCCCGCATTTGGTCTGTAGCACTGCAGGTCACGGCTCTTCAGGTGCACATCCAGGTATTTTTTAAATGTGTTGAGGGTTTCTGCCTCTACCACCCTCTCAGGCAGTGAGTTCCAGACCCCCACCACCCTCCGGGTGAAAATGTTTTTCCTCATTTCTGCTCTAATCCTTCTCCAATCAGTTTAAATCTATGCCCCCTGGTTATTGACCCCCCCACCCTGCTAAGGGAAATAGGCCCTTCCTATCCACTCTATCTAGGCCCCTCATAATTTTGTACACCTCAATTAAATCACCCCTCAGCCTCCTCTGTTCCAAGGAAAACAACCCCAGCCTATCCAATCTGTCATTATAACTAAAATTCTCCAGTCCTGGCAACATCCTCGTAAATCTCCTCTGCACCCTCTGTAGTACAATTACATCTTTCCTGTAATATGGTGACCAGAACTGTACGCAGTACTCAAACTGTGGCCTCACTAGTGTTTTGTATGGTTCCAGCATAACATCCCTGCTTTTATATTCTATGCCTCGGCTAATAAAGGAAAGCATTCCATATGCCTTCTTAACCACCTTATCTACCTGTCCTGCTACCTTCAGGGATCTGTGGACATGCACTCCAAGGTCCCTCACTCCCTCTACACCTCTCAGTACCCTCCCATTTATTGTGTATTTCGTTGCCTTGTTTGCTCTCCCCAAATGCATCACCTCACACTTCTCCGGATTGAACTCCATTTGCCACTTTTCTGCTCATCTGACCAGTCCATTGATATCTCCCTGCAATCTACAATTTTCTCCTCACTATCAACCACACGGCCTATCTTTTGTCATCTGCAAATTTCTTAATCATGCCCCCTACGTTTAAGTCCAAATCATTAATGTATACCACAAAAAGCAAATGACCTAGTTCCGAGCCCTGCGGCAACCCACTGGAAACAGCCTTCCAGTCGCAAAAACACCTGTCGACCATTATCCTTTGCTTCCTGCCACTGAGCCAGTTTTGAATCCAATTTGCCACATTCCCTTGGATCCCATGGGCCTTTACCTTTTTGACTAATCTGCCATGTGGGACCTTGTCAAAAGCCTTGCTAAAATCCATGTAGATGACATCAATTGCGCTACCCTCATCGATCCTCCTTGTCACCGCCTCGAAAAATTCAATCAAGTTAGTCAGACGCAACCTCCCCTTAACAAATACTTGCTGATTGTCCTTGATTAGTCCGTGCCTTTCTCATTCTTGGTTTCAAATCCTCCCTATCTCTGTAACCTCCTCCAGCCCTGCAACCCTCCGAGTTCTCTATGCTCCTCCATTTCTGGCCTCTTGTGCATCCTCGATTTTAATTGCTCTCCACCATTAGCGGCCGTGCCTTCAGCTGCCTAGACCCTAAGCTCTGGAATTCCCTCCCTAAACCTCTCGGTCTCTCTATCTCTCTCTCCTACTTTAAGACACTCCTTAAAACCTACCTCTTTGACCAAGCTTTTGATCACTAGTCCTAATATCTCCTCATGTGGCTCAGTGTCAAATTTTGTTTGATAATTAGTCCTGTGAAGCGCCTTGGGACGTTTTACTATGTTAAAGGCACTATATAAATGCAAGTTGTTGTTGTTGTTGTTGACCTGCAATAAGGGAAAGGGTGTCATGACGAGGAATGCTGGGTATATCAAGGCATTAAGACGAGGAGTATGGGCAGTATTGGTTAAATTTAGATATATCAGTGGTATAGTGGGAAAGGTAGTGGTGTTTCACTGTACTGGTGTTAACAGTGAGAACTTATCAGTCGAACACTATACTGAGCTGTTCATAGCAGCATTGTAGTGGGGGTCTGTTAATGCTCTAGACTTATGTTATTAGAGTAAGAGGAGGGTCTATCAACGTTGAGTAAGGAGCCTGTTAGTGATGGCGAACTATTGGTGTTATAGAACGATAGTAAGAGGCATGTATATATCAGTGTTTTCTAGAGGTACAGCAGTGTTATATTGGACATTATATCAGTGTGACAATGGGGCATATTGTGAAAGGAAATGGTACAGCAAAAGACATGGGCCATTATCACATTGATATGCACCCTCATTATATCACTTAAGGGCCTGGACATTGTCTTATATCAGGAATGTATTAGAATTATAGTGGAATGAGGTGTGGGATATGTCAATTGTGATATCCTGTTATAGTAAGGGGCTTTATTTCTGTGTTACAGTGAAGAGATGTCCCACAGTGCTGTAGGAGCTGTTTTATGGTATGATGAGAATGATGTTTGCTGGTGTTTATAGTGGGAGGAGGAATTGGTGTGGGATATATCAATACTGTAATTAGATGGACACTGTTGTAAGGAGGGAGTCACTCTGTTAAAATACTTTGTAGATCTTCCTGTAAATCCAAAGCATTACATGAGAACGTAACCCATAAAGTAAAGAGGGTAATGCATTGGAACCGATGCCAGCCATGGAAAATATCCTAGATTCAGTCTTCGGAGTGAAGTAACCAGCCAAAGCCTCCAAGATCAAGCCCCGAATTCTAATAAGGTGTAATTCTATAGCTATGGGTCTAACCTTACAGCTCCAACCAAGCACATCCAACAGGTGACTCATCTATCATCCTAGCAACAAAGGAACTGCCATGTTCTATAAACTGTCTCTCTATCCTTGTTCTTCCATCCTGTTATTCAACAAATATTTTTCCTGCTTTGTTTTTTGTACATAAAAGGAGTAAATCCAAAGAGGATTAACTGCTTAGTGTGGGACCCAATTGCACATATAGTCTGTGTGAAAAATAAATCTTCCAAGGTCTGGTCTCACATGAGGCTGTTTATTTTAGACTTCTCTCTTGGCTCTAGGTTCACAGTCTAGGTTAAATAACCTGGTTAACCTTAATTTAATCATGCTTTTTACTTTAAAGACCAGGATTATGTCCCCTCAGTCTTTGTTTCTCCGGTAAAATCAATTAAATTGCCTGACTTTAAATAAATCAAAGGCCATGGTTCTGGAGTGATCCTTTTACTGTTTTCTGAACCCACTCGAAGGCTGTGCATGCAGCATTCTGAATGAGTTATACAGGATTAAAATAGCCCGTTTTGAGTTATAATCAACAACTTGCATTTATATAGCGCCTTCAACGTAGTAAAACATTCCAAAGCTCTTCACAGGAGCGTCATCAGACAAACATTTGACACCGAGCCACATAAGGAGGTATTAGGTGACCAAAAGCTTGGACAAAGAGGTAGGTTTTCAGGAGCACCTTAAAGGAGGAGAGAGAGAGGTGGAGAGGTTTAGAGAGGGAATTTCAGAGTTTAGGGTCTAGGCAGCCGAAGGCACGGTCACCAATGGTGGAGCGAAGAAAATCGGGGATGCACATGAGGTCAGAATTGGAGGAGCGCAGAGGTTGTAGGATTGGAGGAGGTTACAGAGATAGGGAGGGGTGAGGCCATGGAGGGATTTGAAAATAAGGATAAGAATTTTAAAATCAAGACCGGGAGCCAACGTAGATCAACGAGCACAGGGACTTGGTGTGAGTTAGGATACGGGCAGCAGAGCTTTGGCTGAGCTCAAGTTTGAGGCCGGCCAGGAGAGCATTGGAATAGTCAAAGAATCAAATATCTGTAAGATGATTCCAAGTTCTTGATGAACTTTGTTGATAGTTTTTTTTATTATTGGTTGAATACTTTTAGTGAATGATCAGTAATTGGAGCCAAATCCTTTTCCCATCTTTGCTAAAGACAACTTGCATTATATTTCATTTGTACCAGTGCACAGTAGGGGTGGATTTTATGAATTAACACTCCCAGTACAGAGCTTTAAATAGATGGATAATAGTGCAGGCTACACTAACCTCTGCGCCTGAATTCACATTATGTCTTCCTATCTGGAGGGCTAGTTCATAATGCCTATCCCACAGAAAGATTGCACTTAAGCCAATTGTCCTTGACATTGTGCCAATTTGCTTGGTGTGTGATATTCTTAATTCATCAGCTTAAATACTCACACCACTATCAATAGTCGTGTGACCATCAGTACTTCACCCCAGTGTTTTACAGTTCAAAGTACTGCACTCTGCAGACACAATCCATGGCAAAATCTGTAACTGTATAGCTGGCTGTGCTCACAGTTCAAGTACACGTAGAAAGAAGGAAGGAAAGAGAAGGAATGAAGAAAGGAAGGAAAAACAAACAATTTGTGCACAGCAAAGTCCCACAGACAGCAATAAGATAAATGATCAGATAATTTTCTTTAGTGGTCTTTGTTGAGGGACAGATATTGGCCAGGACACCAAGAAAAAACTCCCCCGCTCTTTGAATAGTGCTATAGGATCTTTTATAGCCACCCAAGAGGGCAGACAAAGACAGCTCCTCTGAGAGTGCAGCACTTCCTCAGTACTGTGCTGAATTGTCAGCCTAGATTTTGTGCTCAAGTCTCTGGAGTGGGACTTGAACCCATGACCTTCTGACTCAGAGGCGAGAGTGCTACCCACTGAGACACTGCTGGTACCTAAACCCACCTAACCTAATTTAAATATTCAGGCAGCAGGAATTCTCCCCTGCCTGCTATCTAAACATTTCCATTCTTGCCTGTTCTCTTGTTCAAGATTCTCTTGGGCAAGACTGTTACCCCACTCCCGCCTGGCCGGTACCCAAACTACAGCTACCATTCTCAGTGTAACGACACCCTAAAATCCCTCTTCCATTTGTTAATCTAGATCTCTTCTACCTGTCACCTGGCCACATGGCTTTGTGTCATCAGAAACTTCTACAATGGGAATAGGTCCCCCCTCTACGTCATTGGTAAATAGTGCATTGCGCGTTTTGGTTGAGTGAGAATGCAGAGGTTACCTGTAGTGTTTGGACACGCCAATGATCTGGATTGTGAAACAGATGACAGCGAGGATGGTTAAAAATAGCCACATCCCATACATCCGACCGTACAACATGATCCTTTTCCACCTGCAGAATAAGACCCTGTCAATCAGTCAAGCTGCCATAAGACTATTCCCTAAATGCAGAAGGTTTGGTGGATATTTGTTGAGTTGTTCATGGGAAACCAAGTCAAAAGCACTGACCCATCCCCCATAACACAAACCATCCCCCAGACCCATCCCCCATAACACAAACCATCCCCAGACCCATCCCCCATAACACAAACCACCCCCCAGACCCGTCCCCTGTAACACAAACCACCCCCCAGACCCATCCCCCATAACACAAACCATCCCCCAGACCCATCCCCCATAACACAAACCACACCCCAGACCCGTCCCCTGTAACACAAACCACCCCCGACCCATCCCCCATAACACAAACCACACCCCAGACCCATCCCCCATAAAACAAACCATCCCCCAGACCCATCCCCCATAACACAAATCACACCCCGACACATCCCCCATAACACAAACCATCCCCCAGACCCATCCCCCATAACACAAACCATCCCCCAGACCCGTCCCCCATAACACAAACCACCCCCCAGACCCATCCCCCATAACACAAACCACCCCCCAGACCCATCCCCCATAACACAAACCACCCCCCACACCCGCCCCCATAACACAAACCACCCCCCAGACCCATCCCCCATAACACAAACCATCCACCAGACCCGTCCCCCGTAACACAAACCACCCCCAGACCCATCCCCCAGAATGCAAACCACCCCCCAGACCTGCTACCATAACACAAACCATCCCCCAGACCCATCCCCCGTAACACAAACCACCCCCCAGACTCATCCCCCATAACACAAACCACCCCCCAGACCAGTCCCCTATAACACAAGCAACCCCCAAACCCCTCCCCCCATAACTCAATCCACCCCCCAGTCCCGTCCCACATAACACAAACCATGCTCCCAGACCCCATTTAACACAAACCACCCTCCCAGACTCCATCCCCCATAACACAAATCACCTCCAGACCCCTCCCCATAACACAAATCACTGCCACAAACTCATCCCCCATAATACAAACCGCCTTTCCAAATCCTTCCCAATAATGGAATAAATATATGTTACGGTGAGACTGGCTATCGTGGGTTATATTCTGTGGAGGGGAGGATGGTATTGAGAGGATATGTAGGGTACAACTCTTCATCTCGTCGTGGAATACAGAAAAAGGGGACAAAATCTTAGAACTCAACCATCCCAGTTAACAGCAAATCCAGGAAAGACAATTGCTTCACCCACAGGTTTACCAGAATGCGGAATGGACTGCTCCATAGATGCAAACTCAATTGATGTGTTTAAAAGGGAGATAGATAATTGGGAAGTCAGGCTAATAAGGGAAATGAGAAAGGGCGGGCGTTGGGATTAAAGAGAGAGAGCCGTCACGACTACCAAAAATGTCGGAACAAGGTCAAGGGGCCGAATGGCCACTTCCTGCTCCTATGTTCCTTTCTGTACAATTTCAATTTTCTGCCATTTGACCAAAGAAATTCCTTGGCTCACCGCACCATATTTCCATAAAATTTATAACATAATAAAACTATTTAAAAGAAATCATAAATCACAAGCATACTCATAAACCTGGCTCCATCACATCTCTCCTCACAATCTGCACAACATACCTTGTGAGGCCGCTGAAAATCTTGGACTCCGGGTACAGCCTCCTGCCCTCCCTCCTTATCTCCCTCCCACCGTATCTCCCTCCCACCCTATCTCCCTCCCTCCCTATCTCCCTCCCACCTGACCTCTCTCCCTCCCTATCTCCTTCCCTCCCGATCTCCTTCCCTCCCGATCTCCTTCCCTCCCGATCTCACTCCCTCCCGATCTCCCTCCCTCCCTATCTCCCTCCCACATGATCTCCCTCCCTCCCTATCTCCCTCCCTCCCTCTTTCCCTCCCTCCCTATCTCCCTCTCACCTTATCTCTCCCTCCTTCCCTCCCTCCCTAACTCCCCATCTCCCTCCCTATCTCCCCATCTCCCTCCCTCCCTCCCTCCCTGATTGCCACCTGACCTCACATTGCAAGGTTAAGGTAAGGTGCCTGATTTAAACAAAAGGTGTGGTGTACAGCAGTGAAGGTGGGGGGATCTCCAATTCCCATGAACCCCACCTATAGAATCATACAGCGTAAGAGGGAGGCCATTCAGCCCATTGTGCCTGTGCCAGCTCTTTGAAATAGCTATCCAATTAGTCCCACTCCCCTGCTCTTGAAAATCTTGGACTCAAGGTACAGCCTCCTTCCCTCCCACCCTATCCTGTAAAGTCCTGTAAATTTTTCCTTTTCAAGTATATTTAGCCAATTCCCTTTTGAAAGTTACTACTGAATCTGCTTCCACCGCCCATTCAGGCAGTGCATTCCAGATCATAGTCTGCATTGCACAACAACCACATTAGACGCCAAACAGAGGATCAGTGGGACTGGGAGACGAAACCTTGGTCGAGGCAAGATCAGAGTGAAAAGGAGAGGTCTGAACGTGTAAGCAGTCCACATGTTTTGGCCGTGTCATTGTTTGTTGTGGATACACATGTTGGTGTGTCAGACTGGGGCTCAGTTCGGTCTCACTGAAACTCCGTTAACTGCCTCGGTCAGTCAGCGTGTCCAAGTCCACATTGACACTGACAGCAAGAGCGACTGATACAAGAAGCAGAGACTTTAGCCGGAGCAGAAACTGTCTCTCGGCAACGTGATTCCAGAGAGCAAAGAAACTGTGGCAGCAGCAGAGGAAAGTACTGAGCGAAGGAGATACAGAGAGCAGAAGAGAGTGGCAAAGAGCTACATATAAAGAGAAAGGAACAAATATTGAAGGAGGGGGATGTACTGAGAGAGGAAAATACTGAGACAAAGTTAATGCTACAAAAGAGGAAATGATATTGGGCTATAAATTGAGCCACGTAGCGCCCATTTTGTCGGCACTACGCGGCCTCCTAAGGACCCAAAATGGCATCCAGAATGCACGCGCACACTTCTAGCATGATGTGTACTGAACGCCATCTTGGTAAAGGCGTTTGTGCAGGTGCAGATAACGAATGCCGTAAGCATGCAAAGTAGAAAGAATATGCGGTAGATCAGTGTGCAACGCTGATTTAAAGGGACAGATGTGATTTTGGAACTCAACACTCCAGCCAATGCACTGTCTTAACCTCACACAGCTGAACAGATCGTAAACAGCATAGAGGACCCCCCCCCCCCCCCACCCCGGACAAGTGCTATTTAAAGGGATCATGCTGAAGTTACAGGTTAGTTGCTAGATTATTGCTTCTGGCTGCTGATGCATTTATACCTGTTTTTGGAGGTTTCCTATACTTGAATAGTAGGACTAGGGGACATAGCCTAAAAATTAGAGCCAGAACATGCAGGAGTGAAGTTAGGAAATGCTTCTACACGCAAAGGGTGGTAGAAGTTTGGAACGTTCTTCTGCAAACATAGAAACATAGAAAATAGGAGCAGGAGTAGGCCATTCGGCCCTTCGAGCCTGCTCCGCCATTCAATATGATCATGGCTGATCCTCTATCTCAATACAATATTCCCGCTCTCTCCCCATACCCCTTGATGCCTTTTATGTCTAGAAATCTATCTAGTTCCTTCTTAAATATATTCAGTGACTTGGCCTCCACAGCCTTCTGTGGTAGGGAATTCCACAGGTTCACCACCCTCTGAGTGAAGAAATTTCTCCTCATCCCAGTCTTAAATGTTCTACACCATATCCTGAGACTGTGATCCCTCGTTCTGGACCCCCCAGCCAGGGGAAACATTCTCCCTGCATCCATTCTGTCTAGCCCTGTCAGAATTTTATATGTTTCAATGAGATCCCTCTCATTCTTCTAAACTCGAGTGAATACAGGCCGAGTCGACCCAATCTCTCCTCATACGACAGTCCTGCCATCCCAGGAATCAGTCTGGTGAACCTTCGCTGCACTCCCTCTATGGCAAGTATATCCTTTCTTGGGTAAGGAGACCAAAACTGCACACAATACTCCAGGGGTGGTTTCACCAAGGCCCTGTATAACTGCAGTAAAACATCCTTGCTCCTGTACTCAAATCCTCTTGGAATGAAGGCCAACATACCATTTGCCTTCCTAACTGCTTGCTGCACTTGCATGTTTGCTTTCAGTGACTGGTGCACAAGGACACCCAGGTCCCTTTGTACATTAACATTCCCCAATCTATTACATTTAAATAATACTCTGCCTTTCTGTTCTTCCTTCCGAAGTGGATAACTTCACATTTATCCACATTATACTGCATCTGCCATGTATTTGCCCACTCACTCAACTTGTCTAAATCGCCTTGGAGCCTCTTTACATCCTCCTCGCAACTCATGATATATATTGTGAATAGCTGGGGCCCAAGCACTGATCCCTGCGGTACCCCACTAGTCACTGCCTGCCACCCTGAAAAAGACCCATTTATTCCTACTCTCTGTTTCCTGTCTGTTAACCAATTTTCAATCCATGCCAGTATATTACCACCAATCCCATGTGCTTTAATTTTGCACACTAACCTCTTATGAGGGACTTTATCAAAGGCCTACTAAAAATCCAAATAAATCACATCCACTGGTTCTCCCTTATCTATTCTACCAGTTACATCCTCAAAAAACTCCAGTAAGTTTGTCAAACATGATTTCCCTTTCATAAATCCACATTGACTTTGTCTAATCCTGTTGATATTTTCTAAGTGACCTGTTAGCACATCCTTCATAATAGACTCTAGCATTTTCCCTACTACTGATGTTAGGCTAACCGGTCTGTAGTTCTCTGTTTTCTCTCTCCCTCCTTTTTTAAATAGTGGGGTACATTTGCCATCCTCCAATCTGCAGGAACTGTTCCATAATCTATAGAATTTTGGAAGATGACAACTAATGCATCCACTATTTCCATGGCTACCTCTTTTAGTACTCTGGGATGCAGATTATCAGGCCCTGAGGATTTATTGGCTTTCAGTCCCATTAATTTCTCCAGCACTATTTTTTTACTAATTTCCTTTAATTACTCCTTCTCACTAGTCCCTTGGTTCCTTAGCATTTCTGGGAAGTTATTTGTGTCCTCTTCTGTGAAGACAGAACCAAAGTATTTGTTTAATTGCTCTGCCATTTCTTTGTTCCCCATTATAAATTCTCCCGTTTCTGACAGTAAGGGACTTACATTTGTCTTCACTAATCTTTGTCTTTTTAACGTACTTGTAGAAGCTTTTACAGTCCACTTTTATGTTCCTTGCAAGTTTACTCTCATACTCTATTTTTCCCCTCTTAATCAATCTCTTGGTCCTTTTTTGCTGAATTCTAAACTGCTCCCAATCTTCAGGCTTGCTACTTTTTCTGGCAACTTTATATGACTCCTCTTTGGATCTAATACTATCCTTAATTTCTTTTGTTAGCCATGGTTGGTTTGCTTTTCCTTTTGTGATTTTGTGCCAGAAAGGAATGTATAATTGTTGCAATTCATGCATTCGTTCCTTAAATGTTAGCCATTGCCTATCCACCGTCATGCCTTTTAATGAAGCTTCCCAATCTATCATAGCCAACTCACTCCTCATACCTTCGTAGTTTCCTTTGTTTAGATTTAGGACCCTAGTTTCGGATTGGACTACTTCACTTTCCATCTTAATGAAGAATTCTATCATGTTATGGTCACTCTTCCCCAAAGGACCCTGCACAACAAGATTATTAATTCACCCCTTCTCATTGCACAATACTCAATCTAGGATAGCCTCTTCCCTGGTTGGCTCCTCAACGTACTGGTCTAAAAAACCATCTCGTACACACTCCAGGAATTCATCCTCCACAGTATTATTGCTAATTTGGTTTGGCCAGTCTATATGTAGATTAAAGTCACCCATGATTACTGTAGTACCCTTGTTACATGCATCTCTAATTTCCTGTTTGATCCCATCCCCTACATTACCACTACTGTTTGGAGGCCTATAGACAACTCCCACCAGTGTTTTCTGCCCCTTGGTGCTTCTTAACTCCACCCAGACTGATTCTACATCTTGATTTTCTGAGCCAATATCCTTTCTCACTATTGCTCTGATTTCATCCTTTACTAACAAAACCACCCCACCTCCTTTTCCTTTTTGCCTGTCCTTCCTAAATATCGAATACCCTTGGATATTCAGCTCCCAGCCTTGGTCACCCTGCAGCCATGTCTCCGTAATCGCAATTATATCGTATCCGTTTACATCTATTTGTGCTGTTAATTCATCAAATGGCAGTTGGTGCTAGCTCAATTGTTAATTTTAAATCTGAGATTGATAGATTTTTGTTAACCAAAGGTATTGAGGGATATGGGGCTAAGGTGGGTATATGGAGTTAGGTCACAGGTCAACCATGATCTCATTGAATGCGGAACAGGCTCCAGGGGCTAAATGGTATACTCCTGTTCCTATGTTCGTATAATAAAGTTTCAATACTCTACAGGGAGTGGGCTGGCCAGCTGACAGGCAACAGCAAGGGCACTGGCAGAGTGGAGGAGGTGGGACAGGAATGCTGTCATCCTGAGAGAGGACAGCAGGTTCATGTTCCATGGAGCCACTGCCACTCGCTGCCTCCTGTTATGCGCCACCTTCTCCTGCAAGAAAGTGGGACGTGTGTCGGTGAGTGTCCTGCAAGATGTTTGGGTGATGTGCCTGTCATGGTTGAATAGCTACCAGTGTGTGTGACCTATGCATTGTGAGTGTGCAGCTTGCAACAATGGTTACGTGTGAGGGTGAGATGAAGCATCTGATTGGAAGAGTTGAGTACTGATGGAAAGAGTTTGTTGGTATGTGGGTGATGGGGGTGTAGTGCATGGTGCAGTTGGTAGGAGATGCCACTTGACAGTTGACCTCACTCACCTTGACCACTTGAACTTCCTGCACTGCATCCATGCCATGGTGCTATGCGCCTGGCATTGACTTCGTCCCCTACTGCCTCCCACTGCCTTGGGAGCATTTGTCTGGAGGGCCTCTTGCCCCCCGTGGATATAGGATGCCCCTTGTCTGTACACCTCTTGCACCAATGCCTCTAGTGCATCAGCAGAGAACCTTGGTGCACACTCTCTCGCTGGCCTGATATAAACTCAGATTGGCAGATTGGTGAGGTTTGGCGTGCAGATTGGAGGATGTGGGATTTAGTAGTGCGCAACCTTTATTCAATGTTTTAACATAATTCAACAGTTTGTAAACATAGGGACGGACCTGCATCTGTGTTTTACGTGCGCGATGTCTGATCTCCGTTCCGACTTCGTGCGGACCCATATCTTATATTTTGCAAATAAGAGGTGCAGGCTGCCTTTACGTGGTGCGAGCCACTCGCGATATCTGGGCCCCCTTGCTGGTGAGCAGTCACTCAACAGTGCAGCTAGGCCTGGCTGCTCGCAGCAATCATGTAAATCACCAGGCAGCACGAGTGTGCGGTCTGCATCTCAACGACCGGGCGCAGGTTAATTGCACACTGTGACCCCCACGCCCGGTTTCGCAGGTTATCCAATATTACCCTCTTATAGAGGAGAAAGAAAATACTGAAGAGGAAAGAAAAAATAATGAAAGAGAAATGTAAAAATAATTACCACAAGAGGCAAAAATAATGGAGACTGTGCGAGAGATATAAATTCAAAGAGGGCGAAATTAAACTTCTGTTGAAAAAGAGATGGGCAGAAGGCGGAGAGAGGGAAAGTGGAGAGGGAGAGAGACGCCATCGTTTGGTCCCAGTCCCAGTATCCATCGACAGAGGCTACCACAAATGGTGGGCCCTGCAAAAACGCTTGAGAATTGCTGACACAACCAAGAATCCCCTGAGTTGCACAGGCTCAGGAGTCTGTCTCTGATGAAGAAACTTCTGTTGTCATTCAGCTGGCAATCAGCACAGATCCCTGAAAACCCAAGTGGCAGCAGAGAGAAATAATCAAGACAAGGCATGCAGAAATGGTGTCCTTATATTATGTTATACACAACTGGATATACTTCTGCTGTGTATATTAGACAGAAATATTGACACAAAAGGTAGATTTAAAAAAAATGATAAATGAGCGATACTTACTGAAGAGTGAAATTGAAAAGGAATTCAGTTTCAGCAAAACACGGGATCCCTTCAAACTCCCAGCAATAGAAGTTGATCCTTCTGATTCTGGCTCGGATAGGTCATTTAGTAATTCTCTGTGATGTGCCTGACTCAAGTTCACGGGTTTGACCAGTTACAGGAGGTGCAAACTGTGCAAAGAAGCAGCAGCCGGGGTCTTGCCCTCCTCGAGTCTTGGTTGCTCAGCTGAGGTAAGAGCTTGTCAACTTCTGGAAGAAAGTTGTGTCTGTGTATTCACGCAAGATCTCAGGGAGCAGTATTTCCTGAGAATAAGTGAGTAATAGATTTGCACTGATTTGGAACACCTTTGGTAAATGAGCTGCACAAATAACGCCACAATTCAAATTAGGCGGAGTACTGACCTAGCCCATGGTCTAACATCATTCCGTTTTATTTCTTTAAGTAAATATTTCTTAGTATGAACAATGCAAAGGTACACTGTGTAATTAAAAAAGCAAAGTACATGAGGTGAGTGCGGGGCATTGACCGATTTTACATACACAGTTCTTTAAACTTACACCAACAAGAGCAGGGGAGATCTCTCCGGCGTCCTGGCCAATATTTATTCTGCAACCAACACCTAAAACTGATTATCTGGTCATTTATTTCATTGCTGTTTGTGATAACTCTCTTTGCACAAATTGGCTGCCGCGTTTCCTACATTACAACAGTGACTACACTTCAAAAGTATTTAACTGGCTGTGAAGCGCTTTGGGACGTCCTGAGGTTGTGAAAGGCGCTAGATAAATGCAAGTCTTTCTTTCTTTCCCCTTTCTTTCCTCTCTTTGACATGTCTCTGGTAGTCTCAGAAATGGATTTTTAGGAGTTGGAGTTGAGAGTAGATTTTATTTAGAGTCTTCAGGCCCCAGCCTCTCACAACCTGCAGCCTTCACACTCAGTCAGGTGGCTGCTCCCAATCTTCTCCTGCTCCCTGCATCCTTAACCTCAGCAGGGTTCCCAGTTTCCTGCTCCCTGCATCCTTAACTTTTGCAGGGGCTCCAAGTTTCCTGCTCCCTCCGTCCTTAACCTTAGCAGGGGCTCCCAGTTTCCTGCTCCCTGCATCATTAACCTTAGCGGGGGCTCCCAGTTTCCTGCTCCCTGCATCATTAACCTTAGCGGGGGCTCCCAGTTTCCTGCTCCCTGCATCATTAACCTTAGCGGGGGCTCCCAGTTTCCTGCTCCCTGCATCATTAACCTTAGCAGGGGCTCCCAATTTCCTGCTCCCTGCATCATTAACCTTAGAGGGGGCTCCCAGTTTCCTGCTCCCTGCATCATTAACCTTAGCAGGGGCTCCCAGTTTCCTGCTCCCTGCATCATTAACCTTAGCGGGGGCTCCCAGTTTCCTGCTCCCTGCATCATTAACCTTAGCGGGGGCTCCCAGTTTCCTGCTCCCTGCATCATTAACCTTAGCAGGGGCTCCCAATTTCCTGCTCCCTGCATCATTAACCTTAGCAGGGGCTCCCAGTTTCCTGCTCCCTGCATCATTAACCTTAGCAGGGGCTCCCAGTTTCCTGCTCCCTGCATCCTTAACTTTTGCAGGGGCTCCAAGTTTCCTGCTCCCTCCGTCCTTAACCTTAGCAGGGGCTCCCAGTTTCCTGCTCCCTGCATCATTAACCTTAGCAGGGGCTCCCAGTTTCCTGCTCCCTGCATCATTAACCTTAGCAGGAGCTCCCAGTTTCCTGCTCCCTGCATCATTAACCTTAGCAGGAGCTCCCAGTTTCCTGCTCCCTGCAGCCTCTCACCTCATTAGAATAATTATGACTAATTATGAAGTTATGATTGAGCAACTTTGGCAGCACAACTTCTGGCTATCCAGTCTAAATTAAAGGAGTGGGTACCCTTAATGATGAGTGCACCCTTAAAGGTGAGTGTCTGCATTTTGGGACAAATATTTATTTCAGCTTCATCAAGCTTTGAAACCAATTTTCCATATTTGTGAGTCTTGGTTAAGGCTGGGGGTGATGGGGATGGGAGGGCATCCCATCAATTCTGCCCTCTTGTGCATCCCCCACTCCCTTCACCGCACCATTGTCGACCGTGACTTCTGCTGCCTGGGCCCTAAGCTCTGGAATTCGCTCCCTAAACCTCTCAACCTCTCGACCTCTCTTTCCTCCTTTAAGACGTTCCTTAAAACCTACCTCTTTGACCAAGCTTAAGGTCACCTGCCCTAATGCCTCACTCTTTGGCACGGTGTCAGTTTTCTTGTTTTATAACGCTCCTGTGAAATGCCTTGGTGGGGGGGCGGGGCGGGGGGGGGGGGGTTTACTACATTAAAGGCGCTATATAAATGCAAGTTGTTGTTGTTGAGGCAAAAATGAAGTGAAAGAAAATCCCATAGTGGAGGCACAAAGCTGATCCTGTGGGTGAGTGAATGGGTCACAGGGCAGTCCCTCCCCCATCTCAGGAATGGCTAACTGGATATTGTTGAATAGTGCTTTACATGCTAATATTTTATACTATATTGCTAAATATCTTTTTGTGTTAGGTTAGATCTTATGGTAACTTAAGTGGTTCACAAAGGATGATGGGATAGTTAGCAGATGATCTGGTCATTTATCTCATTGCTTGCTGTGCGTAGATTGGCTGCCGTGTTCCCTACATTACAACAGTGACTACACTTCAAAACTACTAAATTGGTTGTAAAGCACTTTCGGAGGTCCTGTATAAATATTATTTTGTCTTTGGAGGTAAGCTAGTTTAGGAGTAATGAAAAGTACTAAGAGAGAAAAGATGAGCAGCTGAACAACGCAAGGAACAGAATGTAATGATCTTCAGGATAGCTAAGAGTGGGATTCATGTAACTCACTGGCATGAATGGAAGTCTGTCAGGAGTTGGTTCCCTATTGGTATAAATATGACGAATTCCATTGTCCTTACTACAATGCTAAAATTTGTGCTTTCCACACTCTGAGTGTTACTTAAAGCACTTATCTGTCTAGTAAGGGCACATCAACACCATTATTGCGTTTCTTCCTGGTTGGCAGCTCAATTGTGCATTGGCTGTGAGTACAGTTGTGTGTTCATGAGCGCGCTTAATAACAGGAGAATGAGCTAACTTTCATTTAATGCACAACTACAAGAGCCCACAGGAGTTTAAAAAAATT
Source organism: Heptranchias perlo (assembly GCF_035084215.1). Classification (NCBI taxonomy): domain Eukaryota; kingdom Metazoa; phylum Chordata; class Chondrichthyes; order Hexanchiformes; family Hexanchidae; genus Heptranchias; species Heptranchias perlo. Next base: position 64,637,776 of record NC_090337.1, on the reverse strand, counting down.
TTCACAAGGACAATTAGTTGGCTAACACGTCAAATGATCAATGGATCTCTAAAGTTAGAAGTAGGAAGAAACAAGGTGCCTGGTTACATCTGGTACGAGCAATTCGACTCAACGCTGAAACTATAGCAATAGAGAAATTGCCTTTGGCTCAGATTCATATTTTGTTACAGTCTTCAGAAACTAATATGAGGTAAGATGAAGATGGTCAAGATTTCCGTGAGACCTGAGGCACAAGTTGTTCCCTAGACATCCCTGTGACCCATTACCCATTGTTACTCTAGTTTGTAAGTCACATTGGAAAGTTAGTCCTCAGAGTTAAGTTTGGAGGCTTAATTTTTTCAAATTCTATCTCTAACTGTCATGCTGTAGTTCCATCTTGAAGCTACTTCTTCTGATTAGCATCTGCCTCTCCTCCTTAAGGCCTCAGAGGAGCACATGAGACCCAGACTCCAAATACAGTGCGCATTTTATATCATGCTTATGCTCTCTTGTACTTGGGTGAAGCCATATTAGACAGTGCTCAAATGTACATAGCTTCGGACATAAGGGGCTACTGGCACCCTCTTACTCTAAGACAATGGGGGAAATAAAGGGACACCATCTCTGGGTTAAGGCAGAGGATTCCTCATCTGTGAAAGTCAAATGAGCCATAGAAGAGATGCGTGAGATGATTACAGATGAGGAAGACCATACGGTCCATCTTCGTTCATCCATTTAGAGAGGTCCTGATGTCCTCCTATTGTGGCATCCAATTGTTTCTTAAATATATTCTACATTCTCAGTTTGCTTTTTCCATTCTCTTAACCATCTTGTATTCCTCGATAAAACGCCTCCTTTCCAGACTGAAAAGCCTAACCCTCTCCGGTCTTTCCTCACAACTCCTTGTCTCCAGCCTTGATGATATATTCCAGTATGTGTTCCTCACAAGGGGCTTTGTTCTGCCGCCAAACCTTCTTCAGGCACGTCAACTGATGAAACTTCCTCCTCCTTTTAAAACTGTTCGTATCCTGAGGCTGGAGTCAGGGATGGTTCATCTGGGGAGACAAAAGAACCCAATTTTGCTAAATTCCTCATTGGCCTTACATAAAGTTTGAAACTATACAGTAAATAAGGGGAATGAACTTTGCAGATGGGCTGAGTTGAACTTCTTAAAAAATAACTGGTTAAGAACCAAGAATATTGCATATGCTTTAACGGGCTTGAATTCTAAATGGATATGATGCATGTTAGAAAATCTGATCGTACTATAACAAGTGCATTATTAAAGCTTATGAAATGTGCAAAGCTTACCAGAATCAACGAGTCAGAAGATGCATCAGTTCTTTGCTCATTAAAGTCAATTGTGCTACTCTCAGTTCTGCCAAAGTCCATTTTTTTCTCGTTAGCTATATCCTTTGAACTGAATCTTTTGTTAACTCAACATTAGCTAGCCCCTTATGCCAGAGGCTAAGTACATTTGGGGACTGTACAAAAGAGCATAAGTACAATACAAAATGCTCACAGTATTTGGACAAAAGCAAAACACTGCGGATGCTGGAAATCTGAAATAAAAACCGAAAATGCTGGAAATACTCAGCAGGTCAGGCAGCATCGGTGGAGAAAGAAACAGAGTTAACGTTTCAGGTCGATGACCTTTCACCAGAACTGGAAGAAGTTAAAGATTTAACAGTTTTTTAAGCAAGTACAGAGCCAGGGAAAGGGGGAGGGGGAAGAAAGAACAAAGGGGAAGGTCTGTGATAGAATGGAGGGCACGAGTGATTAAATGATAAAGGGGATGATGGTGCAAGGTGGTGGTAATGGGACAATAAAGAAACAAAAGATGGGTCCAGAGAAGATGTAAATGATTCCAGCAGTAACATTACCAGCACCTGCTGTCCGAGAAAATGGGACCGGTGGTTTTGATCTAAAGTTGTTGAACACAATGTTGAGGCCACAAGGCTGTCCAATCGAAAGATGGGGTGCTGTTCCTTGAACTTGCGTTGAGCTTCATTGAAACATGCATAAAAAAATGTTCCCTCATGTCGCCTCTGGCTCTTTTGCCAATCATCCTAAATCTGTGTCCTCTGATTACCAACCCGTCTGCCACTGGAAACAGTCTCTCCTTATTTACTCCATCAAAACCATTCATGATTTTGAACACCTCTATCAAATCTCCCCTTAACCTTCTCTGATCTAAGGAGAACAATCCCAGCTTCTCCAGTCTCTCCACATAACTGAAGTCCCTCATCCCTGAGACCATTCTAGTAAATCTCCTCCGCACCCTTTCCAAGGCCTTGACATCCTTCCTAAAGTGTGGTGCCCAGAATTGAACACATTACTCCAGCTGAGGCCTAACCAGTGTTTTATAAACACTGTATTTAGCATAACTTCCTTGCTTTTGTACTCTATGCCTCTATTAATAAAGCCCAGGATCATATATGCTTTTTTAACAGCCTTATCAACTTGTTCTGCCACCTTCAAAGATTTGTGTACGTAAACCCCCAGGTCTCTCTGTTCCTGCACCCCCTTTAAAATTGTACCTTTTAGTTTATATTGCTCTCCTCATTCATCATACCAAAATGCATTACTTCACATTTCTCTGCGTTAAATATCATCTGCCATGTGTCTGCCCATTTCATGTCCTCCTGAAGTCTGTTACTATCCTCCACATTGTTTACATTTCTGAGTTTCGTGTCATCTGCAAACTTTGAAATTATACCGTCTATACCCAAGTCCAGGTCATTAATATATATCAAAAAGAGCAGTGGTCCTAATACTGACCCCCTGGGGAACACCACTGTATATTTCCCTCCAGTCTGAAAAACAACCGTTCGCCACTACTCTCTGCTTTCTGTTCCTTAGCCAATTTTGTATCCATGCTGCCGCTGTCCCTTTAATCCCGTGGGCTTCAATTTTGCTATTATGTGGTACTTTATCAAATGAAGTCCATATATACATCAACCACACTACCCTCATCGACCCTCTCCATTACTTCATCAAAGAACTCAATCAAGTTAGTCTAACACGATTTTCCTTTAACAAATCCACTCTGACTTTCATACTTTTCCAAGTGCCAATTAATTTTTTATTTTTATTTTTTTATTCGTTCACGGGATGCGGGCGTCGCTGGCAAGGCCAGCATTTATTGCCCATCCCTAAGAGGGCAATTAAGAATCAACCACAGTGCTGTGGGTCTGGAGTCACATATAGGCCAGACCGGGTAAGGACGGCAGGTTTCCTTCCCTAAAGGACATTAGTGAACCAGATGGGTTTTTATGACAATCTGGTAGTTTCATGGCTATCATTACTGATACTAATATTTTAATTCCAGATTTTTTATTTAATTAATTGAATTTAAATTCGCCAGCCGCCGTGGCGGGATTTGAACTTGTGACTCTGGATTTTAGTCCAGGCCTCTGGATTACTAGCCCAGTAACATAACCACTACGCTACCGTACCCTACGTGTTCTGCATTATTGACTCTAAAAGTTTCCCCACCACTGACGTTAGGCTGACTGTCTATAATTGCTGGGTTTATCCCTTTCTCCTTTTTTGAACAGGGGTGTGACATTTGCAATCCTCCAGTCCTCTGGCACCATCCCCATATCTAAGGAGGATTGAAAGATTGCGGCCAGAGCCTCTGCAATTTCTTACTTGCCCAGTAACCTAGGATGCAACTCATCTAGACCGGGTGACTTTTCAACTTTGAGTACTGCCAATCTTTTAAGAACCTCCTCTTTATCTATTTTTATCCTATCACTACTATCTCCCCCATTACTGCTATAATGGCGGCATCCTCTTCTCCAGTAAAGACGGATGCGAAGTATTCATTTAGTACCTCAGCCTTCACAAGGTGATCTTTTTTGTCCCTAATTGGTCCCATGATTCCTTTGACCATCCTTTTACGATTTATATGTTAATAAAAGACTTTTGGGTTTCTTTTTATGTTAGCCGCTAATCTATTCTCACACTCTCTCTTTGTCCTTCTTATTCCCTTTTTTAGATCTCCTCTGTACTTTCTGTGTTCAGCCTGGTTCTCTACTGTATTATGAACCTTACATTCATCATAAGCCTCCTTTTTCTGTTTAATTTTAATCTCTATATCTTTAGTTATCCATTCAGCTCTAGCTTTGGATGCCCTTCCTTTACCTCTTGTGTTTACCCTGTACCCGAACCAACTCCCCCTTGAAGGCCTCCCATTGTTCAATTACTGTTTTGCCTGTCAATTTTTGATTCCAATCCACCTGGGCAAGATCCCTTTTTAACTCACTGAAATTAGCCCTCCTCCAGTTAAGTATTTTCACTTTTGATTGTTCCTTGTCCTTTTCCATAACTAAAACCAATGATATTATGATCACTGTTCCCCAAATACTCCACCTGCCCTACTTCATTCCCCAGAACTTGATTCAGTGCTGTTTCCTGCCTCATTGGGTTGGAAATACACTGTTCCAGAAAGTTCTCTTGTACGCATTTCAGGAATTCCTCCCCCCTCTTTGCCCTTTACACTGTTACTATCCCAGTCTATATTGGGATAATTGAAGTCCCCCATTATCACTACTCTATAGGTCTTGCATCTTTCTGTAATTTGTCTGTAAATTTTCTCCTCTGTCTCCTTCCCACTATTTGGCCTATAGTATACACCCAGTAGCGTAATAACTCCTCTATTATTCCTGAATTCTAACCAAATAGGTTCTGTCTTTGACCCCTCAACTACATCATCCCTTTCCAGTGCTATAATAGTTTATTTGATCAATACTGCCACCACCCACTCCTTTCTTTCCTTCCCTTTCTTTCCTCAATACCTTGTAACCAGGAATATTAAGTACTCAATCCTCCCCTTCTTTGAGCCAGGTCTCAGTTACTGCCACTATATCATAGTCCCATTTGGCGACTTGAGGCTGCAGCTCACCAGCCTTATTTACCACGCTCTGTATATTTACGCACGTGCACTCCACATTCATCTTAATCTGCTTTGCATTTGCCCCCTGTCCGATCTCTCCTATTTCTGAACTCCTCCTTACTGTAGCGCTACTTGCCTCTCGCGGTCCTCTGTGCACCTTGTTTCTCCTCTCTAATGTTTCATCCTGGTGCCCATCCCCCTGCTAAATTAGCTTAAACCCTTCCCCACAGCACTAGTTAACCTCCCTCAGCTCTGTTGAGGCACAACCCGTCCATCTTGAACACATCCCTTCTGCCCCAGAACTGGTCCCAATGCCCCAGAAATCTGAAGCCATCCCTCCTGCTTTAGGGTTAGGGTTAAGGTTCTCCAGCCACGCATTTACCTGTCTTATCCTATATTCCTATACTCACTAGCGCATGGCACTGGGAGTAACCCAGAGATTACTACCTTTGAGGTCCTGCTTTTTAACTTCCTCCCTAGTTCCTGGAACTCTGACTGCAGGACCTCAACCCTTTTCCTTCCCGTGTCATTGGTTCCCACATGGACCACGACTTCTGGCTGTTCCTTTCCCCCCTCAAAATGTTCTGCACCCTCTCAGTAATGTCCTTTACCCTGGCACCAGGGAGGCAACACACCATTCGGGACTCACGTCTGTGGTTGCAGAAACACCTGTCTATCCCCCTGTCTATCGAATCCCCTATAACAACTGCATTTCTTTTGTCCCCCTGTGCAGCCGAGTCCCCCACAGTGCCGTGGATTTGCTCCTGACTGCACTCCCCCAAGGTGTCATCATTCTCATTGATATTCAACACTGAATACTGGTTTGTGAGTGCCACACTCCCAGGGGACTCCTGCACTTCCTGCCTGTTCCTCCTTGTCTGTCTGGTGGTCACCCACTCCCTCCCCGCCTGATCTCTCTGTAACTGCGGGGTGACCACCTCCTGAAACGTGCTGTCCATGAAACTCTCAGCTTCCCGTATGCACTGTAGTGACGCCAACCTCCCCTCAAGCTCAGAAACTCTGAGCTCAAGCTCGAGCAGTTGGTGGCACTTCCTGCACATGTGGTTTTCCAGGACAGGCAAAGTGTTCTCGAGTTCCCACATGGCTCAGGATGTGCATGAGATGGGCCCCAGTCCTGCCAAGTTAGCTACAGTTATTTAAACTGTTTGTTTAGCTTTAAGGCTATTTTCTGTTTATTTAACACTAAAACACTAACCACTAAAAAACACTTACCGACCAGTAAGAACAATAACCATGTAATAACGGCGCTCCTCCTTGTCTTGTGTTGTCACTTTTGGACTTCTTCTTGATTTTTTTTTTCAATCCTCGCACCGTACTGCTCCGCTTGGTCTCTCCTCCCGCGCTTTCCCCTCCGCTTGGTCTCTTGTCCCGAGCTTTCCCCTCCGCTCGGTCTCTCCTCCCGAGCTTTCCCCTCCGCTCGGTCTCTTCTCCCGAGCTTTCCCCTCCGCTCGGTCTCTTCTCCCGAGCTTTCCCCTCCGCTCGGTCTCTTCTCCCGAGCTTTCCCCTCCACTCGGTCTCTCCTCCCGCGCTTTCCCCTCCGCTCGGTCTCCTCTCCCGAGCTTTCCCCTCCGCTCGGTCTCTCCTCCCGAGCTTTCCCCTCCACTCGGTCTCCTCTCCCGAGCTTTCCCCTCCACTCGGTCTCTTCTCCCGAGCTTTCCCCTCCGCTCGGTCTCTTCTCCCGAGCTTTCCCCTCCGCTCGGTCTCTTCTCCCGAGCTTTCCTCTCCTCTCGGTCTCTTCTCCCGAGCCTTCCCCTCCGCTCGGTCTCTTCTCCCGAGCTTTCCCCTCCGCTCGGTCTCTTCTCCCGAGCTTTCCCCTCCGCTCGGTCTCTTCTCCCGAGCTTTCCCCTCCGCTCGGTCTCTTCTCCCGAGCTTTCCCCTCCGCTCGGTCTCCTCTCCCGAGCTTTCCCCTCCGCTCGGTCTCTTCTCCCGAGCTTTCCCCTCCGCTCGGTCTCCTCTCCCGAGCTTTCCCCTCCGCTCGGTCTCTTCTCCCGAGCTTTCCCCTCCGCTCGGTCTCCTCTCCCGAGCTTTCCTCTCCGCTCGGTCTCTTCTCCCGAGCTTTCCCCTCCGCTCGGTCTCTCCTCCCGAGCTTTATGCTCCGCTCGGTCTCTTCTCCCGAGCTTTCCCCTCCGCTTGGTCTCTTCTCCCGAGCTTTCCCCTCCGCTCGGTCTCTTCTCCCGAGCTTTCCCCTCCGCTTGGTCTCTTCTCCCGAGCTTTCCCCTCCGCTCGGTCTCTTCTCCCGAGCTTTCCCCTCCGCTCGGTTTCCTCTCCCGAGCTTTATGCTCCGCTTGGTCTCTTCTCCCGAGCTTTCCCCTCCGCTCGGTCTCTTCTCCCGAGCTTTCCCCTCCGCTCGGTTTCCTCTCCCGAGCTTTATGCTCCGCTCGGTCTCTTCTCCCGAGCTTTATGCTCCGCTCGGTCTCTTCTCCCGAGCTTTCCCCTCCGCTCGGTCTCTCCTCCCGAGCTTTCCCCTCCGCTCGGTCTCTTCTCCCGAGCTTTCCCCTCCGCTCGGTCTCCTCTCCCGAGCTTTCCCCTCCGCTCGGCCGCTTCTCCCGAGCTTTCCCCTCCGCTCGGTCTCCTCTCCCGAGCTTTCCTCTCCACTCGGTCTCTTCTCCCGAGCTTTCCCCTCCGCTCGGCCGCTTCTCCCGAGCTTTCCCCTCCGCTCGGTCTCTTCTCCCGAGCTTTCCCCTCCGCTCGGTCTCTTCTCCCGAGCTTTCCCCTCCGCTCGGTCTCTTCTCCCGAGCTTTCCCCTCCGCTCGGTCTCTTCTCCCGAGCTTTCCCCTCCGCTCGGTCTCTCTTCTCCCGAGCTTTCCCCTCCACTCGGTCTCTTCTCCCGAGCTTTCCCCTCCGCTCGGTCTCTTCTCCCGAGCTTTCCCCTCCGCTCGGTCTCTTCTCCCGAGCTTTCCCCTCCGCTCGGTCTCTTCTCCCGAGCTTTCCCCTCCGCTCGGTCTCTTCTCCCGAGCTTTCCCCTCCGCTCGGTCTCTTCTCCCGAGCTTTCCTCTCCGCTCGGTTTCCTCTCCCGAGCTTTATGCTCCGCTCGGTCTCTTCTCCCGAGCTTTCCCCTCCGCTCGGTCTCTTCTCCCGAGCTTTCCCCTCCGCTCGGTCTCTTCTCCCGAGCTTTCCTCTCCGCTCGGTTTCCTCTCCCGAGCTTTATGCTCCGCTCGGTCTCTTCTCCCGAGCTTTCCCCTCCGCTCGGTCTCTTCTCCCGAGCTTTCCCCTCCGCTCGGTCTCTTCTCCCGAGCTTTCCTCTCCGCTCGGTTTCCTCTCCCGAGCTTTATGCTCCGCTCGGTCTCTTCTCCCGAGCTTTCCCCTCCGCTCGGTCTCTTCTCCCGAGCTTTCCCCTCCGCTCGGTCTCTTCTCCCGAGCTTTCCTCTCCGCTCGGTTTCCTCTCCCGAGCTTTATGCTCCGCTCGGTCTCTTCTCCCGAGCTTTCCTCTCCGCTCGGTCTCTTCTCCCGAGCTTTCCCCTCCGCTCGGTCTCTTCTCCCGAGCTTTCCTCTCCGCTCGGTCTCTTCTCCCGAGCCTTCCCCTCCGCTCGGTCTCTTCTCCCGAGCTTTCCTCTCCGCTCGGTCTCTTCTCCCGAGCTTTCCCCTCCGCTCGGTCTCTTCTCCCGAGCTTTCCCCTCCGCTTGGTCTCTTCTCCCGAGCTTTCCCCTCCGCTCGGTCTCTTCTCCCGAGCTTTCCTCTCCGCTCGGTTTCCTCTCCCGAGCTTTATGCTCCGCTCGGTCTCTTCTCCCGAGCTTTCCTCTCCGCTCGGTCTCTTCTCCCGAGCTTTATGCTCCGCTCGGTCTCTTCTCCCGAGCTTTCCTCTCCGCTCGGTCTCTTCTCCCGAGCTTTCCCCTCCGCTCGGTCTCTTCTCCCGAGCTTTCCTCTCCGCTCGGTTTCCTCTCCCGAGCTTACCCCTCCGCTCGGTCTCTTCTCCCGAGCTTTCCCCTCCGCTCCGTCTCTTCTCCCGAGCTTTCCCCTCCGCTCGGTCTCTTCTCCCGAGCTTTCCCCTCCGCTCGGTTTCCTCTCCCGAGCTTTATGCTCCGCTCGGTCTCTTCTCCCGAGCTTTCCTCTCCGCTCGGTCTCTTCTCCCGAGCTTTACGCTCCGCTCGGTCTCTTCTCCCGAGCTTTCCTCTCCGCTCGGTCTCTTCTCCCGAGCTTTCCTCTCCGCTCGGTCTCTTCTCCCGAGCTTTCCCCTCCGCTCGGTCTCTTCTCCTGAATCAAACATTTTGTGTCTGCATGCACTTCTTGTGCGTGCCACTTGACTTCCTGTTGCCATGTTTTTGTGACACTTCTTGTGCCACCTTTGCATTTTAAATTTCTACATCCCATTTATAATGGTAACTGCCTATGTAAAATTGTTAAGCTGTAGTGCTGGAGAAATTAATGGGACTGAAAGCCGATAAGTCCCTAGGGCCTGATAATCTGCATCCCAGAGTACTAAAAGAGGTAGCCATGGAAATAGTGGATGCATTAGTTGTCATCTTCCAAAACTCTATAGATTATGGAACAGTTCCTGCAGATTGGAGGGTGGCAAATGTAACCCCACTATTTAAAAAAGGAGGGAGAGAGAAAACAGGGAACTACAGACCAGTTAGCCTAACATCAGTAGTAGCGAAAATGCTAGAGTCTATTATAAAGGACTTAGAAAATATCAATGGGATTAGACAAAGTAAACATGGATTTATGAAAGGGAAATCATGTTTGACAAACCCACTAGAGTTTTTTGAGGATTTAACTGGTAGAATAGATAAGGGAGAACCAGTGGATGTGGTTTATTTGGATTTTCAGAAGGCCTTTGATAAAGTCCCTCATAAGAGGTTAGTGTGCAAAATTAAAGCACATGGGATTGGTGGCAATATACTGGCATGGATTGAAAATTGGTGAACAGACAGGAAACAGAGAGTAGGAATAAATGGGTCTTTTTCAGGGTGACAGGCAGTGACTAGTGGGGTACCGCAGGGATCAGTGCTTGGGCTCCAGCTATTCACAATATATATCAATGATTTGGATGAGGGAACCAAATGTAATATTTCCAGGTTTGCTGGCGACACAAAACTAGATGGGATTGTGAGTTGTGAGGAAGATGTAAAGAGGCTTCAAGGCGATTTAGACAAGTTGAGTGAGTGGGCAAATACATGGCAGATGCAGTATAATGTGGATAAATGTGAAGTTATCCACTTCGGAAGGAAAAATAGAAAAGCAGGGTATTATTTAAATGGTGATAGATTGGGAAATGTTGATGTACAAAGGGACCTGGGTGTCCTTGTACACCAGTCACTGAAAGCAAACAGACGGTGCAGCAAGCAGTTAGGAAGGCAAATGGTGTGTTGGCCTTCATTGCAAGAGGATTTGAGTACAGGAGCAAGGATGTCTTACTGCAGTTATACAGTGCCTTGGTGAGACCACACCTGGAGTATTGTGTGCAGTTTTGGTCTCCTTACCTAAGAAAGGATATACTTGCCATAGAGGGAGTGCAGCGAAGGTTCACCATACTGATCCCTGGGATGGCAGGACTGTCGTATGAGGAGAGATTGGGTCGACTCGGCCTGTATTCACTCGAGTTTAGAAGAATGAGAGGGGATCTCATTGAAACATATAAAATTCTGATAGGGCTAGACAGACTGGATGCAGGGAGGATGTTTCCCCTGGCTGGGGGGTCCAGAACGAGGGGTCACAGTCTTAGGATATGGGGCAGGACATTTAGGATTGAGATGAGGAGAAATTTCTTCACTCAGAGGGTGATGAACCCGTGGAATTCTCTACCACAGAAGGCTGCGGAGGCCAAGTCACTGAATATATTTAAGAAGGAGCTGGATAGATTTCTAGACACAAAAGGCATCAAGGGGTATGGGGAGAGAGCGGGAATATGGTATTGAGATAGAGGATGAGCCATGATCATATTGAATGGCGGAGCAGGCTCGAAGGGCCGAATGGCTTACTCCTGCTCCTATTTTCTATGTTTCTATGTCTATGTTTCTATGTAATTACACCTCGCCACCAGTGGTGGTGCTGCTTTCATAGGCATTTCCCATTCCATGTGTGGGAATAGGAATTTATAATGGGACTATAAAAATAAGGACAGAATGTATGACTTTAAAGTGGGGACTGAACTTTATCTGTGCGCCCTGTTCCAAATAGCCCCCAACTCTCGAAGGGTGCTTCACGAAGACTGTACTTGGCCTAGACTGTTTGTGTGGAACGGAATGGGAGATTGACTTTATACTGCAAGAATTGGTCACTTCATACAGTAAGAATTGATCACTTTATACTGCAAGAATTGATCACTTCATTCAGTAAGGATTGATCACTTTATACTGCAAGAATTGATCACTTCATTCAGTAAGAATTGATCACTTTATACTGCAAGAATTGATCATGTCATGTGGTAAGAATTGATCACTTTATACTGCAAGAATTGATCACGTCATGTGGTAAGAATTGATCACTTTATACTGCAAGAATTGATCATGTCATACAGTAAGGATTGATCACTTTATACTGCAAGAATTGATCACTTCATATAGTAAGAATTGACTACTTTATAGAGCAAGAGTTGATCACTTCATACAGTAAGGATTGATCACTTTATACTGCAAGAATTGATCACTTCATATAGTAAGAATTGACTACTTTATAGAGCAAGAGTTGATCACTTCATACAGTAAGGATTGATCACTTTATACTGCAAGAATTGATCACTTCACACAGTAAGGATTGATCACTTTATACTGCAAGAATTGATCACTTCATATAGTGAGAATTGATCACTCTATACTGCAAGAATTGATCAATTCATACTGTAAGGATTGATCACTTTATACTGCAAGAATTGATCACTTCATATAGTGAGAATTGATCACTCTATACTGCAAGAATTGATCACTTTATACTGCAAGAATTGATCACTTTATACTGCAAGAATTGATCACTTCACACAGTAAGGATTGATCACTTTATACTGCAAGAATTGATCACTTCATATAGTGAGAATTGATCACTCTATACTGCAAGAATTGATCACTTCATACTGTAAGGATTGATCACTTTATACTGCAAGAATTGATCACTTCATATAGTGAGAATTGATCACTCTATACTGCAAGAATTGATCACTCTATACTGCAAGAATTGATTACGTCATATGGTAAGAATTGATCATTTCATACAGTAAGAATTGATCACTTCATATAGTGAGAATTGATCACTCTATACTGCAAGAATTGATCACGTCATATGGTAAGAATTGATCACTTTATACTGCAAGAATTGATCACTTTATACATTAAGAATTGATCACTTCATATAGTAATAATTGATCACTTTATACTGCAAGAATTGATCACTTCATACAGTAAGGATTGATCACTTTATACTGTGAGAATTGATCACTTCATACAGTAAGGATTGATCACTTTATACTGTGAGAATTGATCACTTTGTACAGTAAGAATTGATCACTTTATAGAGCAAGAATTGATCACTTTGTACTGCAAGAATTGATCACTTGTCACTGGAGGGCTTGATCACTTTATCTTGCAAGATCTTATCACTTTATACTGAAAGAATGTATAACTTTATACTGAGAATTTATCACATTATACTGTTTGTGTTGATTACTTTATTTTGTAACAATTGCTCACTTTAAACTATGAGCATTTATTACTTTATATTGTAAGGATTGATCAGTTCATACTGTGAGAATTGATCATTTTTTACTGGAGGACTTGATCACTTTATATTGCAAGAATTTATCACTTTATCTTGCAAGAATTGATCACTTCACACTGCAATAATTGATTTCTTTATAATGTAAAAATTGATGAATTGATCACTTTATACAACAAGACCTCACCACTTTCTACAGCAAGAACTGATCACTTTGCCTAGAAAGAAATGATCACTTTACACTCTGAATTGATCACTTCATGCTGTAAGAATTGATCACTTCATACTATTAAAATTGATTACTTTATATTGTGAGAATTGATCACTTTATTCTGTAAAAAATGATCACTTTATACAGCATGAATTGGTCATTTCACACTAAGAAATTATCATTTTATACTGAGAGAATTGATCACTTTATACTGAAAGAATTGATCATTTTTTACTGTAAGAATTGATCACTTTATACTGAGAATTAATCACTTTCTATTTTTTTTATATTCGTTCAGGGGATGTGGGCATCGCTGGCGAGACCAGCATTTATTGCCCATCTCTAATTGCCCTCGAGAAGGTGGTGATGAGCTGCCATCTTGAACCGCTGCAGTCCGTGTGGTGACGGTTCTCCCACAGTGCTGTTAGGAAGGGAGTTCCAGGATTTTGACCCAGCGACAATGAAGGAACGGTGATATATTTCCAAGTCGGGATGGTGTGTGACTTGGAGGGGAACGTGCAGGTGGTGTTGTTCCCATGTGCCTGCTGCTCTTATCCTTCTAGGTGGTAGAGGTTGCGGGTTTGGGAGGTGCTGTCGAAGAAGCCTTGGCGAGTTGCTGCAGTGCATCCTGTGGATGGTACACACTGCAGCCGCAGTGCGCCGGTGGTGAAGGGAGTGAATGTTTAGTGTGGTGGATGGTGTGCCAATCAAGCGGGCTGCTTTATCTTGGATGGTGTCGAGCTTCTTGAGTGTTGTTGGAGCTGCACTCATCCAGGCAAGTGGAGAGTATTCCATCACACTCCTGACTTGTGCCTTGTAGATGGTGGAAAGTCTTTGGGGAGTCAGGAGGTGAGTCACTCGCCGCAGAATACCCAGCCTCTGACCTGCTCTCGTAGCCACAGTATTTATATGGCTGGTCCAGTTAAGTTTCTGGTCAATGGTGACCCCCAGGATGTTGATGGTGGGGGATTCGGTGATGGTAATGCCGTTGAATGTCAGGGGGAGGTGGTTAGACTCTCTCTTGTTGGAGATGGTCATTGCCTGGCACTTATCTGGCGCGAATGTTACTTGCCACTTATGAGCCCAAGCCTGGATGTTGTCCAGGTCTTGCTGCATGCGGGCTCGGACTGCTTCATTATTTGAGGGGTTGCGAATGGAACTGAACACTGTGCAGTCATCAGCGAACATCCCCATTTCTGACCTTATGATGGAGGGAAGGTCATTGATGAAGCAGCGGAAGATGGTTGGGCCTAGGACACTGCCCTGAGGAACTCCTGCAGCAATGTCCTGGGGCTGAGATGATTGGCCTCCAACAACCACTACCATCGTCCTTTGTGCTAGGTATGACTCCAGCCACTGGAGAGTTTTCCCCCTGATTCCCATTGACTTCAATTTTACTAGGGCTCCTTGGTGCCACACTCGGTCAAATGCTGCCTTGATGTCAAGGGCAGTCACTCTCACCTCACCTCTGGAATTCAGCTCTTTTGTCCATGTTTGGACCAACGCTGTAATGAGGTCTGGAGCCGAGTGGTCCTGGCGGAACCCAAACTGAGCATCGGTGAGCAGGTTATTGGTGAGTAAGTGCCGCTTGATAGCACTGTCGATGACACCTTCCATCACTTTGCTGATGATTGAGAGTAGACTGATGGGGCGGTAATTGGCCGGATTGGATTTGTCCTGCTTTTTGTGGACAGGACATACCTGGGCAATTTTCCACATTGTCGGGTAGATGCCAGTGTTGTAGCTGTACTGGAACAGCTTGGCTAGAGGCGCGGCTAGTTCTGGAGCACAAATCTTCAGCACTACAGCTGGGATGTTGTCGGGGCCCATAGCCTTTGCTGTGTCCAGTGCACTCAGCCGTTTCTTGATATCACGTGGAGTGAATTGAATTGGCTGAAGACTGGCTTCTGTGATGGTGGGGATATCGGGAGGAGGCCGAGATGGATCATCCACTCGGCACTTCTGGCTGAAGATGGTTGCAAACGCTTCAGCCTTGTCTTTTGCACTCACGTGCTGGACTCCGCCATCATTGAGAATGGTTTCCTTCCCTGAATCCGGTAGTTTCATGGCCATCATTACTAATACTAGTATTTTAATTCCAGATTTTTATTTAATTAATTGAATTTAAATTCGCCAGCTGCCGTGGCGGGATTTGAACTCATGACTCTGGATTTTAGTCCAGGCCTCTGGATTACTCGTCCAGTAACATAACCACTATGCTACCGTAGAATGGATCACTTTATGCTGAAAGGATTGATCACTCTGTAGTGTAAGAATTGATCACTTTATACAGCAGGAATAGGTCATTTCAAACTATAAGAATTGATCACTTTATAATGAAAGAATTGATTACTTTATACTGAAACATTTGATCACTTTATACAGCAAGAATTTTCACTATACTGTAAGAATTGATCACTTTTACTGCAAGAATTGAGCACGTTGTAATATAAGAATTCATCATTTTATAAAGCAGTAATTGATCACTTCACACAGCAAGACTTTATCACTTTCTACAGCAAGAATCGATCACTTCACATTGAGAAAATTGCTTACTTTATACTGTGAGAATTGATCACGTTTCACTGTAAGAATAGCTCACTTTATATCCTAAGAATCGATCACTTTATACAGCATGAATTGATCACTTTTTACTGTACAAATTGATCACTCTATACTGCAGGAACTTATCACTTTATACTTTATGAATTGATCACTTCATACTGCAAGATTTGATCACTTTTTACTGTAAGTGTTGATCATTTTGTGCAGCAAGAATTGATCTCTTTATACTGCAAGAGTTGGTCACTTTAAATTGCAAGAATGTATCACTTCATATGGCAAGAATTGATCACTTTATACAGTGTGAGTTGATTACTTTATATTGTAACAATTGATCACTTTATACTGCAAGCATTTATTACATTATATTGTAAGAATTGATGACTTCATGCTGTGAGAATTGATGACTTCATACTGTGAGAATTGATTATTTGATATTGTAAGAATTGATCGCTTTATACTGTGAGCATTTATTACTTTATATTGTAAGAATTGATCACTTTATACAGCATGAATTGATCACCCTATACTGCAGGAACTTATACTGAAAGAATTTATCACTTTATACTGTGTGAACTGATTATATTGTAACAGTTGATCGCTTTATACTGTGAGCATTTATTACTTTATATTGTAAGAATGTATCAATTTATATTGCAAGAATTGATCATTTTATACAGCAAGAATTGATCATTTAAACAGTGTGAGTTGATTACTTTATATTCTAATGATTGATCACTTCATGTTGTGAGAATTAATCACATGCTGTGAGAATTGATCACTTTATTCTGTAAGAATTGATCACTTTATACTGTTAGAATTGGTCACTTCATACTATAAGAATTGATCACTTTATACTGTATGAATTTATCACTCTATGCGGCAGGAATTTATAGAAACATAGAAAATAGGAGCAGGAGTAGGCCATTCGGCCCTTCGAGCCTGTTCCGCCATTCAATAGGATCATGGCTGATCCTCTATCTCAATACCATATTCCCGCTCTCTCCCCATACCCCTTGATGCCTTTTGTGTCTAGAAATCTATCTAGCTCCTTCTTAAATATATTCAATGACTTGGTCTCCACTGCCTTCTGTGGTAGAGAATTCCACAGGTTCACCACCCTCTGAGTGAAGAAATTTCTCCTCATCTCAGTCCTAAATGTCCTACCCCGTATCCTGAGACTGTGACCCCTCGTTCTGGACCCCTCAGCCAGGGGAATCATCCTCCTGCATTCCAGTCTGTCTAGCCCTGTCAGAATTTTATATGTTTCAATTTATCACCTTACACTGTAAGAATTGATCACTTTATACAGCAAGAATTGATTACTTTACACGGTAAGAATTGATCACTGTATACAGCAGGAATTGATCACTTTTTCTTGTAAGTATTGATCACTTTATACTTAAAGAATTGATCACTTTGTGATACTTTGTTATACTGTGTGGTTGATTACTTTGTATTGTAACAGTTGATCACTTTATACTGTAAGAATTGATGACTTTATGCTGAAACATTTGATCACTTGATACAGCAAGATATTATCACTATATTGTAAGAATTGATCACTTTATACTGAAAGAATTGATTACTTTATACTGCAACTTTTGATCACTTTAAACTGTAAGAATTGATCACTTTATACAGCCAGTATTAATCACTTTTTACTGTAAGAATTGATCACTTTATACTGCAATAATTGATCTCTTTATATTGCTAGAATGTATTACTTCATACTGAAAGAACTGATCACTTTTTACAGAGTGAGTTGATTATGTTATATTGTGACAATTGATCACTTTATACTGTGAGCATTTATTACTTTATACTGCAAGAATTGATCGCTTTTACTGCAAGAACTGATAACTTTATATTGCAAGAATGTATCACTTGATACTGCAAGAAGTTATCACTCTTTACTGCAAAAATTGATCACTTTATACAACATGAATTAAGCTCTTTTTACTGCAAGAATTTATTATGTCATACAGCAAGAATTGATCACTTTATACTGTAAGAATTGATCATTTTATACTGCAAGATTTGATCACTTTATACTGTAAGAATTGATCACTTTATACTGGTATTATTGGATATTGTCATATATCTTTTACCTCTAATACAAGTTTGAGGAGTAGAAAACGCTGAAAATGTCTGGTTAACACTCTTTATTAAATCAAGTCAATGAGATCATAAAATACAACCCCTTACATGCAGTGTTTAGGATATATAGGTTACAATTAAACTCACATACCGAGGACTCTTTCAGCAGATCCCAAGTGTCCTCTTGACTGCTTACCCTAGCCTCAGCAAGATTAGATGGAAGTTCGTCAGGAGTTCCAGTGTGTTGTAACTTTTATGTGTTTCTTTATGTAAAACAAATGTGGGTATCGCTTTGTGTGTACGCTGTTGATGCAGCTGCTGTCATTTACTGTTAAGGTTAGCTGTTACCATTTCTTGTGCATGCCTTTGATGTCTTATCTCTTCCAATCTTTATTGCTAAAGACCGATCTACACTGGAGTCCATTCAGCGATTGACAATCCTTTCTCACACTCCACCCCCCTCCTGGGCTAAAAGTCGGTCTGGTACATTGTGTGTCCTTCTGAAGAGTGTTTTAACCTAGCTCAATATTATATAATTCTACTATAAAGCCAACGAACTTATTCTATTTAATAATCTGCAGCTGCCTATCCTTACATACCCCCACCTCAAGGGCAGAGATGGACCTCCTTTTTATGGCCTCGAAATTTACTTTACCAAAGCTAAGATTTCCATGGTATTCTTTCTCACCTTGATCTTAGTCTCCTCTTTACTAAAACAACCATGACAATTGGAATGACCAGTACAATCAACTGCAAAATTAGCAGGAAGGCAGAAGTCATTCTGATCCAAGGATGTTGCCTTGCATTAAACACCATCTCCCACCATTCATGATTACCTAGGGTCGCAATGGATTGTTCAATATCAACACTTTGTTGCTGCATAATATTGTTTCTGAGAAGTGTTGATACATTGCAATATAGATTTAAGACTTAAGAAAGGGGCAGAACTGGATGGCCAAAATTTATAACCACTTCCGTCCGGAGGGTAACGTTTACTTGAATTTCTGTGACATTGTGGACCCTAACGGGCACCAATATCTTATCACCAGTTTTAGTCACTTTTGGTTGGTGTACGGCAAAAATGTTGATGGCCAAACTGGACAGGAGGTGTCCCTGTTTGTGTCCTGCTTCTCATTAGTTGTAACAGAACACCTTTCTCTCTTCGAATAAACAAACTTGGTCCTTTTAGAATTCCACCGTGCAATTTGAATTAGGGGATTCTTCATCCAGGGTGAAGCCACAGGCTGGCAGTGCACTTTGTAAAACGTCACATTTGCACCACCAGGCCCCACTTCTCCTGGAACAGCATGAAGTGTCTGGTGCACTCCAGAACCCCTCTTTTCCCCTTTCTAATATCTTCATATAATTCACAAATTCCTTGTGAATACCATCCTCCAACATGTTACAAGCTGGATAGCCCAGTGGTGAAAGATAGAACACTAGAGCCTGGTCTTCAGTTGCTTCCAAGCCTTTATTCATAGAGACCCACATTACACACACACCACACTCTAGATCAGCGCTCTATTATAAATGGAGACGAGAGTTCTCAATTAATACACCACCTGAATACAATTAACACTAATTGATATAAATCACACAGATACAATTAACACAACAAGCCTATACACTCCACGTTAAGTACTTCCATCAGTCTTACATCAACAGATAGCAAAGACATTGCCACTATCACAGGAATCTGCCACTCAGCTTGCAAGGCTCCCTGGCATAATACACTGATCTATACCTTCACAATGTACACCAATCCATGTTCTCATCTGATTTCCAGATGTTCATTTGTTTGTCTAATATAAAATTTGGGATACGATTGTTTTCTATATCATTTAATCCGTTTGAACCTGATTCAGCACACATCCTCACATACTGCAAGTGATTGCCTTCAAGATCATTTGTTCCTTATAGTCTTTGCTGTTCTGAACAATCACCGTATTAACTTTATCCCTAACCTGTCCTAACCCTTCTGCCAGTTCTTTTATTGAAACCAGGGACTCTCCTGGTTCTGATCTATTCTCCCATCTGCCTATTTATCCCTTTAAGAAATCCCTTTAATTGCTTGCACATTGTTTCATCATGTTCCCACATTGTCTAGCAGTTCATCTAAATTTCTTCCCGAATTGCGCTTTGTAAAATCGTGTACCATTTCTCTTAGCACTGCATGATAAAAATCTATATACGTTCGATTACATAAATTGGAAGGCAAAGATATAGAAGAGTACAAATAATCACAATTCATTGTGTAAAGCTTCATGTGTATGCATCACGACAAGTCCGTTTACAGGTCCTTCCAGAAGATCAAGGCACTGAGTCTACTTTTCTCTCGAGTCTCCCAGATCGCAGTTTTAATTGAGTCAACATTAGTTTGCAGGTTAAGACCACAGGCTCCACTAGTAAAATGCATTGTTGCTGTCTATCACCTGTGGCATACCCCACTTCGAGAAAACATGCTCAACAAGTACTTTCGCAGTCACTAAAGCAGTACAGTGACAAATAGGAATAGCTTCGACCCACATAGTGAAAGAATCAACCATAACTGGAAGATATTTATTTTCCCTTGCAGTCTGAGGCAGCTTGCCTGTGTAGTCAATTTGTAATTGTTTCCAACGTCCCTTAGGGGATTAACTAAGGACCGAGGCTTGCTTCATTTGGGAGGGAGGATTGTAATGTGCACAGGGGGAGACAATTATCAAGGTGGGCCTTGATGCTGTCTTTCCACTGTGACCACCACCATTGACCCAGTCCCGAAAATCATGATCACTTGTTAAAAAAAAGAATAGAAAATCCATTGTGGCTCTTCTAAAGAGCCCTGGAAAGGGCTAATCGCATAACATGCATTTGTCAATTTTCTGATTTCCTTCTGTCGCTATGGGGAGTACAGATGGTAAATATCCACTCAAATGAAATCTTGACGCACATCAAAGGGGTGCTGTCAGCTTCCTGATAACTATTCATTACTAAACTTAACCCAGTACATCCATACTGAATTAACTGTTGTAATTTCTTTAACAATAGAACAAAACAAATCTCCCAAGCACAATCTTAAATTGGATGTCATTAATGCCTTGTATTTAACTTAGCTTTCTTAGCTATCAAACTGTAGTCATGTTCTCCAATGTTCAACATAACAACTCCAGTTACCTTATTTATACTCAACAATTATTGCTGATGAAGCTTAAATTATTGATTCCCCGTTATGGGTCATGAACTCTTTAGTGTCAATTGTCACATGACAGTCCTGTGTCGCAAACTAGAGGCTAGTCACATAATTTACATAAGCAGTTTTCTAAAGTGGCCACCAATATAAAATCAGTATTCATAATTTAATAATTTGCCCAGACACTCAGTCTGTCAACTCAGGTTAATTAATCTCAATTTTTTTTTTTTATTCGTTCACGGGATGTGGGCGTCGCTGGCAAGGCCGGCATTTATTGCCCATCCCTAATTGCCCTCGAGAAGGTGGTGGTGAGCCGCCTTCTTGAACCGCTGCAGTCCGTGTGGTGATGGTTCTCCCACAGTGCTGTTAGGAAGGGAGTTCCAGGATTTTGACCCAGCGACAATGAAGGAACGGCGATATATTTCCAAGTCGGGATGGTGTGTGACTTGGAGGGGAACGTGCAGGTGGTGTTGTTCCCATGCGCCTGCTGCCCTTGTCCTTCTAGGTGGTAGAATACAGTGCAGCCCAAAAACAGAAGGAGTCAATGTGGGAGAAATTTGTCTGGGCAGCAGCGCAGAACAGGCGGTATCCCATTGGCCGCCTGCTATAGGTCCGGCCGGAAATTCGGTCCCATTGACTTCATTAGAACTGGAATATGGAGCTGGGCCTATGACAGGTGGCCTGTGCCAGATCCTCCGTGTTGCACTAGGGTCCCAGACTAATTTCTACCCCAATATCTCAAAATAACATATTGCCCGTCTCCGCCCCGGCCTCAGCTCATCTGCTGCTTAAACCCTTGTCCATGCCTTTGTTACCTCCAGACTTGACTATTCCAATGCTCTCCTGGCCGGCTTCTCATCTTCCACCTTCCATAAACTTGAGCTCATCCAAAACTCTGCTGCCTGTATCCTAACTCACGCCAAGTCCCGTTCACCCATCGCTGACCTGCATTGGCTCCCGGTCCGGGAACACCTCGATTTTTAAAATTCTCTTTCTTGTGTTCAAATCCCTCCATGGTCTCGCCCCTCCCTATCCCTGTAACCTCCTCCAGCCCTACAACCCTCCGAGATCTCTGCACTCCTCTAATTCTTGCCGCTTGAGCATCTCCGATTTTAATCGCTCCACCATTGGCGGCCGTGTCTTCAGCTGCCTAGGCCCTAAGCTTTGGAATTCTCTCCCTAAACCTCTCCGCCTCACTACCTCTCTCTCCTCCTTTAAGATGCTCCTTAAAACCTACCTCTTTGTCCAAGCTTTTGATCATCTGTCCCAATACCTCCTTCTGTGGCTCGGTGTCAAATTTTGTTTGATGACGCTCCTGTGAAGCGCCTTGGAACATTTTACTATGTTAAAGGCGCTATATAAATGCAAGTTGTTGTATGTTTACATGTATAGAGAAAAAAATTAACAAAATTAAGACAGCATATGCTTACAGAAAATACAGTGATTAAAATGCTTATATTACACCTAATATCAATGCCAGGGACTACTGAGGGTTCAGCTGCATTAGTTCTGTGAAAAGAAAAGGGCTGCAGTATGAAGCTGCAAAAAGCAGCACACATTTAAAGAGACAATACACCGAAAAGAAAAGAAATTCTGTCTTTTTCCCTCATTTCAGTTTTATCTTTCAATTTCTGATGTCTGCTGTGGGCTTTTAATTTCTCTCTCTTTTTCTAATCCTTTTGTTATTCTTTGCTTGTCAAACCAAGGGGCTTTTACCCAACTCTTTCACAGCCTCTGTCTGATATTAACTTTGCGTCCTCCTGCATAATTTCTTTCCTTCTTCCCTGTTCTCAAAGGAAGGGGTGTAATGACATAGAGTTCAGGGGGAAGGGGGCACTGGAGAAGCAGTCGAGAGTCCCAGACCCTTTCTCAGTTCCTGAATCATTTCAACTCCCGGTCTCAGCCCTACAACTCCCATTCATCATTCCCTTAGAGTAAAATCTTATTCTCAGTTTTGAGACAGGCCCTTTCTTTGGAAACTTTTCAGTGCTTCTGAGCAAGCTACTCCTGCTCGTTGCTCAACAATCTTATACTTAAATTCTTAGATTTCATTCTCCTGTGCTGCCATCAATTTCTCATTCTTTGCTTTTTCCTTTAACTCTCAATGCTGTTTACCTCATTCCTTTAATCTTTTACACTCCTTCCTGAGACCCTGAACAACCTTGGCCATTAAGAGCAATCCTTGTACCCTCCTTCAGGATCTGCAGAAAGTCAGTTTTAAGGATCTGGATTAATTCACTCACAGATCACTAACCTTTAACGATGTCCTGCCATGTCACACCGAGTGCACATTGATAGATTCACCCAGATCCTCCATATTTCTTGAATCTGCTATGTAATGGGTCTATCTAACCTGGAGATGGCCAGTCTGCAATTGGACGCTCAACTTAAAGCATTCAATTGTCTCCTGCTTCTGCTGCGGGTCACCAATATTATTGGGTTTATATAGGATATTGTCATATATCCCTAATGCCCTTATGTGGAGGTATTATAGGATATTGTCATATATCCTTTACCCCTAATGCAAGTAGGAGTAGGAAACACTAAAAACATCTGGTTAAATCAAGTCAATGAGACAATAAAATACAACCCTTTCACGCAGTGTATATGAGATCTAGGTATCAATTATGCTCACATACCGAGGACTCCTTCAGGAGATCTCGAGCATGTAGTCTTGACTGCTTACACGAGCCTCAGCAAGTTTCCCAGGAGCTCCAGTATGTTGTAATTTTTATATGTTTCATTATGTAAAACAAATGTGGGTACCATATGTCATCATGTTCTGTGTATATGCCCCCCACCCCCACCTAATGTGCTAAAAGCCTGTCTGTCTTACTGAAGCATGTTTTAACCTAGCTCAATATAATATAATGCTATATAATGCATTCTATTTAATAATCTATACGTGCCTATCCTTACACTCTACATCATTGGCACTGTGTGAAGATGAAATGCTACCTGTGCCAAATAGGAAAAGGGGCCATGTGCTCCACAATGGAACGGCAGCAGTGCCAAGTGCCACTCACGGTCTCCTGCTCTGCTCCAGGCTGGACCTCTGCCAGCTTCTTCCGCTGATTAATGCCAACTCTGTTCCCACTCACTGCGCCAAGTCGCTGAATGTAGGGCAGAACTGGCGCCCTGGTAAACCGCCTTGGCCGACGGATTGAACCAAGTAAGAGTGGCTGCTGGTGAAGGCTGGCAACAAGGGGCATGCTGAGCCCTGCAGTTTGTGCACAAAGGCATCTTTGGAAAGATGTGGCTGAGGGCTCTTGCTCAGCAAACTGGAAAGCAGTGACTGTAATGGTGCCGAAGTATGCTGGTGGCAGCCCATCGCACTTGAAGGTCACTCTCGTGCCTAAACTAAGTGGGCATTCTCCATTTGTGAGCCTAGACTTGGAGGCTGGGATTTCCGTAGTCTACCCACCAATTTTTAGGTGAACCTAGGGCAGGAGGTAAACGGGCTGGGGATGCACTACTTTTACATGCTCCTGATTTCCTTTGGGTCGGGTGCAGTGTCATACAATACTCCTGCTCAGATATAAGCAGATGCAAATAAAGAAAAGCAAGGAAGTTATGCCAAACCTTTATAAAACACTGTATAGGCCTTAGCTGGAGTATTAAGTCCAATTCTGTGGCGCCACACTTTAGGAAGGATGTCAAGGCCTTAGAGAGGGTTCAGAGGAGATTTACCAGAATTATACCAGGAACAAAGTAATTCAGTTATGTGGAGAGACTGGAAAAGCTGGGATTGTTCTCCTTAGGACAGAGAAGTTTAAAGGGAGATTTACTAGAGGTGTTCAAAATTATAAGGGGTTTTGAATGAAAAACGGTTTCCACTGGCAGGAGGGTTGGTAAACAGAGGACACAGATTTAAGATAATTGGCAAAAGAACCAGAGGGGAATTGAGGAGAATTTTCTTTACGCAGCGAGTTGTTATGATCTGGAATGCATTGCCTGAAAGGATGGTGGAAGCAGATTCAATAGTAACTTTCAAAAGGATATATATTTGATAAGGAACAATTTTCAGGGATATGGGGAAAGAGCAGGGGAGTGGGACTAATTGGATAGCTCTTTCAAATAGCCGGCACAGGCATGATGGGCCGAATGGCCACCTTCTGTGGTGTATGATTCCATGTCCGCCAACATATTTCCTGTCATTTGTGCTCTAGGAGTGCTGGACGATGAGGATTCCTGTTGGTCCCTGGAATTGACCATTGCTATGGCGGTG
Organism: Heptranchias perlo; assembly: GCF_035084215.1. Taxonomy (NCBI): domain Eukaryota; kingdom Metazoa; phylum Chordata; class Chondrichthyes; order Hexanchiformes; family Hexanchidae; genus Heptranchias; species Heptranchias perlo. The sequence goes on along the minus strand of NC_090337.1, from coordinate 64,612,962 downwards.
GAAGAAGGGCTCCAAATTAATTTTTTGGGGGGTCCTTGGATCGCACAGGCCAGAGACGGGAATTAATGTTTTAAAAAAATGTAACCAGCAGCTCAGAGGCTCCTGGCACCGTAGGGAATCTGAGGCCTGCTGCTGCTAAACGTCTCTTTCCCACCGCCCCCCACTCCCTCCCCCACCAACACTCCAGCCTGACCCCCCGGAAGCAGAGGGCAGGGAACCTGCCTATGTTATAATATGTTAATAACTCCGAGGCTAGGGCCAGCACGTGTCGTTGTGGCAGAGGGAAGTCCCATTAAGCCACAGAGCGGAAAATTTAGGCCTGAGCGTCAACAGCTTCATTGGCCGTAGAGGGCCCACAGATGAGCCCAATTCAGCCCTCACTTGACAGCCGCTCACACACAACAGGCTGGGGTCATTGGTCAGAGGTCAGCTGGGTTTATGTTTGTCTTCCCTAGCTCAGGAAATACCGAGGTCAATTTTCCATGCTTTTTAAAGTGATTGAAGGTTGCCAATTACTAAAAGCTTTTAATGGATTGTAAACCCACCCAGCTCCCCACTAATCCTCCCAGTACACAGCTCACCCAAATATCGGTAAAAATGTGAGCTCCAACACACACATTGCCCAAGTACAGAAGACAGAACCCAGAGGTCGTGCGTTCAAATTGAATTCAATATATCTGGTGATTTGTGGGCTGGCACCAGATTAAATGACCATGAAATCTACCGATTGTTGCAAGAACTCAACTTGTTCACGAATGTCCTTCAGGGAAGTGAACCTGCCATCCCTGCCTGGCCTGGCCTATATGTGATTCCAGTCCCACACTATGTGATTTACTCTTCGGCCACTCAGTTGTAAAACAATTGCTTACGGGATGGGCATAAATACCGTTTGCCAGTGTCACCCGCATCCTGAGAACAATTTTAAAAACAAATAACTTCACATTTTTCATTCATTAGCTGTATGCTAACACTTAGTATTTCATTAATGATTTATTGATTTTATACAATTGTTTAATAGGTAGGATTCACTGGGATAGAGAGATTGAGATAGAGAGATTGAGCGAGGGAGAGAGAGACAGGCAGAGAGGGACTGAGACAGGGGAATAGAGAGAGTCAAAGAAAGAGGACAGACAGAGTCAAAGATAGAGAGACAAGACAGGGAGGGACTGAGACAGGGGTATAGAGAGAGTCAAAGATAGAGAGAGACAGAGTCAAAGGTAGAGAGACAGACAGAGAGGGACTGAAACAGGGGTATAGAGAGAGTCAAAGATAGAGAGACAGAGAGTCAAAGATAGAGAGACAAGACAGCGAGGGACTGAGACGGGGTATAGAGAGAGTCAAAGATAGAGAGACAGGCAGAGAGGGACTGAGACACGGGTATAGAGAGAGTCAAAGATAGAGAGACAGTCAGTCAAAGATAGAGAGACAGACAGAGAAGGACTGAAACAGGGGAAAAGAGAGAGTCAAAGATAGAGAGACAAGACAGTGAGGGACTGAAACAGAGGTATAGAGAGAGTCAAAGATAGAGAGAGAGAGACAGACTCAAAGATAGAGAGATAGACAGGGAGGGACTGAAACAGGGGTATAGAGAGAGTCAAAGATAGAGAGACAGTCAGTCAAAGATAGAGAGACAGACAGAGTGGGACTGAGACGGGGGTATAGAGAGAGTCAAAGATAGAGAGAAAGTCAGTCAAAGATAGAGAGACAGACAGAGAGGGACTGAGACACGGGTATAGAGAGAGTCAAAGATAGAGAGAAAGTCAGTCAAAGATAGAGAGACAGACAGAGAGGGACTGAGACGGGGGTATAGAGAGAGTCAAAGATAGAGAGACAGTCAGTCAAAGATAGAGAGACAGACAGAGAAGGACTGAAACAGGGGAAAAGAGAGAGTCAAAGATAGAGAGACAGACAGAGAGGGACTGAGACAGGGGTATAGAGAGAGTCAAGATAGAGAGACAGGCAGAGTCAAAGATAGAGAGACAAGACAGCGAGAGACTGAGACAGGGGCATAGAGAGAGTCAAAAATAGGGGGAGAGACAGAGTCAAAGATAGAGAGACAGACAGAGAGGGACTGAAACAGGGGTATAGAGAGAGTCAAAGATGGAGAGACAGACAGCGAGGGGCTGAGACAGGGGTATAGAGAGAGTCAAAGATAGAGAGAGAGACAGAGTCAAAGATAGAGAGACAGACAGAGAGGGACTGAGACAGGGGTATAGAGAGAGTCAAAGATAGAGAGACAGAGTCAAAGATAGAGAGACAGAGAGGGACTGAAACAGGGGTATATAGAGAGAGTCAAAGATAGAGAGACAGGCAGTGGGACTGAGACAGGGGTATAGAGAGAGTCAAAGATAGAGAGACAGGCAGAGGGACTGAGACAGGGGTATAGAGAGAGTCAAAGATAGAGAGACAGACAGAGAGGGACTGAGACACGGGTATAGAGAGAGTCAAAGATAGAGAGAGAGACAGAGTCAAAGATAGAGAGGCAGACAGAGAGGGACTGAAACAGGGGTATAGAGAGAGTCAAAGATAGAGAGACAGACAGAGAGGGACTGAGACAGGGGTATAGAGAGAGTCAAAGATAGAGAGAGAGAGAGAGAGACAGAGACAGAGAGGGACTGAAACAGGGGTATAGAGAGACAGATAGAGTCAAAGATAGAGAGACAAGACAGTGAGGGACTGAGACGGGGTATAGAGAGAGTCAAAGATAGAGAGAGACAGAGTCAAAGATAGAGAGACAGTCAGTCAAAGATAGAGAGACAGACAGAGAAGGACTGAAACAGGGGAAAAGAGAGAGACAAAGATAGAGAGACAGACAGAGAGGGACTGAGACAGGGGTATAGAGAGAGTCAAAAATAGGGGAGAGACAGAGTCAAAGATAGAGAGACAGACAGAGAGGGACTGAAACAGGGGTATAGAGAGAGTCAAAGATGGAGAGACAGACAGCGAGGGGCTGAGACAGGGGTATAGAGAGAGTCAAAGATAGAGAGAGAGACAGAGTCAAAGATAGAGAGACAGACAGAGAGGGACTGAGACAGGGGAAAAGAGAGTCAAAGATAGAGAGGGACTGAGACAGGGGTATAGAGAGAGTCAAAGATAGAGAGAGAGACAGAGTCAAAGATAGAGAGGCAGACAGAGAGGGACTGAAACAGGGGTATAGAGAGAGTCAAAGATAGAGAGACAGACAGAGAGGGACTGAGACAGGGGTATAGAGAGAGTCAAAGATAGAGAGAGAGAGAGAGAGACAGAGACAGAGAGGGACTGAAACAGGGGTATAGAGAGACAGATAGAGTCAAAGATAGAGAGACAAGACAGTGAGGGACTGAGACGGGGTATAGAGAGAGTCAAAGATAGAGAGAGACAGAGTCAAAGATAGAGAGACAGTCAGTCAAAGATAGAGAGACAGACAGAGAAGGACTGAAACAGGGGAAAAGAGAGAGACAAAGATAGAGAGACAGACAGAGAGGGACTGAGACAGGGGTATAGAGAGAGTCAAAGATAGAGAGACAGTCAGTCAAAGATAGAGAGACAGACAGAGAAGGACTGAAACAGAGGAAAAGAGAGAGTCAAAGATAGAGAGACAGACAGAGGGACTGAGACAGGGGTATAGAGAGAGTCAAAGATAGAGAGACAAGACAGCAAGGGACTGAAACAGGGGTATAGAGAGAGTCAAAGATAGAGAGAGAGACAGAGTCAAAGATAGAGAGACAGAGAGAGAGGGACTGAGACACGGGTATAGAGAGAGTCAAAGATAGAGAGACAGAGAGAGAGGGACTGAAACAGGGGTATAGAGAGAGTCAAAGATAGAGGGAGAGACAGAGTCAAAGATAGAGAGACAGAGAGAGAGGGACTGAGACACGGGTATAGAGAGAGTCAAAGATAGAGAGACAGAGAGAGAGGGACTGAAACAGGGGTATAGAGAGAGTCAAAGATAGAGACACAGACAGAGAGGGACTGAAACAGGGGTACAGAGAGAGTCAAAGATAGAGAGACAGGCAGAGGGACTGAGAGAGTGGTATAGAGAGAGTCAAAGATAGAACAACAGACAGAGAGGGACTGAGACGGGGTACAGAGTGACAGACAGAGTTAAAGATGGAGAGACACAAAGAGAGTGACTGAGACAGGGGTACAGAGAGGACAGAGAGAGTCAAAGATATAGAAAAAGACAGATGGGGACTGAGACAGGGGTACAGAGAGACAGACAGAGAGACAGACGAGAGCAACAGAGAGTCAGAGAGCGACTCGCACTGAGGCCAACTGATAGATACCATTTTCCTCTCTCCATCCCATTGAATCATGCACATTAAAACAATAATCAAAAAATCATGCATGAATGCACAAGTTTTGTAGATGATGAAGTGGAGAAAAACTGGTTGATTTTAATTAACAGTAAATCTTTGACCAGCAAGTGTGACAAAAGGAAGTTAAGAGTTCAGAGGTATGAATCAGAACCTTTTACATAAGACACCTTTAACCTTGATGGAACCTCTACTTCCTTCAGTTATAAATTCAGACAGAGCACCAGAAACTGTTGGCCCAAACAAAAACACTTTATTGAAATGTAAGGAAAACTTTGAGAAATGTCACTCTGAGAATGACATTTAATGCCTGGGCTAACAGGCTTTTACAAGATCACTCTAAGCTCTACACACATGAGCAAAATCACTCCGTTACATTTAATCCCTGGTTAACGCATATGCAAAATTACTCCAAGTGGTACATTTTAATGCCTTGGTTAATACACGCATGTAAAATCACTCCAAGCTCTACATTTAACACATGTGTAAAATCACTCCAAGCTCTACATTTAACATACGTGTAAAATCACTCCAAGCTCTACATTCAACACATGTGTAAAATCGCTCCAAGCTCTACATTTAAAACCTCAGTTAAAATCAGTCTGATCTCTACATTTTAGGTCTTGGTTAACAAGGGAAAAATTTGTCACTTCAGTTCATGAGGAATAAGCCTGTCAGAGGGTGCAAGACTTTACACAGCCACAACTTACAGCTTCTTATTTAGCAGTCTTATTATGCAAGGGTAAACGTGGGGATTTAATGCAACAGTACACACTAAACAGAGAGCTCCCTGCTCTTCTCTTATCAGGCGTTGTCACATTTTGGGCTTTTTACACTGCACGCTGTCTTTGGACTCAGTGTGACCAGCTACTCCTGTTAGTGGACCTCACTTCCCATGTGAACCAGAGTGAGCCTTTACCTGCCCCAATATCTGAGTAATAATGCAATCACCTCAGGCAGGGGGAAGGAGAGAAAAGAATTCCTATGGCTCCTCCCTCCCCCTCACCTCACCTCACCCCTCCGCCCCCCACCCCAGCAGCAAAGGCTGAAGAATAGAAAGAATTAGTTAAAGCTATGTTTCGTAATTCGCATGTTGCATCATGTAATTGGTTGCTCTGTGACTGACTGCAATGGGCCAAATGGCCATTTAAATTGTAAATCCCGCCTTGCATCCCTTGCACCCAGCATCGCTGGTTTGGGAGTGCATCATATGAAGTTATTTGCATCCTAATATAATGCATGCACCCATTTTTGGGTAGATGTATTATTCATCTAAAGTCGCATCCAAAGGGAAATCCCAGACGTGGCATCAGGTGAATGGCTTCCTGCCTCATTTTTCTTCTCTATCCGACTAGGGTACTGGCAGGAGAAGACAGGAAAATCTACTCTTGCAACTTTCATAACTAGATTAGCTGGTTACAGGTGTCACAAACACACATGTTTACCCACACAATACAGCAACCTTAATAAATTTCCCAGGAACAGCCCACATGATGCTCCCACTTCAAAGACCAGTTTGGCGGGTCCCCATCCAAGGATAGTGGCAGCAGTCAACGCACACTCATCAAGGCCTTCTTGATCCATGCTATGTCTTTGCCATATCCTGAGGTATGTTCTTTACAGCTTGCAGAAACAGCTAGCAGTAATCGAGTTTCACCCTGTGTCTGCTGTATCCAGCAAGAAAGGATCCATTAAATAATCAAACATAGACAAAAATGCTTCATTATTGTCATGGATGTACGATGCTCTATACACATGTTGCTACTCGTGTACGTCACACAAAGCCTCTGAATTATAACCATTCAGCTTCCTGGGCCCCTGGTCCAGGCTACAGGCCAAGGGCCCCAGAAAAATAGCAGAGTGAAACCTCCCATGACTAAAGTATAAGCGCAGGAGGTGAGTGTGAAATGTATATTCTTTTTGGTTCTCAGAACGGAGACTAATGTCTCTCTGCTTAGTCTGCCAATCAAACATTTCCAGAGAGGCCATTCCCACCTGTTAAAATTGTAAATGTAACTCTATCACTTAAGAAAGGTGAGACCTATTAGTCTAACATCTGTTGTGGGGATGTTATTGAAATCTATATTAGGGACAGTGTGAAAAATAGAAATTTGAGCTGATTAAAGAGAGCAAACATGGATTTGTAAAGGGTAGGTCATGTCTAACGAACCTAATTGAATTTTTTGAGTCAGTAACTAAAGTAGTAGACTGGGGAATGTCTGTGGATGTAATTTCTATGGACTTCCAGAAGGCAATCAGTAAGCTTCCACAAAAGAGACTGTTAGGTAAAATTAAAGCTCATGGAATTGAAGTCAAATTATTGACCTGGTTAGGAGATGGGTTAGGCGGTAGAAGACAGAGACTAGGGATAATGAGTATGTACTCGAATTGGAAGGAAGTGACTAGTGGTGTCCCACAAGGATCTGTGCTGGGGCCTCATCTATTCACCATATTTATTAATGACTTAGATAACCATATATCCAAGTTTGCCGATGACACAAAGATTGGTGGCATAGTAAGTAGTGTGGATGGGAGCATAAAATTACACAGAGACTTTGATAGATTAAGTGAGTGGGCAAAACTGTGGCAGATAGATTTAAACGCAGGCAAGTGTGAGGTCATCCATTTTGGACCAAAAAAGGATAGATCCAAGTATTTTTTAAATGGTGAAATGTTGGGAACGGTGGAGGTCCAAAGAGATTTAGAGGTGCATGTACACAGATCACTAAAATATAGTGTTCAGGTACAAAAAAAATCAAAAAGGCTAATGAAATGTTATAACTAGAGGGCTTGACTATAAAGGAGAGGGCGTTTTACTACAGCTACACACAGCCCTGATTAGTCCACATCTGGAATACTGTGTACAGTCCTGGGCACTGAACCTTAGAAAGGATATATTGGCTTTGGAAGGAGCGCAGGGCAGATTAACCAAAATGTTACCAGGGCTCCAAGAGTTAAATTAGGAGGAGAGATTACATAAACTAGGCTTGTATTTCCTGGAATATAGAAGGATAGGGGTGATTTGATTGAGGTTTTTAGGATTTTGAAAGGAATTGATAGGCTAAATAGAAACTTTTTCTGCTGGTGGGGGTGTCTAGGACAAGGGGACATAATCTTAAAATCAGAGCCAGGCCATTCAGGAGAGAAGTTAAGAAACACTTCTTCACACAAAGGGTGGTATAAGTGTGGAACTCTCTCCCACTAAAAGCAGTAGCTGCTAGCTCAATTAATAATTTTAAATCTGAGATCGATAGCTTTTTTGCTAGCCAAGGGTATTAAGGGATATGGAGCCCAGGCGGGTGGATGGAGTTAGGATACAGATCAGCCATGATCTCATAGAATGGCGGAACAGGCTCGAGGGGCTGAATGGCCTACTCCTGTTCCTGTGTTCCTCCCCCTACAGCTCATCACCAGAATAGCTGTCAGAAAACATAGAATCAGAGAATGATACAGTGCAGAAGGAGGCAATTTGGCCCATGGTGTCTGTGTCAGATTACATTCCTGGAACTACTTCCAGGAATAACCAATGCTTGAGAAAGCGGTTAAATAAGCATACGGGATCCTGGGCTTTATAAATAGAGGCATAGAGTACAAAAGTATGGAAGTCATGATGAACCTTTATAAAACACTGGTTCGGCCACAACTGGAGTATTGAGTCCAGTTCTGGGTACTGCACTTCAGGAAAGACGTGAAGGCCTTTGAGAGGGTGCAGGAGAGATTTGCTAGAATGATTCCAGGGATGAGGGACTTTAGTTATGTGAATAAACTGGAGAAGCTGGGGTTGTTCTCCTTGGAACAAAGATGGTTGCGAGGAGATTTGATAGAGGTATTCAAAATCATGAAGGATCCAGACAGAGCAGATAGAGAGAAACTGTTCCCATTGGCAGAGCGGTCAAGGACCAGAGGACCTAGATTTAAGGTGATTGGCAAAAGAACCAAAGGCGACATGAGGAAAACCTTTTTACACAGCGAGTGGTTAGGATCGGGAATGCACTGCCCGAGGGGGTGGTGGAGGCGGATTCAATCATGGCCTTCAAAAGGAAACTGGATAAGTACTTGAAAGGCAAAAAATTTGCAGGGCGGGGGAGTGGGACCAGCTGGATTACCCTTGCATTGAGCCAGCTCGGACTCGATGGGCCGAATGGCCTCCTTCCATGCTGTAACCTTTCTATGGATCGAATTTAATAACTTCAGGCGGAGACAATACGAGCAGGCTGCTCTTGTACGTCCCGCCTGCCTCTGTGTTGTGCCTACAAGCTGACACTAAAGAAAGCCACTTGCTAAAACAAAAAGGTATCAAGTCTGAAGTCAGAATAAACTCTGGATTCTCTCCACCAGTCAGTGTTTAATCTGTTCAATTCCAAGAATCCCTCTGGTCACATATTAGAAATCTACAAACGTTTGTCACATTACCTACAATTTTAGCATGCACACTCTACTTAGAACTTATTATCACACAGTTCCCAGCATCATAATCCGGCCCTACATTAGTACAAATGATTTTATAAGTTTCCTGAATGAATTTATGAACAGGACATATTTTATAGTCAATCACATTGCTCCCAGAATCGTGAATAGCGTTATAGACAGGGTCACAGCTCCTGGCCAATACACGTTTCTCGTCTGTTGCGACAAGATTCTGAGCAAAGTGTATATTGGTGCTAATGACGTTAGTCTGAGTTGTTTGAATAACGTTATCCACAGGACGTGTGTTGCCCACAATCACATGATAGCCCTCAGAACGCTTACAAACACAGAACATGTTCCTGAAAATCATTCTGCACCCAATGACAGGTAATCTAATACAAAGTCAAAAGCAAAATACTGAGGATGCTGGAAATCTGAAATATGCTGGAAATACTCAGCAGGTCAGGCAGCATCTGTGGAGAAAGAAACAGAGTTAACGTTTCAGGTCGAAGTCCTTTCGCAGAACTGGAAGATGTTACAAGAGTTACAGTTTTTGAGCAAGTACAGAGCCAGGGAGCGGAGGGGAAGAAAGGGCAGAGGGCACGAGTGATTAAATGACAAAAAGGGATGATGGTGCAAGGCAAGGAATGTGGTAATGGGACAGGTTAAGAAACAAAAGATTGATCAGGAGTAGCTGTAAATGGCAGCAGCAGAACAATTACCAGCACTGGCTGACTGAAAAAATGGGAGCAGTGGTTATGATCTGAAGTTATTGAAATCAGTGTTGAGTCTGGAAGGTTGTAAAGTGCCTAAATGAAAGGTGAGGTGCTGTTCCTTGAGCTTCATTGGAACAGTGTAAGAGGCTGAGGACAGAGAGGTCAGAGTGGGAGTGGGAAGGGGAATTAAAATGGCAAGCGACCGGCAGGTCAGGGTCACACTTGTGAACAGAGCGGAGGTGTTCAGCAAAGTGATCACCCAGTCTGAGTTTGGTCTCCTCAATGTAAAGGAATGTAAGGAATCTTACAACACCAGGTTATACCAACTGTTTTATTTAAAAATCACAAGCTTTCGGAGGCTTTCTCCTTCGTCAGGTGAGCGAGTGTGGGATTCCATGGAAGGTTACCGCATTTATATTCAGAGAACAATACCTGGTGATTACAGATAATCTTTCCAACTGCCCGTTGTCAAGGCAATCAATGTAGAGGAGACTGCATTGTGTGCAGTAGATACAGTATACTGTCTACTGTCAATATACAATCTAATGCAAGGTTACTGCTTGTAACAGGTTACTGCTGATCACCAAGTGATGTTATAAACAGACTGTAGATTGATATAGAATCGATCACACTGATCCCAGTCACCGAGTGAAATATAAACAGACTGTAGATTGATATAGAATTGATCGCACTGATCCCAGTCACTGAGTGATGTTATAAACAGACTGTAGATTGATATAGAATCGATCACATTGATCCCAATCACCGAGTGATAATATAAACAGTCTCTAGATTGATATAGAATCGATCGCACTGATCCCAATCACCGAGTGAAATATAAACAGTCTGTAGTTTGATATAGAATCGATCACACTGATCCCAATCACCGAGTGATGTTATAAACAGACTGTAGATTGATATAGAATCGATCACACTGATCCCAGTCACCGAGTGAAATATAAACAGACTGTAGATTGATATAGAATCGATCGCACTGATCCCAGTCACTGAGTGATGTTATAAACAGTCTGTAGATTGATATAGAATCGATCACACTGATCCCAGTCACCGAGTGAAATATAAACAGTCTCTAGATTGATATAGAATCGATCACACTGATCCCAGTCACCGAGTGAAATATAAACAGTCTCTAGATTGATATAGAATCGATCACACTGATCCCAGTCACCGAGTGAAATATAAACAGTCTCTAGATTGATATAGAATCGATCACACTGATCCCAGTCACCGAGTGAAATATAAACAGACTGTAGATTGATATAGAATTGATCGCACTGATCCCAATCACCGAGTGAAATATAAACAGACTGTAGATTGATATAGAATCGATCACACTGATCCCAATCACCGAGTGATGTTATAAACAGACTGTAGATTGATATAGAATCGATCACACTGATCCCAGTCACCGAGTGAAATATAAACAGACTGTAGATTGATATAGAATCGATCACACTGATCCCAGTCACCGAGTGAAATATAAACAGTCTCTAGATTGATATAGAATCGATCACACTGATCCCAATCACCGAGTGATGTTATAAACAGACTGTAGATTGATATAGAATCGATCACATTGATCCCAGTCACCGAGTGAAATATAAACAGTCTCTAGATTGATACAGAATCGATCACACTGATCCCAGTCACCGAGTGAAATATAAACAGACTGTAGATTGATATAGAATCGATCACATTGATCCCAGTCACCGAGTGAAATATAAACAGACTGTAGATTGATATAGAATCGATCCGACTGATCCCAATCACCGAGTGATGTTATAAACAGACTGTAGATTGATATAGAATCGATCACACTGATCCCAATCACCGAGTGAAATATAAACAGACTGTAGATTGATATAGAATCGATCACACTGATCCCAATCACCGAGTGAAATATAAACAGACTGTAGATTGATATAGAATCGATCACACTGATCCCAATCACCGAGTGAAATATAAACAGACTGTAGATTGATATAGAATCGATCGCACTGATCCCAATCACCGAGTGAAATATAAACAGACTGTAGATTGATATAGAATCGATCACACTGATCCCAGTCACCGAGTGAAATATAAACAGACTGTAGATTGATATAGAATCGATCACATTGATCCCAGTCACCGAGTGAAATATAAACAGTCTCTAGATTGATATAGAATCGATCACACTGATCCCAATCACCGAGTGAAATATAAACAGTCTGTAGTTTGATATAGAATCGATCACACTGATCCCAGTCACCGAGTGAAATATAAACAGTCTGTAGATTGATATAGAATCGATTGCACTGATCCCAATCACCGAGTGATGTTATAAACAGTCTGTAGATTGATATAGAATCAATCCGACTGATCCCAGTCACTGAGTGATGTTATAAACAGTCTGTAGATTGATATAGAATCGATCACACTGATCCCAGTCACCGAGTGAAATATAAACAGTCTCTAGATTGATATAGAATCGATCGCACTGATCCCAATCACCGAGTGATGTTATAAACAGACTGTAGATTGATATAGAATCGATCACACTGATCCCAATCACCGAGTGAAATATAAACAGACTGTAGATTGATATAGAATCGATCACATTGATCCCAGTCACTGAGTGATGTTATAAACAGTCTGTAGATTGATATAGAATCAATCACACTGATCCCAGTCACCGAGTGAAATATAAACAGTCTGTAGATTGATATAGAATCGATCACACTGATCCCAATCACCGAGTGATGTTATAAACAGACTGTAGATTGATACAGAATCGATCGCACTGATCCCAATCACCGAGTGATGTTATAAACAGACTGTAGATTGATATAGAATCGATCACACTGATCCCAATCACCGAGTGAAATATAAACAGACTGTAGATTGATATAGAATCGATCACACTGATCCCAGTCACTGAGTTGCTGCTGAAACCACCTCTAGCTGAAAATCTATCGGTATTTGTCAGATGTAATCACTTTTATTTTTAGAATTATTTAAACTTGATAAACAGCAGGCTCAGGTTTCAGGAATGGCTGTTGCTGGTCACCACCCAACTTTAAAATTACCATCATTAATTGCTTGCTGGCACTTCCTGAAATAATGTCCATCAAATTGCTACACTAACCACCTCCAGTTCAAAATTTTTGCACAGAATGTGGTTTGACGGTGAGTCGCAGTCACTGAACTGATCTCTGTGCCCAAGCTACCCTTTCTATTTTTTGCCATGGTTTAAAATAGATGCCATTGAGTCACTGGCTTGTGCCATGGTCAGCTCATCGCTAACACAGCTGTTTCATCCAGTCTGCTCACTGAATCGTCTGCGTGCTGCGACGCAGCAGTGTGGCTGAGGATCGGCTGGAGGTGAAGATGAAGAGAAGGGCCGTGAAATCAGAGAGGCGGGAGTTGAAGATGGAGAAACAGGAGCTGAAGAACGAGAGACGAGAGTTAAAGGCTTCCTCTGAGAAAGTGTCCATGGAGCTTCTCAGTCACAGGATTGGCAGGTAAGGTACAAGTTGTGACAGCTGCTTTGCCGGATGGGAGCGATGGGTTAAAATATGGCAAGTGTACTTTCTGTCTGGATGCCACTCTGTTCTCGCCTGGTGCTATTTCAACTGTGCGGCCTTTCCACGCAGCTGAGACTCCCGCTACAAGCAGGCAGGAGCCTCGTGAATTGAGGGCCTGTGGTTCAATCAGGACCCCGATGTGATTTTAACCGCGATAAACGGAAATCCCACCAATAGCCCGGCCTGCTCGGTAAAACCTAGCGGGAAAACCTGGAGTCAGCAGCCTGCGGGATTTGAAGAGTTCAGGAGCTGCAGGCACTCGGATCAGTCGCAAGTATGTGTTGCTGAGCTTGTTGGAGTCGGAGTGAGCTTTGACTTTGGAAATTGCTTATTTGTGATACTTCCTTGCCCCACCCCCCCTCAGCAGAGTTAGGAGAGGACGCCTCACCCTCCGGCGAGGCGTCCCCTGGACTGTCCCTGCCACCAGCACCTGCTCCTGCTCACCAGGTGCAGGTCTCTCGAACTCGTTACCTATCCCACCCGCGGTGGGAATCTCTGCGATGGTGCTTGGGAGGAGTGGAGCGCGTGACGGTGCTTCCTCAGGAGGGATGTCCTCCTGCGAGGTGTCCTCTTCAGGAGCTTCTTGAGGAGTTTGTTGCTGCTGAGAAGGACCTAGAGGAAAGAGACAAGAGTTAAGATGGCAACCAGAGGTTGGACATTTTCACGTGAATAGGTAGCCATATATCCAAGTTTGCCAATAACACAAAGTTTGGTGATAGTTAGTAGTATTGACGGGAGCATAGAATTACACAGAGACATTGATAGATTAAGTGAGTGGGCAAAACCGTGGCAGATGGATTTCAACACAGGCAAATGTGAGGTCATCCATTTTGGATCAAAAAAGGATCGATCCGAGTATTTTTTAAAGGGTGAAAAGCTAGAAACAGTGGAGGTCCAAAGAGATTTACGGTCCAAGTACACAGATCAATAAAATGTAATGCTCAGGTACAAAAACTAATCAAAATGGCTAATGGAATGTTAGCCTTTATAACTGGAAGGCTAGAATATAAAGGGGAGGAAGTTTTGCTGCAGCTAAAGAAAGCCCTAGTTAGACCACATCTGGATTACGATGTACAGTTCTGGGCACCGCATCTTAGAAATGATATATTGGCCTTGGAAGGAGTGCAGCACAGATTCACCAGAATGTTACCAGAGCTCCAAGGGTTAGAATATGAGGAGAAATTACATAAACTAGGCTTGTATTCCCTGGAATATAGACGGTTGTGGGGTGATTTGATTGAGGTTTTTAGGATTTTGAAAGGAATTGATAGGGTAGATAGAGAGAAACTTATTCTGCTGGTGGCGGAGTTTAGGTCAAGGGGACATAACCTTCTCCTGTCCCTATGTTCCTATGAAAGGCTTAACCATACTGGTTGAGGTTTTGAAGTTGGCTGAGGCTGTAATTGCTTGTGGTACATGAAAGGGTACAAGTGAAGAACATGTTCAACGGAGCTGCCAGCCTTGCTGCCTCCAATGCCGATCGCTCTGGGTGTCCCACTGATTTCCATCACCTCCTGCTCCAACTAGATATGGGCCACAATCTCGGCTGTTACTTCACCGGTCTTATTTCTCTCCCTCATGTTGAGTGCTGTCTTCTCTTGCAGAAGGATAAGGAGAGAGTTACAAGAAGGCAAGAGCACATGTGTGGGCCTTCTGCATGTAGTACATAAGCTGAGAGGGGAATGAAGCAAGATGCTAGGAAAATGGGGATGTCTTGAGTGGGAAGTAAGTAGCCTGAATGAATCGAGGAAGGAGTCGTGAGAGGAGGTGCAGCTTCAGCAATTGACAGCTGATGAGAAGAGCATGTCGTAAGTGGAATGAGTGAAGGCAACAAGCAAGAGGTGATTGTGTGTTAGGAGTGAGTATGAGAGGTGGTACAGTGTGCCCTTGTGATTGATGGTGAGGGTCATGATGCAGGGACGGTCATTGCTTTGAATGCTGAAGAAGGGAGGGGAGGGAATGCGACCAGTTGCGATACAAGAGATGGGGAAAGGAAAAGCTGTACTCATCTTTGATGATCTAGTGAAGCCATTGAACCTCTTTCTAGACTGAATCCGGCTCCTTGGGGTGATGCTCCTACTACTGACTTCCTTCGCCACCTCTAATCAGACTATTGGAGATGGTCATTGCCTGGCACCTGTGTGGCATGAATGTTACTTGCCACTTATCAGCCCAAGCCTAGATGTTGTCCAGGTCTTGCTGCATGCAGTCACGGATTGCTTCATTATCTGAGGGGTTGCGAATGGAACTGAACACTGTGCAATCATCAGCGAACATCCCCATTTCTGACTTTATAGGAACATAGGAACAGGAGTAGGCCATTCAGCCCCTCGTGCCTGCTCCGCCATTTGATAAGATCATGGCTGATCTGTGATCTAACTCCATATACCTGCCTTTGGCCCATATCCCTTAATACCTTTGGTTGCCAAAAAGCTATCTATCTCACATTTAAATTTAGCAATTGAGCTAGTATCAATTGCCATTTGCGGAAGAGAGTTCCAAACTTCTACCACCCATTGTGTGTAGAAATGTTTTCTAATCTCGCTCCTGAAAGGTCTGGCTCTAATTTTTAGACCGTGCCCCCTACTCCTAAAATCCCCAACCAGCGGAAATAGTTTCTCTCTATCCACCCTATCCGTTCCCCTTAATATCTTATAAACTTCGATCAGATCACCCCTTAACCTTCGAAACTCCAGAGAATACAACCCCAATTTGTGTAATCTCTCCTCGTAACTTAACCCTTGAAGTCCGGGTATCATTCTAGTAAACCTACGCTGCACTCCTCCAAGGCCAATATATCCTTCCGAAGGTGCGGTGCCCAGAACTGCTCACCGTACTCCAGGTGTGGTCTAACCAGGGTTTTGTATAGCTGCAGCATAACCTCTGCCCCCTTGTACTCTAGTCCTCTAGATATAAAGGCCAACATTCCATTTGCCTTCTTGATTATTTTCTGCACCTGTTCATGACACTTCAATGATCTATGTACCTGAACCCCTAAGTCCCTTTGGACATCCACTGTTTTTAACTTTTTACCATTTAGAAAGTACCTTGTTCTATCCTTTTTTGACCCAAAGTGGATGACCTCACATTTGTCTACATTGAATACCATTTGCCACAATTTTGCCCATTCACCTAATCTATCAATATCCCTTTGTAATTTTATGTTTTCATCTACACTGCTTACAATGCCACCAATCTTTGTGTCATCGGCAAACTTAGATATGAGACTTTCTATGCCTTCATCTAAGTCGTTAATAAATATTGTGAATAATTGAGGCCCCAAGACAGATCCCTGTGGGACTCCATTAGTCACATCCTGCCAATGTGAGTACCTATCCATTATCCCCACTCTCTGTCGCCTTTCGCTCAGCCAATTTCCTAACCAAGTCCGTACTTTTCCCTCGATTCCATGGGCTTCTAACTTAGCTAACAGTCTCTTATGTGGGACCTTATCAAATGCCTTCTGGAAGTCCATATAAATAACATCCATTGACATTCCCCTGTCCACTACTTTAGTCACCTCTTCAAAAAATTCAATCAGGTTTGTCAGGCACAACCTACCTTTCACAAATCCATGCTGGCTGTCCCTGATTAACTGAAAATTCTCTAGGTGTTCAGTCACCCTATCCTTAATTATAGACTCCAGCATTTTCCCCACAACAGATGTTAGGCTGATAGAGGGAAGGTCATTAATGAAGCAGCTGAAGATGGTTGGGCCTAGGATGCTGCCCTGAGGCACTCCTGCAGCGATGTCCTGGGGCTGAGATGATTGGACTCCAACAACCACTACCATCTTTCTTTGTGCTAGGTATGACTCCAGCACTGGAGAGTTTTCCCCCTGATTCCCATTGACTTCAATTTTACTAGGGCTCCTTGGTGCCACACTTGGTCAAATGCTGCCTTGATGTCAAGGGCAGTCACTCTCACCTCACCTCTGGAATTCAGCTCCTTTGTCCATGTTTGGATCAAGGCTATAATGAGGTCTGGAGCCAAGTGGTCCTGGTTGAACCGAAGCTGAGCATCAGTAAGCAGGTTATTGGTGAGTAAGTGTCGCTTGATAGCACTGTCAATGACTCCTTCAATCACTTTGCTGATGATAGGGAGTAGACTGATGGGGCAGTAATTGGCCAGGTTTTCGTGGACAGGACATACCTGGGCAATTTTCCACTTTGTCAGATAGATGCCAGTGTTGGAACAGCTTGACTAGAGGCACGGCTAGTTCTGGAACACAGATCTTCAGCACTACAGCCGAGATGTTGTCGGGACCCGTAGCCTTTTCTTGATATCACGTGGAGTGAATCGAATTGGCTGAAGACTGGCTTCTGTGATGATGGGGATATCGGGAGGAGACCAAGATGGATCATCCACTCGGCACTTCTGGCTGAAGATGGTTGCGAACGCTTCAGCCTTGTCTTTTGCACTCATGTGCTGGCCTCTGCCATCATTGAGGATGGGGATGTTCACGGAGCCTGCTCTCTCCTTTTAGTTGCTTAACTGTCCACCACCATTCGCGACTGGATGTGGCAGGACTGCAGAGCTTTGAGCTGATCCGTTGGTTGTGGAGTTGCTTAGCTCTGTCTATAGCATGTTGCTTCTGCTGTTTAGCATGCATGTAGTCCTGTGTTGTAGCTTCACCAGGTTGGCACCTCATTTTTAGGTACACCTGGTGCTGCTCCTGGCATACTCTTCTACACTCCTCGTCGAACCAGGGTTGATCATCTGGCTTGATGGTGATGGAGGAGTGAGGGATATGTAGGTCATAAGGTTACAGATTGTGGTGGAATACAATTCTGCTGCTGCTGATGGCCCACAGTGCCTCGTGGATGCCCAGTTTTCAGCTACGAGATCTGTTCTTAATCTATCTCACTTAGCACGGTGGTAGTGTCATACAACACGATGGATGGTGTCCTCAGTGTGAAGACGGGACTTCGTCCCCACAAGAACTGCATGGTGGTCACTCCTACCAATACTGTCATGGACAGACACATCTGCGATAGGTAGATTGGTGAGGATGAGGTGAAGATGGTTATTCCCTCGTGTTGGTTCTCTCACCACCTGCCGCAAGCTCAGTCTGGCAGCTATGTCCTTCAGGGCTCGGCCAGCTCGGTCAGTCGTGGTGCCACCGAGCTACTCTTGATGATGGACATTGATGTTCCCCCACCCAGAGTACATTCTGTGCCCTTGCTACCCTCAGTGCTTCCTCCAAATGGTGCTCAACATGGAGGAGGACTGATTCATCAACTGAGGGAGGGCGATAGGAGGTAATCAGCAGGAGGTTTCCTTGCCCATGTTTGACCTGAAGCCATGAGACTTCATGGGGTCCGGAGTTAATATTGAGGATTCCCAGGGTCACTCCGACTCAACTGTATTCCACTGTGCCCCCCACCTCTAGTGGGTCTGTCCTGCCGGTGGGACAGGACATACCTGGGGATGGTGATGGAGGAGTCTGAGACGTTGACTGAAAGGTATGATTCTGTGAGTATGACTATGTCAGGCTGTTGCTTGACTAGTCTGTGGGACAACTCTCCTAACTTTGGTAAAATCCCCAGATGTTAGTGAGGAGGACTTTGGAGAGTCGACTGGGCTGGGTGTACCTTTGTTGTGACTGAATCCGATACCTAGGTCGTTGAAAGTTGCTCCATCGGTTTTATTCTTGTTTTCCTTTTGTGTGGCAGTTTGATACAACTGAGTGGCTTGCTAGGCCATTTCAAAGGGAAATTTAAGAGTCAACCACACTGGTGTGGCTCTGGAGTCACATATAGACCAGACCGGGTAAGGACGGCAGGTTTCCCTCCTTGAAAGACATCAGTGAACCAGTTGGGTTTTTACGACAATCTGGCAACTTCATGGTCACTTTTAGTCCCAGTTATTCCCCCACCCATGATGGGACTTATACTCATTTACTGACTGAAGTTAGACCCAGTTACTCCCCCAACATGATGGGACTTGTACTCATCTACTGTCCTAGATGAGCCTGTGTGGTAAATACTGTCAGGTTAGTGAGGAGATGTCACAATCACGGAGTGATGTAATCACTGAATGAGATGGATACATTTCCAGCTAAAGGCTACTTCTTTTCTGACCAATCAGAGCATGCAAGAACTTTCGAATAGCTCCAATGACTGTTATGAGGCTGTTTCTTCTGAAGTCAAGTCATACAGAGATAGGATTCAGAGCTCTGACAGCAGGTGGATAATAATAATATAAATCATAAAACTGTAGTTTCCTGCCAGCAACAGACGAGAAACGTGGCAACCAACAGATCTACTGGGATAACATTATCAATAATTGGCTAGATCACTTGCCGTAACTAGCAGGTCTATTGGTATAACAATTGGAATAACTGGCTGGATCTACTGGGATACAATTGGAGTAATTGGCTGGATCACTGCAGTAATCAGCTAGATCTACTGGGATACAGTTGGAGTAATTGGTTAGATCACTGCAGTAATCAGCTAGATCAACTGGGATACAATTGGAGTAATTGGTTAGATCACTGCAATAATCAGCTAGATCCATTGGGATACAATTGGAGTAATTGGTTAGATCACTGCAGTAATCAGCCAAATCTTTTGGAATACTATTACACTAATTAGGGTGCAGTAGAGTAGTGGTTATGTTACTAGACTAGTAATCCAGAGACCTAAACTACTCATCCAGAGACTATGAGTTCAAATCCCACCATGGCATTTTGAGAATTTGAACTACATTTTTAACAGAAAGCTGGTATCAGTAAATGTGACCATGAAGCTGTTGGATTGTCGTAAAAGCCCAAGTGGTTCACTAATGCCCTTTAGGGAAGGAAACCTGCTGTTATTACCCGGTATGTGACCCCAGTGCCCACCAACGTGGTTAACTCTTAACTGCCCTCTGAAGTGTCCTTGCAAGCCACTCAATTCTATCAAACCACTACCAGCGGTTCAAGAAGAAGGGCCACCACCTTGTCAAAGGCAACTAAATAAATGCCAGCGACGCCCACATCCCGAGAATGAATTTTTATAAATTGGCTCGATCACTGCAGCAATGAACTTGATCTATTGGATTATCACTGCAGTAATTAGACGGATCCAGTGGCTCAATGAGAATGTACCGCAGGAGTCATTTAAGACTGCACTGAAATTCACTGTAGTAAGCAAATTCGGCCATTACAATAACCAGCTGGGATATCATTGGAATAATGACCTTGACCCATCCTTGGGGTTGTAATCAGCTGATCCTAATGGACTGTGACTGTTGGGTCAGTGTGATGGGCAGTGTCCACTGTGGAAGTGACAGACTTTAAAGGGTCCATAGTGTCCCGTAAACAACAGGTGCAGGTGGGGCAGATTATGGACTAGGGAAAATGGCGGCGGCCTGAGTCCGCTGGATCTCCGCCCCTTTTGCACCTGACACTCGTTTCTGCTGGGCCACAGGGCAGGTGGAGGAAACAGATGAGTCTTCATTATAATATTCAAATGATGTGGAATAACACCTCCCACATCTTTTTGCAGCTCAGTCCATGCTACTTCCAAATCATACCCATATCAATGGGCATCCATGGTTGTTAGGCACCGAGCTGTATTTTGAGCTTAAAGGGCCCAGTAAGACGATTCATTCAACAGGTCTGAGGCCATTGATTGTTTTGCTTCATTTTGTCCTTAGGTTCTCACCAGCCTTTGTGCCGATTCTTGTAGATTTGTTTTTTTTGCTCCCAGTAAAATTGCTGGCACCAATGGGTTTCCAAATGGGAATCTTTCTATTGGATGTGTTCAGAAGAGGAGGACCAATGGATGGATGTCAGGCAGGTGAGGGTGCAGGAAGTGTTCTGCTCAAACCCACGATATACCTGCACACCGACATCTGCAGACTGAGGTGAACATACCTCACTTTGAATAGTGCCTGTGGAGGCTCCAGCTCTCAAAAGATAGGAGGTGACAGCAGGCCTGATGGCACAGATACATGCAAAGGATTAACTAACCATTGTGCTGGATGCCTCTTGGATGCACCCCAAACACATCATGCCATGCTTTACGTGGCACTGCATGAAAGAAGGTATGTCAGTGTGATCACCAGTCAGCAAAGCCTCATTGGCTATACCTGCCAAGATGCCACCAACCATGTTTACACCTACTTGGCAATGACTGTGGGTAACTGTCTTCAAAGGTTCTGGGTCAGCAGAGAGTCAGATGTAGTGCTGTTCCAGCTGCAGTAAAGACACCTACTGCTGACATGCACCATAGGGCTGGCACAGCCACTAACAGTGCTGGCCAGTTGTAGCCTCAAGTCTGATCTCCACCTCCTTCCAACGATGCTGCAATACAGACTAAGGGGGATGGTGCCCTGGGGTGCCAGAGAGGACCACCCTCCTTGCAGCCACCTCATGCAACACTACCTCCACTTAAGCAGCCATCAAACAGGGGGTCAGGTGCTGGTCTTCTCCATCGCTTGCCTGGAGATTCCTTTCCCTTCATTTCTGCCTGTCATGTCTTAATGTCCTGCCCCTTGGCAAAGGCTGCCAATGAGTTGAAATGCAGAATTTTTCTCCCCCTATTGTGTAACTTCCCTTTAATTGTCCCTGTCCCTTTAAAGTTCACTTACACACAATTTTTCACTGTCATCACTAATGTGACCCCAGCACCTGCCCAAATTTGCACCTGGGTCTGTGAATAAACATGGAAATGGGCTGTCCCTCGAAATCTGGATGTTGTTGGCACTTTGCCATTCTGGCCGGACTGGCACCAGTTCTTAACCACAGGTTTTCACTGGTTTAATGGTGAATGTACGACTGAGAATTCTGTGCACTTTCAAAACTGCAGTTCCTTTGCATTAACTTCTAGGTTGGAGAAGAGAATAGAAGAATTGAGAGCTGAATACCAGGAACTGCACCAGAATGCAAAGAATCTCATTCAAAGGTTTGAACCCCTCTGTGCGAACATTGCGAAGCAAGCTGGACAGGATGAGATGTGGTCATCGCTCCTGGAAGACAGGTGATGTGCGGCTAGGCAAAGCTGTGTAAGGACTGTGTGACTCTGCGGGATGTAAAGATTCCACTCCATTTGAACCTGACTTTAAATTCAGGTTGGGAGGAAGGTGGGGGGGGGGGGGGGGGGGGGCTGTGAGGTGAAGTTCTGCCCACCCCCTATGACAAGGGGACAAGTTGGGCAGAGTTCTCAAGCTTCCCTGGGAAATTCTTCCCTTTAACAGGTTGATTCCCGGTGTGAGACCCTTTGGAGCCTTACTAAGGCCCCAAACCTTGACCTGAACAAAATAATCCATCCTGTTGGAGCCAAAGACTTCTTAAAAAAGAACATTTTTGTCTTTGGCCCACTTGGACCTCTGGCGGATTCCGCTCTGCCTTGGCAGGGCGGATCAGCTTGGGCTGGGGAGGCTGCCACAAATGCACCCTTGCAGGCACCGGAGGACAACTCAGGCCATGCACGTGACCCTATTCCCGGAATCTGGACTGGGGCCTCTGGCCTTGAGGGGAGGGGGAGTTCCGCTCCACTGCACTTATGGCATCAGAGGAGGGCCCAAGGAATTTCCAGACTAGTGTTTCATTCCTAAAGAAGCCATGTATATTACTATGCAAGGATAATAGATGTGTGTTTGTAGCATATAGCATATCTTTTTGATATATATTAATGACCTGGACTTGGGTATACAGGGTATAATTTCAAAGTTTGCAGATGATACGAAACTCGGAAATGTAGTAAACAATGTGGAGGATAGTAACAGACTTCAGGAGAACAAAGACAGACTGGTGAAATGGGCAGACACATGGCAGATGAAATTTAACACAGAGAAATGTGAAGTAATGCATTTTGTAGGAAGAATGAGGAGAGGCAATATAAACTATATGGTACAATTTTAAAGGGAGTGCAGGAACAGAAAGACCTGGGGGTGTATATACACAAATCTTTGAAGATGGCAGGACAAGTTGATAAGGCTGTTAAAAAAGCATATGGGATCCTGGGCTTTATTAATAGAGGCATAGAGTACAAAAGCAAGGAAGTTATGCTAAACCTTTATAAAACACCTTTATAACTGAGGTTAGGCCTCAGCTGGAGTATTGTGTCCAATTCTGGGCACCACACTTTAGAAAAGATGTCAAGGCCTTTGGGAGAATGCAGAAGAGATTTTCTAGAAATAGTACCAGGAATGAAGGACTTCAGTTATGTGGAGAGACTGGAGAAGCTGGGATTGTTCTCCTTAGAACAGAAATGGTTAAGGGGAGATTTGATAGAGGTGTTCAAAATCATGAACGGTTTTAATAGAGTAAATAAGGAGAAACTGTGGCAGAAGGGTCGGTAATCAGAGGACACAGATTTAAGGTGATTGGCAAAAGAGCCAGAAGCAACATGAGGAAACATTTTTTTACACAGCGAGTTGTTGTGATCTGGAATGCACTGCCTGAAAGGGTGGTGGAAGCAGATTCAATAGTAACTTTCAAAAGGGAATTGGATAAATACTTGAAAGGAAAAAATTTACTGCTCTATGGGGAAAAAGCAGGGGAATGGGACTAATTGGATAGCTCTTTCAAAGAGCCGGAACAGGCACGATGGGCCGAATGGCTCCTCCAGTGCTGTACCTACTATGATATATTACTGGGCTCTTACCTATCTATTTACAGCATACATTACAGGGCTAGTAACTAAGGCCCCAAAATTCCTGGCTTGGGAGAAGGCGCAAGTCCCATTTCCACCCAGACTATGGGCTGGACCTGGTTCCTCTGGGATTCCACCCTGTTTAGACTGAATCTTTAAATTCCAGTCGGGAAGAGAGAGCCGTTTGTGGATCTTCTGCCAATCTCCTCCATACGTCAAAGGGGAGTGTTCCGGGGTTTTCTCGGAGGTCCCCAGGAAATTCCTCCCTTTATGCCCTTGAAAGGTCTCAGCAGAACTCATACCAGTTCAGATCAGACATGAGTCAGTTTGAGGCCTTCCGAAGGTTCCAATCATTTGCTAGACTAAGATAATTGATCTCATAGGAATTCCCTTCTCTAGTGTTGGAATGGCCCCAGTAGGAGCCAAAAACATATATAAAAGAAAACATATTTTTTCTTCAGCCCATTTGGGCCTCATGGTGACTTCAGGCAGAACAGAAAGAAGATCAGCCATGATCTGATTGAAGGGATTGTGGATGCTTTGGTAATAATTTTCCAAAATTCTCTGGACTCGGCAAAGGTCCCGGCAGATTGGAAAACTGCTAATGTAACACCGTTATTTAAAAAGGGTAGGTGGGTAAAATTTTGGAGTCTATTATTAAGGAGACAGTAGCGGAACATTTGGATAAACATAATTTAATAGGACAAAGTCAGCATGGCTTTACGAAGGGGAAGTCATGTCTGACAAATTTGCTTGAGTTCTTTGAGGATATAACGTAAAGAGTGGATAAAGGGGAACCAGTGGACGTAGTGTATTTGGACTTCCAGAAGGCATTCGACAAGGTGCCACATAAAAGATTATTGCTCAAGATAAAGAATCACTGGATTGGGGGTAATATTCTGGCATGGGTGGAGGATTGGTTATCTAACAGGAAGCAGAGAGTTGGGATAAATGGTACATTCTCGGACTGGCAACCAGCAGCCAGTGGTGTTCCGCAGGGGTCGGTGCTGGGTCCCCAACTCTTTACAATCTATATTAACGATTTAGAGGAGGGGACTGAGTGTAACATATCAAAGTTTGCAGATGATACAAAGATGGGAGGGAAAGTAGAGAGTGAGGAGGACATAAAAAACCTACAAGGGGATATAGACAGGCTGGGTGAGTGGGCGGAGATTTGGCAGATGCAATACAATGTTGGAAAATGTGAGGTTATGCACTTTGGCAGGAAAAATCGGAGAGCAAGTTATTATCTCAATGGCGAGAAACTGGAAAGTACTGCAGTACAAAGGGATCTGGGGGTCCTAGTGCAAGAAAATCAAAAGGTTAGTTTGCAGGTGCAGCAGGTGATCAAGAAGGCCAACGGAATGTTGGCTTTTATTGCTCGGGGGATAGAATATAAAAACAGGGAGGTATTGCTGCAGTTATATAAGGTATTAGTGAGACCGCACCTGGAATGCTGCGTACAGTTTTGGTGTCCATACTTAAGAAAAGACATACTTGCTCTCGAGGCAGTACAAAGAAGGTTCACTCGGTTAATCCCGGGGATGAGGGGGCGGACATATGAGGAGAGGTTGAGTAGATTGGGACTCTACTCATTGGAGTTCAGAAGAATGAGAGGCGATCTTATTGAAACATATAAGATTGTGAAGGGGCTTGATCGGGTGGATGCGGTCAGGATGTTCCCAAGGATGGGTGAAACTAGAACGAGGGGGCATAATCTTAGGATAAGGGGCTGCTCTTTCAAAACTGAGATGAGGAGAAACTTCTTCACTCAGAGGGTGGTGGGTCTGTGGAATTTGCTGCCCCAGGAAGCTGTGGAAGCTACATCATTGAATAAATTTAAAACAGAAATAGACAGTTTCCTAGAAGTAAAGGGAATTAGGGGTTACGGGGAGTGGGCAGGAAATTGGACATGATTTTAGATTTGAGGTTAGGACCAGATCAGCCATGATCTTATTGAATGGCGGAGCAGGCTCGAGGGGCCGATTGGCCTACTCCTGCTCCTATTTCTTATGTTCTTATGTTCTTATGAATGGCGGAGCAGGCTCGGGGGCCGTATGGCCTAGTCCTGCTATTATTTCTTATGTTCTTACACCACTGCACCACAAAAGGGTGGATCAGGTCAGGCCAGGACAGGCACCTCTGACCTGCACCGACTATGCTGATGACCCCATCTCCAAGGTTACAGGATAGGGTCTCTGGCTTGGGGCTAGGGCATGCAAGGATTGCATTCTGCTGCACTTACACCGAGGGAGCAGGCTCCCAGGAATTTCTGGGTATATGTGTACATATATATCAGTTCTTGATTATCTTGCACAATTTTAAAAACTTTTTCATTGGCTGCTAGATGCTACAAGATTTGGAAAAGGTTTCATTCCCAGTTCTTTAAGACTTGTTACCACTGTTTAACTGATACCATATAGGACTTCCATTGCAGTCCTAAGAAAGGCTCAGTCTCTAGTGACGAGTTAAATTTCAAGATTAATTGAACATATACATGATCACGAGCAAGCAAATGTGCCTATTATACTCACCAGTGGGATACCCATCAGGGATCAAGAGCATCACCAATCCAAGCCAAATCTTGGTCAGAATTATCCCCCCCCTCCAAAGATACATTGCATTATACATTTATACTTTAACTATAACACGCCTACTTTTGGTCACAGGATATGATGTAACCCGAGCACCATGTGCTATTCCTTTGTCTGAATCTGACTTAAACCTGTTCCGTCCAGTCTTGCAGAATATCACAAGACTGGTTTTCAGTGTGTAACTGTTCGCAGTTATGAGGCTCCAGCTCTTATCTCTAGCAGATAATTCCAGTTCTCAAGGTTGCTGCATCCTGCTTTCTACTTGAGCTCATTTCAATCCTTTTCCAACAGGCCTGGGCTTGTCTGCACAGATCAATACTTTAACCCTTTCATTAGCAAAGTCGTGTGATATATTCATCGATGAGGAAAAACTTTTTTACGGAGCGAGTGGTTAGGATCTGGAATGCACTGCCGGGGGGGGTGGTGGAGGCGGATTCAGTCATGGCTTTCAACAGGGAATTGGATAAGTACCTGAAAGGAAAAAATTTGCAGGGCTACAGGGAAAGAGCGGGGGAGTGGGACTAGCTGGATTGCTTTTGCACAGAGCCAGCACGGACTCGATGGGCCGAATGGCCTCCTTCCGTGCTGTAACCTTTCTATGATTCTAAGTTAAGCACTTCACTTATCTATAAGTATCTTTAGCCAGTACTACAGTTAATTACATCTGTCCCAGTTGCTTATGGTTCAGTTATATTTATTCCTGCTGAAGCAGCCTGTTCTGTATATTCAGCAGAATTTAGTTAGTCTCTCTTGCTGGTCTGTATATACTCTTTCTCTCTCTATGCAGTCACTGTAGCTCCTTATACTAACTAACCCATGATGCTTTTTACTTATGCCTAGCTGTTGACCTATTATATTACACGCTATCCTACAGCCATGAGCTGCCAGTCCAGCTAAAGGCCCAAGATAGTTTACTATGTTAGCCTTTATTCAGGTCTCTCTGTCCCTGTTGACCTTGCTGTTGAACCCTCCCACTTTGTTTTCACCTATGCCACGAAATAAATCTACCCCAGAATGAAATATTCTGATGTAGCACAGGGATTAGGATTAAGTTTGGGGTTAGGGTTAGAGTTGGACTGAAAGTTAGAGTTGGGATAATAGCTAGGGTTTGGTTTATGATTTGAATTGAGGGTTAGAGTTGGTCTAGGAGTTAGGGTGAAGGTGAGGACAAGGGTTAGGATTAGCGTTAGATTTAGGGTTGCCAACCCTCCAGATTACCCTGGAGTCTCCAGGAATTAA
Organism: Heptranchias perlo; assembly: GCF_035084215.1. Taxonomy (NCBI): domain Eukaryota; kingdom Metazoa; phylum Chordata; class Chondrichthyes; order Hexanchiformes; family Hexanchidae; genus Heptranchias; species Heptranchias perlo. Next base: position 64,585,541 of record NC_090337.1, on the reverse strand, counting down.
AGATTCATTCCCAGGACACTGCCGCGAGCAACACGGGAGAAAAATCAGGGGGCAATAAAAAAGTATGTTTTAAAAAAAATTTCTTTGAACACTTTTGATTACTGGTTATAAAAATATTGGACATGGGGAAGAAAGGCTGTTTGACCGACGGTCAAGAATCATCCAATCGGGTAATGAAGAGTCTATTCACTTTCCAATTGGCCGTGAGAAGGCGGTGCACAGCGAGAATGGACACGTTGGGCAACCAATGGCAGGAGTGTGGGGGCAGGGCGTCGGGCTGCAGGAAGTCATGTGATGACACATCCCGGAATATGTCCAACCAGAGTTGGCAACCCTAGGATTAGGAGATCGCTGAGAAACTCCGACCTTAAACGGATGTGGCGTTTGGTGAGGAGGGGTGAGTCAGGAGTGCTGTTGCATTGAAATTCTGAATTCCATCACAATGGTTCATTTGTGACTGTAAGATTTTATTTACCCTAAAGGAGTAGGCCAGATAATACTGATGTCTGGCAGGGGTAGATCTCGAATCCATGCTCCCTCCTTTGACAATAAAAGTACAGGACACCTGCTCCAGGAAGTGGTGCAGAGGAGGGAAGTGAATAAACTGTGGGGAGAACAGGTTGGCAGCAGGTGGCAGCAGCCATTAAGGAGGTCAGCAGAGTGCAAAGGACTTGGCTGCAGTGACACGAGAAATTCAGTGACCCCACCAGGAGGGAAAGTTGGGCAGTCGCATAAACCTAATGATTATACTATGACACAACTGAAAGCAGCATTATATGGTACATCCACTAAATGTGTATCTTCACCTTCCCCACATGGGTGCTCATCACAGCCCCCTGCTCACTCAGCATTGAGACCCTTCAATATCTCTCTTTTTTTAATGCATAGCAATGACCAAGACAACCCATTGTCAGCACCTTCCAAAAGCATCACCTGAATGAACCTTTCACCCTTCCATAGGAAACCCCTTAAAATCTGAGAGTGGAATGGAGTGGGGGGGGGTCTCACTTGGTGTATATAGACATTGACAGCTAAACAATGGCTGGAGAAGGCTCCACACAGGAGCCAGATGGCTGCAACAGAGGCGGGGAGGCGGCAGGATCAGTTCATGGGATCACCCAATCCAAAGAGCAAACAGCAATCTGCTCGTCCAGTGTTGCTGCCTGCAAAGGTATTCATGTCTCTGCAGGTATGGCAGATGAACCAAGAGTGGGGCCCTCCAAAGTCCACACACCAACCAAGCATCACATGTCACATCACACCCTTGTGATTTGGCAAGCACCAGCCCAGGTCGATCCACCCCAGAGGATCTAGATCATGAGTTTGAAGGTAGCACTATAGATGCACAAGTGAGCAAGGGCAGGTGATGGAGGAGGCAGAGGGGTCTCTTGTCGGAGGGTGATGCCACCTCCTTTTGTAGCTACTGGCAACAGGGGTCCAGATCTTTGGGGGGGGGGCAGCGTTTAAATGATGGCTGCTTTCAGAGCATGAAAGATTGTTGGAGTCATTTCTGACATGGTGGCAACTGTGGAGGAGTCCACCAGCTGCACGTGCGGGGTCCTTCTGCAAGGCATCAAGAGCTTTGGAGTAAGTGTCAGGAAGCTGCCAGGGAAGGAGGCCAAGCCCGTCTGCCACACACTCTTCCCCCCTCAAAGATAAACTGCTGGCCATCACGGACAGGGGAAGAATCATGGCCATGGTGACTGGCAACGCTGGAGGAGATGTCACACAGGGTTTCTTCACACCGTATCCTCTTTTTCCATTATTACTTCTAACTCACCGTACACACTCTTCATGACAAACTGCAAATGCTTTCAGCAGCTACTTCTCTCTCTCCGCTCTCCCTTCACACCACAAGCTGACCCTTGGTGCTGAAGATGTGGAAGCCCCTGTGCCAGTGCAGGAAAAGGAGGCCAGCCTTCCTGAAGTTGAACCATGACTCAATCTCACAAGCACCAACTTAGATACTGGCACCACAGGGACTTTAGAGGCAATGTTAGAGGAGGATCCTCTCGGCCCAGAGCTGCTCGAAGTCGTCCACTGCGGCCATCTGAAGCATCCTCAATGGAAGCTGAGCAGCCTCCCACCTCCCAAGCTGTAGCTACTGGGGAAACATTTCATAGAGCACCAGGATAGATAAACGAGCACACAAGACAGGCATTAAGGGCTTTCCCAAGAGTGATTCATAATTATTTTTTTAATGAAGACATATACTGTGACAATATTTGTTTGATAAATTTGTTTTTTAATCCTGATTTGGTGTCAGTGTTTATCTTTCTAATGAAGCGATGGTAAGGCCATTAAGGCTGGACTGAAGGATAGCAATGGGATGGTGGTAGTAAGGATGGTGGTGATAAGGGCTGTGAGACTGTTGGTGTATAAGGGGTGGGAGGGATGGTTTAGGTGAAGCACTCTTCACTGAGCTGCTCTCTCAGACCTCTGGCACTGGCAGTCAATGCTGCTCCTGTCCCTCCTCCTGCTTCTCGTTTTCATACTGGACTTCTTACTGCCCAGTTGTTGGTAAGGGCAGGTCCCTCATGATGGCAAAGTTAAGCAGCAGACGACCACAAATCTGGATACCCGCTCAGGGGTTCACTGCAAAACTCCTCAGGAATGGTCCAGGTAGCGGAAGCGTTGTTTGGGCAGGCTGACTGTCTGCTCGATCACGTTTCATGTGTTGGCAAGGCTCTGGTTGTAGGCCTGCTCTGCAGCTGTGCCCGGGTTCCTGACAGGACTCATGAGCAATGTCTGGAGGCGATAGCCATTGTCACCTAGTAGGTGGCCCGGTTAGAACTAAGGTGGCACGGAGGACTGGTACAGGATGAAAGAGTCGTGACTGCTGCCAGGATACCGGGCACAGACGTGCAGGACGGTCGCAAACCAGCTGTATGTCAAGGGAGTGGAATCCTTGTCGATTGATAAAGATGCCAAGCTGGCGATAGGGAGCGCTTAAGGCAACGTGGGTGCAGTCTATGAGACCTTGCACCATGGGGAAAACTGCCATGCGGGTGAAGCCTAGTGCTCTCTTGTCCTGCTTCGCTTTGTCCATGGGGAAAGTGATGTAGCTGTTCCTCCTGGTGTTGAGAGCCTCGGTGACCTCCCTGGTACAGCGGTGGACTGCAAACTGTGAGATATTGCTGATGTCATCTGTTTCAGCCTGAAAGGAGCGCATGGCATAAAAGTAAGGGCCACTTTGACCTTGACGGCCACAGGCAGTGCTGTCCAGGCCCTGGTGCGAGGCTCGAGTTGTGGCTGCAGCAGGTGACATAGCTCGGTGACAGCCTCCTTGGTGAAGCAAAGTCACCTCAGTCATTGCTCCTCAGTGAAGTTAATGTAGGAGAAGTGCTCCATGAATATCCGCTGTGGGTGTGGCCTCCTGCGCTGAGCCCCCCCTCCCCCTCCATTGCAGCAGCTGCTCCTGTTCTCTCCTGTCTACCTTGCTGCTCCCCCTCATCCTCCAGTCCCGAAGGCAGCCCTACCAGACCACCCATGACTGCAGTGAAACTACCAATGAGGCAGCAAAATCTTGCTCTCTTTAGACAAAGTGAACTTTCTAGAGTGATAAAACACACCAAGAAACAGCCAGAAGTTAACCAGCAACCTGAAATAACAAACCAACAACGTGCCCGTTTACGCCACGTGTTGCTGGGCGAGTCCGGCGTGTGTCGAGTCAAGAGCAGGGGCAGACCAAAATCGCAAATGAGTACCGTAAGAAGCGCAGGACTTAATTTAAATAACCTGTTCACCTTTTGACATAGTTGCAACGGGTGCTCCTGACGCCAGTGGAGGTGCCTACACCAATATGGCGGGCGGTGCACTTCCGTCTAGTAATGAGTGTCCCTGCCCGCCATCTTGGAGGCTTAGGAGGCCGGTTAGCACCCAAAAAACGGGCGCTGCGCGATCAAATTTCTAGGCCCATGTGTTTAATTTTCCTTGAGCTAGACTTGAACCTGGGTCTCCAAAGGTGAGGGTCAGTACTTTTAACCCAGTTTTCAGTCTATTTAACAGTGTTGGTGTTCTAAACTCCTTGATATCCACCGGTACACAGCTTACTCTTCTTTGTTCTGCACCTAATAGGTTCACACTTGTGGAAGTCAACTTATTCTTCAGTTATGTTGTTGACATGCTTCAGTCTTTGCATTCTCGTGTGTTGGAGAAACAGCCAGGTTTTGCCAGCATTCTGCCCACTCTGTCTTCTATCCTGAGAAGGAAAATTTGGGATACGGAGCTTGAGGCCACGTGGACGAGTGTGCTCCCGGAGTTCGGTCTGAGCGACTCCGATGTAAAGGCTCTCTGCGCATTCTTTGTGACTCACTGCAATGAGGCTGAGTATTACCCACCCCTGGAAAGAAAGAGGTACAATCAGAACGTCCAAGAGGTGTTAAACAGAGCCGTGTCCAGCCGCATTCTACAGCACTGTCTCCTCCATATTGTGCAGTTGGCAGAGAAGGAAAGTGGTATGGTGGCAACTGAGCAACAAAGTGCTACTACAGCAAACACACAGAGGGAGTCTGGACCAAAGTGAAGATCAGGGTACATGCACAACTCAAACCTCCCTGTTATGGGATTGGCTTCATTGTTCCACATTGTAATATCAAGCTTTGCTTTGTGTTAATAAAATCAAGTCACTGATTCTTTGCAAAATAGGCAAGATTGGCCTGTATAAGATATAAAAGTGAAACTCCCTCTGGAATCTCATAACCAGGATTGGGAAGCTAATCGTGTTATTTTGTTTGCTTTGTACCGTAGATTAATCTAATCTAAGGATTCTCTGCGCTTCAGACTTATGAATCCAGTTTTGATTTCAAGTGAGGCAGTAAAAATCTGGTATTTAATCTTTCTTTCTCTCGCTTTCTCTCTGGTTCAGGGCAGATTCGCCACACTATTGTCAAAAGCAAAATACTGCAGATGCTGGAAATCTGAAAGAAAAACAGAAAATGCTGGAAATACTGAGCAAGTCAGGCAGCATCTGTGGAAAAAGAAAGAGTTAATGTTTCAGGTCAATGACACTACTGTGTTGGATAAGCCCTCCCCCTTTTCTAAATTCTTGCAGGCCTCGGTTGTAACACAAATGAAAGTGCTTATCGAAAGCAGAAGGCAAGCTGATTATTCACGGGTACTCAGCACCAATCACACGCTGTGCTGACACCCGTTTAGATAGACCACACCTGACATAGATTTATACACTGCACATTTTCAGGTGAGTCTCAGCAGGCTCAACTTTATTACAGAAATAAAAATACTGCAGATGCTAGAAGTCTGAAGCAAAAACAGAAAATGCTGGCAATGCTCACCAGGTCAGGCAGCTTTTGTTGAGAGACCATGAAATGTTTTAGGTACAGGACCCCTCAGAACTGGAAGGTATTACAGATGAACATTTGGGACTCTTGGTTGTGAATGCAAAAGTGCCTGTCTATTCCCCTGACTATGGAATCCTTTGTTACTACTGTGTTTCTGTACTTCACTTGCCTTTTTTTGGCAACCCCTTACTCTGTAGTGCTGTGGGTTTTCTGCTGGAATTCCTCCTCCAAGTTGTTGTCATATCACTGGTATTGGGTATTGAATGTCTTGTTTGTCAATTCAGCACGGTTGAGGGAGATCTTTGAAGAGCTCCTGTCTACTCTCCTCACCCTATTTCCCTTCTTCACTAACTCACTCTGCCTGTGGGGTGAACACCTCCTGGAATGTACATTTGTGGAAGCCTTCAGCCTCCCAAATGTGATGAAATGTCACCAGCTGCACCTAAAACTCAGAAAGAAACAAGCTTTGAGTGCAAGAGATTGGAGAGACTTGCTGCAAATGTGGTTATCTCAGACACATGAAGCATCCAGGACCCCTCTCATAGCACAGGTACTCCACAATGCAGGCTGCAGCAGTCCCTATACTGGTTTAACTTATTAAATAAAGAATGAACTTGCATTTATAGACTATTTCACAACTTCAGGACATCCCAAAGCACTTTATAGCCAATGAATCACAGTTGGAAACGCGGCAGCCAATTTGCACAGAAGGTCCCACAAACAGCGATGAAATAAATGACCAGATTATCTGTTTTAGGTGTTGGTTGAGGGATAAATGTTGGCCAGGACATTGGGGAGAACTCACCTCCTTTTCTTTGAACAGTGGTACAGGATCTTTAACGTCCACCTGAGAGGACAGAGGGGGCCTCAGTTTAAAATCTTATCTGAAAGACGGCACCTCTGACAGTGCACCATTCCCTCAGTATGAGTCTAGATTTTGTGCTCAAGTCTCTAGAATGGGGCTTGAACCCACAACCCTCTGACTCAAAGGGAGAGCTCCCACTGAACCATGGCTGACACCAGTAGAGAGTGAATATTATATATAAGAGCCACAGTGGAGTTCTTTCAAAATGATAGATTTCCTGTTTAACGCAGCAACATGTAAATGGGTCTAACAGGTTAGGATCGAGCATAATAGGGATCAGCAAATTGCTGGAATTATCGGAGATGCACGACATGATGCTTCTGAGTGATCCGCAGCATATGACCTGGTGAAATACTTACATTTCTTGTGTTTTGACAAAAAACTTTTACCTACATCCTTAATTATCCAGCACTCTGAGTCAGGGAAGGGGAAGAGTTAAAAAGTTATGGTGAGTCATGCAATTGAAGGCTCCCTGGACTAGAAACATTAAAGGTGCTTATTACAGCTGGATGAAGTCAACTAAGAACAACAAAATCCTCATATGTCCTTCCAGAAGCTAGACTCAACATGATCCAGAAGCAAAATGGTCTGAGTTGGGAAAGAAGGTGCTGGTTTGGATGCTGACAAGTGTAGTGGAAAGAACTAATTTTGGTGCAGTGTGTCCCAACTACCCAAGATCATGCTGCATCTTTTGCCTTGCAAACCATGCTCTAAGAAGTCATTTATTTTTAAAATTCTCTACATTGTAATGTGCTCAATAGATTACTCTTGAAAGCAAATTCATGACACAATAAATTGCTCATGAACTTCGCGCCAATAGACCTAAACAGCTGAGCTGTTAATTTGCTTCAGTTCCGTGGTCTGCCTGCAGCCTGACACATCCCCTGAACTCATTGTGCAGCAGAGATTAAATTGGAGCACCAGTTTGCCTCTGTACACCAGTGCTATGGGCTCACAGGCCTGCCAGTTTGTGCTGTTTGTGGACTGGTCCTAAAATAACTTTCCTGGCTTCTCGCGGAATTCTTCCTAGAAAGCATAGTGACTCGCCTCCTGCATTATGTGCAGAAGAATTAGCTTAAACGTCCACTCCCTCCACCACCGATGTACTGTGGCTTCAGTGTATCATCTCTATAGGATGCACTGCAGCAGCTTCTTCAGCAGCATCTCCCAAATTCGTGACCATCAATACTGAGAAGGGCAAGGGCAAGGGCAGCAGTTGCAGGGGAACGCCATCATTTCCAAGACATACAACATCCTGACTTGAACATATATCGCCATTCCTTCGTCGTCGCTGAGTCTTCACTGCACAGGACCTCCAACCAACGCTATACACCAGATACATCGACGACATTTTCTTCCTATGGACCCACGGCGAAGAATCACTGACGAGACTACACGATAACATCAACAAGTTCCATCCCACCATCAAACTCACCATGGACTACTCCTCAGAATCGGTTTCTTTCTTGGACACACAAATCTCCATCAAAGACGGGCACCTCAGCACCTCACTCTACCGCAAGCCCACGGGCAACTACACGATGCTCCACTTTTCCAGCTTCCACCCTAACCACGTCAAAGAGGCCATCCCCTATGGACAGGCCCTGCGAATACACAGGATCTGCTCAGACGAGGAGGAACGCGATGGACACCTACAGACGCTGAAAGACGCCCTCGTAAGAACGGGATATGACGCTCGACTTGTCGATCGGCAGTTCCGACGGGCCACAGCGAAGAATCGCATAGACCTCCTCAGAAGACAATCACGGGACGCAACCAACAGAGTACCCTTCGTCGTCCAGTACTTCCCCGGAGCGGAGAAACTATGCCATGTTCTCCGCAGCCTTCAACATGTCATCGATGACGACGAATACCTCGCTAAGGCCATCCCCATGCCTCCACTACTCGCCTTCAAACAGCCACCCAACCTCAAACAGACTATCGTTCGCAGCAAATTACCCAGCTTTCAGGAGAACAGCGTCCACGACACCACACAACCCTGCCACGGCAACCTCTGCAAGACATGCCAGATCATCGACACAGATACCACCATCACATGAGAGGACACCACCCACCAGGTACGTGGTTCATACTCCTGTGACTCGGCCAACATTGTCTAACTCATACGTTGCAGGAAAGGATACCCCAGAGCATGGTACATTGGCGAGACCATGCAGACACTGCGACAACGGATGAACGGACACCGCGCAACAATCGCCAGACAGGAGGGTTCCCTCCCAGTCGGGGAACACTTTAGCAGTCAAGGACATTCAGCCACCGATCTTTGGGTAAGCATTCTCCAAGGCGGCCTTCGAGACACACGACAACGCAAAATCGGCGAGCAGAAATTGATAGCCAAGTTCCGCACCCATGAGGACGGCCTCAACCAGGATCTTGGGTTCATGTCACGCTACACGTAAACCCACCAGCAGAAAAAAAAGTTATCTGTTTTTAATACAACTGGAAATTCTCTCTCTGCCTTTCGGGTCTCTTTCTCTGTGTAATTTGACCCAATGTGTATTCAGTATACTGGGACCTACTGTTTTCTGTGGCTAACCTGTCTGAACACCAACGACACCTTTGATTGGTGTGATGGTGTCCCAGCCTAATATAAGATATGCGATTTGAGAACCTCTCTTTCACTCACTCACCTGACGAAGGAGATAATCTCCGAAAGCTTGTGATTTTCAAATAAAACTGTTGGACTATAACCTGGTGTTGTAAGATTCCTCAAAATCCTGGAACTCCCGACCTAACAGCACTATGGGAGTGCCTTCACCTCACGGACTGCAGCGGTTCAAGAAGGACCACACCACCTTCTGGAGCTCCACTAGGGATGGGTACTAAATGCAGGCCTTGCCAGCTACGCCCACATCTCGAGATTGAATGAAAGAAAGAAGCCTCTCACTATGCTTTATGGGGCAAATTCAGGCAGGAGCGCTATTTTAGGAGCCAACAGCACAAACGGGCCCTAAAATATCTGACATCTGCTCAAAAAGCAGAAAGTTGGCAACTATTCCATTTTGAGCAAAGATAATTTTCGAGTCGGTTGGTTTGGAGACCATTTAAAAAAACGTCGATGAACGGCTGCACGTTCGGAGCGCGCAGCCGCACTGCGAGTGGTTGCTGGAGGGCGCCGGTTATCGGCGCGCAGGCGCAGTGTGAATTGCTGGGGTCGAGCGCGCGCAGGCGCAGTGCGAATTGCTGGGGTCGAGCGCGCGCAGGCGCAGTGCGGGCGAGCGCAGTTCAGGAATGCGCAGGCGCAGAGTTCATTTGCGCTCGAGAGCGGGAGAACTTGGTAGTTCAAAGAAAGCCCGCGGGGACCTCGCCCCTCAGCTGGGCTGAGCAAAGTGAAGGGGGAAATCAAATGGGGTCCGGCGGGATGGCAACAACTGTGGCGTGAAGCCGCTCCCAAACGAGACTAAACCGGAGCTCGAACCGCCGCAATGGGGCGAAAGAAACGGAGCGGCCTAGCGGAGCCCAAAGCACCGGCCTCGGATCCGGATCCACCGCTCTGCCTGGCCGAGTGCTTGTGCCCGATTTGCCAGGAGCTGCTGGTGGAGCCGGTGACGCCGCCGTGCGGACACTCGCTGTGCCGGGGCTGCTTCCAGCAGACGGTGGAGATCAGCAACCTGAGCTGCCCGCTCTGCCGCCGCCGACTGTCCAACTGGGCGCGGGCGCAGGCCCGAGCCGGCAGCCTGGTCGACACACGGCTGGAGGAGCGAATCCGGCGGCAGTTCCCCCACCACAGGAGCGAGGAGCCGAGCGAGGGTGAGTGAGAGCCGGAAAGAATGGAAGTAAAATCAGCGCGGAGCTGCAGGCGGGGTGTGTGGAGAGGAGGGAGAGCTTTGAGTGACAGGTATCATCGGCAGTGGGAACGAGGCCTCTTTCTCCCCCCTCCCCTTTCTCCTACCCCCCCCTTTCTCCCCTCCCCCCCCCCTCCCCTCTCTCCCCCCCCCCCCTCCCCTCCCCTCTCCCCCCCTCCCCTCTCCCCCCCACCTAAACAATAAATTTGGCCAAACTTAATTTTTTTTTTAAGTTTAGTGTATAGACATTGGATAATATAGTTGAGAATTAATGCTTTATGGATAGTAACCAGTTCTTCCCTCTTAATTTGTCAAACCTATAACAGACAGTTGGTGCCACTTGCTCATTTTTCAAACTAAAAACCCATTGGTTTTTGATGTAGACTTTATAGCATGGTCACAGCTGTAATAATGAACAAGAATCCCGGGGATTGGTGGAAATGTTTGCATCAATCAGTAATGCACTGGAAAATTGACCCACCCATTCTTTTCTAAGTTGTCAGATTGTGCCCACCACCTCAACTATGCAAACCTGGTGAAGTTCGACAGGAGTTTGAAGAACAGATCAGTAAGGTGAGAAGTAGAACCTGTAGATTTCTATTCTGTGCAGAACAAATCTACCTAGAGAAATATAGTTCTATGTTTGTGCAGTTGAGTGGAAGACTGGAAAATTTGTATGCATTAGTGTGAATCGTCCTTGCATGGTCTCTACTGACCACTGGTATATAGAAACCTCATCAGACTCTGTTAGGGGAGCTGAAGGATACAGCTACATGTAGATAGAATCAGCAAATGCTCTCAGTATCCTACGGCTACAATCCTGTTTTGATTGTGGAAATATCTGTGGATTGAATATTGTTGATTGTAGTGTTTAGATGAGCAAAAAATCCATAGTATCCTATCTTTTAAATTCAGGGAAAAAATTCTCTGGTTTTATCAATTGTTTTTTCACCTCTTAGGAGAATAATAAAAATACGCCACACTTTCTCTGTTAGCGGGCTCACTTAAGTGACTGGCTATGGGCTTGAGATGAGTGAGGTTCCCATTGCTAGGCCAGGCTTCCTCCCCACATCTATATAGCTGGCTGTACGTCTTTTTCTGCTGTCTTCCCAGCAAGTGGGAGGGCTGTCCCTCCGACTTCCCCATTCAATGATTCGCCAGTAGGCCTATAAATAAACCTGGCTACTTGTTCACGCCCCGTACTTTTGTGGGTATGGGTTTAAAGAAACTATCTCCTGTTCTCAATAAATAGTGACCATCCTGACTAATGAGACAATTAACTTTCATTTTCTTTGTTTGAAATACAGGGAGCCATGACATTCCCAAACTGGCTTGTTTAATTCACATCTTCAAAACCGGCAGCCTATGTTTTGTTATTAAAACATGAGAAAATTCACTGTTATAAAACATGACACTTAAAACAATTCCCAAGTCTATTCTGTGTTGGGAAACCTTCAAAAATCCAGAAACGTGCCATCAAGCTATACCTCCTAGATAAGTAGTGATGTTAACTACACTTGTTGAAAAGTCATCTGAAATCCGAGGCCAAACTTTACATAATGTGGAGATGCCGGTGATGGACTGGGGTTGACAATTGTAAACAATTTTACAACACCAAGTTATAGTCCAGCAATTTTATTTTAAATTCACAAGCTTTCGGAGATTTTCTCCTTCCTCAGGCAAATGTTTCAAGATCTCCTTGAAGCCTACGCATTTATACATATTGAACAATAAAACATGGTGTTTACAGACTGCCCCTGCAACTGCCCGTTGCCAAGGCAATCACCGTGTTCAGACAGAGAGGTGTTACCTGCAGAACCTCCGAATACACATTCAACAAAAAAACAAACAGGGAAAAAAAACAGAGAAAAAAAAAACACAGAGAGAGGCAGAAACATCCGGAAGGCAGAGAGAGCCAGCAAATGACCCATTATATTAAAAACAGATAACATTTGTTCGCTGGTGGGGTAACGTGTAGCGTGACATGAACCCAAGATCCCGGTTGAGGCCGTCCTCATGGGTGCGGAACTTGGCTATCAATTTCTGCTCGACAATTTTGCGTTGTCGTGTGTCTCGAAGGCCGCCTTGGAGTACGCTTACCCGAAGGTCGGTGGATGAATGTCCATGACTGCTGAAGTGTTCCCCGACTGGGAGGGAACCCTCCTGTTTGGCGATTGTTGCGCGGTGTCCGTTCATCCGTTGTCGCAGCGTCTGCATGGTCTCGCCAATGTACCATGCTCTGGGGCATCCTTTCCTGCAACGTATGAGGTAGACAACGTTGGCTGAGTCACAGGAGTATGAACCATGCACCTGGTGGGTGGTGTCATCTCGTGTGATGGTGGTATCTGTGTCGATGATCTGGCATGTCTTGCAGAGGTTACCGTGGCAGGGTTGTGTGGCGTCGTGGACGCTGTTCTCTTGAAAGCTAGGTAGTTTGCTGCGAACGATGGTCTGTTTGAGGTTGGGTGGCTGTTTAAAGGCGAGTAGTGGAGGTGTGGGGATGGCCATAGCGAGGTGTTTGTCCTCATTGATGACATGTTGAAGGCTGCGGAGAACATGGCGTAGTTTCTCCGCTCCGGGGAAGTACTGGACGACAAAGGGTACTCTGTTGGTTGCGTCCCGTGTTAGTCTCCTGAGGAGGTCTATGCGATTTTTTGCTGTGGCCCGTCGGAACTGTCGATCGATGAGTCGAGCGTCATATCCCGTTCTTACTAGGGCGTCTTTCAGCGTCTGTAGGTGTCCATCGCGTTCCTCCTCGTCTGAGCAGACCCTGTGTATTCGCAGGGCCTGTCCATAGGGGATGGCCTCTTTGACGTGGTTAGGGTGGAAGCTGGAAAAGTGGAGCATCGTGAGGTTGTCCGTGGGCTTGCGGTAGAGTGAGGTGCTGAGGTGCCCGTCTTTGATGGAGATTCGTGTGTCCAAGAAAGAAACTGATTCTGAGGAGTAGTCCATGGTGAGCTTGATGGTGGGATGGAACTTGTTGATGTTATCGTGTAGTCTCTTTAGTGATTCCTTGCCGTGGGTCCATAGAAAGAAAATGTCGTCGATGTATCTGGTGTATAGTGTTGGTTGGAGGTCTTGTGCAGTGAAGAAGTCCTGCTCGAACTTGTGCATGAAAATGTTGGCGTATTGGGGTGCGAATTTGGTCCCCATGGCTGTTCCGTGTGTTTGGGTAAAGAACTGGTTATCGAAGGTGAAGACATTGTGATCCAGGATGAAGCGGATGAGTTGTAGGATGGCTTCCGGAGATTGGCTGTTGTTGGTGTTGAGTATTGATGCTGTCGCAGCGATGCCGTCATCGTGGGGGATACTGGTGTATAGTGCCGAGACGTCCATCGTGGTGAGAAGTGTTCCTGGTTCAACTGGTCCGTGGGTACTGAGTTTTTGTAGGAAGTCTGTAGTGTCACGACAGAAGCTGGGGGTTCCCTGTACGATGGGTTTCAGGATGCCCTCGATGTATCCAGAGAGGTTCTCACACAGGGTTCCGTTGCCTGATACGATGGGACGTCCGGGTGTGTTGGCTTTGTGTATCTTTGGGAGGCAGTAGAAGTCTCCCACGCGGGGATTACGTGGGATGAGAATGCGTAGGATGCTTTGAAGGTCTGGATCGAAGGTCTTGATCAGTTTGTTGAGCTGGTGGGTGTGTTCTTTGGTCGGATCTGCGGGTAACCGTCTGTAGTGTTCCTGGTTGTCCAGTTGTCGGTATGCTTCTTTGCAATAGTCTGTTCTGTTCTGTATGACTATGGCTCCTCCTTTGTCCGCTGGTTTGATGACGATGTTGCGGTTGGTCTTGAGAGCGTTGATGGCGTTGCGTTGTGCTCGGGTGACATTCTGGACTGTCTTCTGAGTGCGGCTGATGAATCTGGCATTGACGCATTTCCTGACAGCTTGAGCATACATGTCCAGCTGAGGGCAGCGACCCTCCGGAGGAGTCCAGTTTGACTCTTTCCTCTTCGGTTGCTGTACCGCGGATCCCTCTGTCTGCTGTTCCGGATCGTCGATTGTCTCATTGGGTTCGCTGCTGAAATCTTGGGGTTTGTGGTAGAATTCCCGGAGCCTCATTCTCCTGATGAATTCCTCTGTGTCCGCCGCGAGACTAGTGGGGTCCATTTTGGTAGTGGGGCAGAAATTGAGCCCTCGGCTGAGAACTTCGATTTCGTCTGGTTGAAGGGTGTGGTCGGATAAATTGACAATAGACTTCCCTGTGGTTGCAACCGTGGTACCAGGGGAAGCTTGGTCGTTGCTGGTGGTGATGCCGAGTTTCTCAAGCTTCCTGCTCTTGGTTTTCATGTAGGCAGCGTAGTTCCGTTGCCTATGGATCACAATGTCTTCACCTTCGATAACCAGTTCTTTACCCAAACACACGGAACAGCCATGGGGACCAAATTCGCACCCCAATACGCCAACATTTTCATGCACAAGTTCGAGCAGGACTTCTTCACTGCACAAGACCTCCAACCAACACTATACACCAGATACATCGACGACATTTTCTTTCTATGGACCCACGGCAAGGAATCACTAAAGAGACTACACGATAACATCAACAAGTTCCATCCCACCATCAAGCTCACCATGGACTACTCCTCAGAATCAGTTTCTTTCTTGGACACACGAATCTCCATCAAAGACGGGCACCTCAGCACCTCACTCTACCGCAAGCCCACGGACAACCTCACGATGCTCCACTTTTCCAGCTTCCACCCTAACCACGTCAAAGAGGCCATCCCCTATGGACAGGCCCTGCGAATACACAGGGTCTGCTCAGACGAGGAGGAACGCGATGGACACCTACAGACGCTGAAAGACGCCCTAGTAAGAACGGGATATGACGCTCGACTCATCGATCGACAGTTCCGACGGGCCACAGCAAAAAATCGCATAGACCTCCTCAGGAGACTAACACGGGACGCAACCAACAGAGTACCCTTTGTCGTCCAGTACTTCCCCGGAGCGGAGAAACTACGCCATGTTCTCCGCAGCCTTCAACATGTCATCAATGAGGACAAACACCTCGCTATGGCCATCCCCACACCTCCACTACTCGCCTTTAAACAGCCACCCAACCTCAAACAGACCATCGTTCGCAGCAAACTACCTAGCTTTCAAGAGAACAGCGTCCACGACGCCACACAACCCTGCCACGGTAACCTCTGCAAGACATGCCAGATCATCGACACAGATACCACCATCACACGAGATGACACCACCCACCAGGTGCATGGTTCATACTCCTGTGACTCAGCCAACGTTGTCTACCTCATACGTTGCAGGAAAGGATGCCCCAGAGCATGGTACATTGGCGAGACCATGCAGACGCTGCGACAACGGATGAACGGACACCGCGCAACAATCGCCAAACAGGAGGGTTCCCTCCCAGTCGGGGAACACTTCAGCAGTCATGGACATTCATCCACCGACCTTCGGGTAAGCGTACTCCAAGGCGGCCTTCGAGACACACGACAACGCAAAATTGTCGAGCAGAAATTGATAGCCAAGTTCCGCACCCATGAGGACGGCCTCAACCGGGATCTTGGGTTCATGTCACGCTACACGTTACCCCACCAGCGAACAAATGTTATCTGTTTTTAATATAATGGGTCATTTGCTGGCTCTCTCTGCCTTCCGGATGTTTCTGCCTCTCTCTGTGTTTTTTTTTTCTCTGTTTTTTTTCCCTGTTTGTTTTTTTGTTGAATGTGTATTCGGAGGTTCTGCAGGTAACACCTCTCTGTCTGAACACGGTGATTGCCTTGGCAACGGGCAGTTGCAGGGGCAGTCTGTAAACACCATGTTTTATTGTTCAATATGTATAAATGCGTAGGCTTCAAGGAGATCTTGAAACATTTGCCTGAGGAAGGAGAAAATCTCCGAAAGCTTGTGAATTTAAAATAAAATTGCTGGACTATAACTTGGTGTTGTAAAATTGTTTAAAACTTTACATAATTAGCTGAATCAAGATTGGGTGCAGGATGTTGTACCTTTCCTTCAAAAGCTTGATCTTGGGAAAAGTTGACAAACCAGCAGGCTTTTTTAATGCCAGTTATCTGGTACGGGGGCATCTCTGGAACATAGCACTGTGTTTATCTTCGAGAAGATCAAAGTCAATTGAAGACTAATTACTGCCGCTTGTTGTCAAATCTTGTGGATGCCATATCACGTGAGAATCTTTTGTACCATTTGCGTCACAAAAGCCTGGTGTCGGGTTACCAGTTTGATTTTGGTGCAAACTTCTGCTTTATCTTATGGTAGAGAAATGGAGCAGTTCTGTTGATGTTCTGGTTTTGTGCTGGGCATTAACTCTTGACACTTCGTCTGCATTTAAAAGGCATGAAAATTGGAAAGCCCAGTCAGAAGGTGAACGTTAACAAATATCCTCATCAGCCAGTCTACTCCTCCCAATGACTTAGCTGTTTAAGGCAGTGAGTAGCTGAGCTATACAGACCGGAAAGGACGAAAGACTTGCATGTGTATATAGTGGTTTTCACAATCTCAGGATGTCCTGAAGCTCTTTACAGCCAATGAAGTACTTGTTGAAGTGTAGTCATTGTAATGTAGGAAACGCGGCAGTCAATTTGCACACAGCAAGCTCCCACAAAGTGTGACAATGACCAGATAATCTTTTTAATGTTGGTTGAGGGATAAATATTGGCCAGGATACTGGGGGTAACTCCTGATCTTCGAAATAGAGCCGTGGGATCGTTTACGTCCACCTGAAAGGGCAGACAGGGCCTCGGTTTAACGTCTCATCCGAAAGACAGCACTTCCGACGGTGCAGCACTCCCTCAGTGCTGCACTTGGAATGTCAGCCTAGATTTTGTGCTCAAATCTCTGGAGTGGAGCTTGAACCCGTGTCTTTCTGACTCGGAGGCGAGTGTTATCCACTGAGCCACAGTGGACACCAGTGGTCCTAGATTCAACTCTCAATCTGTGCTGTGATAGCTAATCTCCATTGTAGCAGTAGCAGGGGAGTTTAAAAAATCAGTCAGAATTGCTGCTCTTAATCGCTATCCAGTGTCCCTTGAGCATGCCTGTGTGGGGTCAGGATCACTTGGCTGTCATGTCACCTGAGTTGAGTACCTGCAATACCCACTTTCTTGGTTCACATAGAGAATGGTTATTTAGATGAGTGCCCAGTATTGTGAAACTGTATCTCAGTAAGGAGTTAATGCCATCAGAAGAAGAGGGGAGAAATGGCCACCCTTCTGCATTGCCTTCAACTATATATAGAAGTTCAAGAACAAAAGAATAGGGGTACAGTACTTCATTGCTGGATAGATACAGTGGTACATGTGCCCAATCACTATAACAACACCACCTGCACGTTCCCCTCCAAGTCACACACTATCCCGACTTGGAAATATATCGCCGTTCCTTCATTGTCACTGGGTCAAAATCCTGGAACTCCCTTCCTAACAGCACTGTGGGAGAACCGTCACCACACGGACTGCAGCGGTTCAAGAAGGCGGCTCACCACCACCTTCTCAAGGGCAATTAGGGATGGGCAATAAATGCCGGCCTTGCCAGCGACGCCCACATCCCGTGAATGAATATTAAAAAAAATAAGCAGTGACTTGTTAAAAGCAAATTCTGCTGTTTAGCCTTTGTCGAAGACATGATTCTAATTTGTTGACTAGGGCTGAGCTTTCTTGAGGATTTCTACTTTTCCATCATTTAAAAAAAAAATGTTTAGCCTTTTTTCCATCTAATACTATTATGTTAAAAATATTTAAACACTTTTTCATTACCAATTGATTTTGGACAGGCCCCAAGTGATCATTACATCTGAAGGTGGCAGCTGCACAGTTTGAGCAGCGCATCAGGAATTCAAACTGCTGTTGCACTGCAGGAACTGCGGGTACACCATCCAATATGTTTTCTTGTGCAAAAGATCAAATTCATTTAATTAAAGCTGGAATAATATTAAAAATTGATGAAGGGAAAGATGCCTAAAAGTTCAATTTAAATCTAACTGAATTGCTTGCTCTGAGTGTTGCTTAAATGCCAGTGAAGAGAACTGAGAACAGGCAATCCCATTACATTTGAATTTAATCTAGGTGTTTTATCTCCTTCCCTTTTACAAAGAATTCATCCCAGCAGAAACCGATCAGCATAATTGTCTTATACTGATCAGTATAATGGATAGGGGGCGGGGGAGGGAAAGACCTCCTAAATACAAATGGGTTTTGTTTAATAGGATTTAATCCATATATGTGCCCGATCACTCTAAGTGGTGACTTACTAAAAGCAAATTCTACTGTTTAGCCTTTGTCGAAGACAGGATGCTAATTTGTCAAGTAGGGCTGAGCTTTCTTGAGGATTTCTACTTTTCCACCATTTAAAAAAAAATGTTTTGCCTTTTTTCCATCTAATACACTTTTTTAAATGACCAATAAGTTATTAAACTCTCTTAATGAACATGGTTGAATCTGCTTTTGTAAGGTTATTTAAAATTTCTGGGATATTAATTGGTGCAGATTACTAAAGGTGCACTGATAGGTATTTGCCCTCTTAGTAACCAGCACCAATGAGAGAGTTTATGAAAGGGTTCATAATTGCTTGTGGTAGATCCATAATGGCAAGATTAGAATCTGGATACAGTTTCTTCAGCTGTAGATAATGAGATATGCTAAACACTGGATTTACTTCACAGTTGAAGGCAGAACGTCATGCTCGTGAAGAGGAGGAACACCGAGCCAGTGAAGAATTCATTCAGAAGCTATTGGCAGAGGAACAGGAGCAAGAAGTGCATATGGAACAGCAGAGGAAAGAAATGGATGAACAGTTGAAAAGAGATGAAAAACTAGCTAAGATGCTGAGTGAGGAAATAGTAAGTAACAGATGCGCTTGTCTGCTTTCATGGTGTGTGCTGATAAGTCTCAATTAGTTCACGGATTTTCATTAAGCTAAAGGAATACATTGTTACTTAAGAAAAGAGATTGATTTAGAAGTGCCTCCATAATGCATTTCAAGGTCAATGTTCAGAATGTTGCATAAGCATAGAAGTGGGTTAGAAGTCAGGAAGTTTATCTTTTCGCAGAGGGTCATCAACCTTTGGAAGAAGTTGCCGCCTTATGCACGAAGTGCAGATTTGCTGCAAACATTCAGAAGAAAGCTGGACGAGTGCCTGTCTGAGGCTAATATCACAGCATGCAAAAGATATGTGGAGTATTGGTCTCCTGGAACTCGTTTTGATTGCTTTCAAGGGTTGGAGAGGAATTCCCTGAATTTTTTTCCCCCCTCAATTGACCTAGGTTTTTTTTTAATAATCATTTTGCTTCTGCCAGGAAATTGCATGGCTACTGATGGATGGGGTCCATTGGAGATCATGATGCTTCGTTGCATTGAGTGTATGAGGCAGACTCGATGGGCCAGCTGCTCTTGTCATTTTTGTATGTTGAAGTGAATGTATTTGTTAGATCACAGGGAACCTGAAAGAGAAGCGACTGTCCCAGCATGGAGTGCAATTTTCATAAACATTTTAACTTTGGGCAGAGTTTTTAAAAAAACTTGCATTTATATAGTGCCTTTCAGGATGTCCCAAAGCACTTTACAATCCAATGAAGTACTTTTTGAAGTGTAGTCACTGTTGTAATGTAAGGAACCAATATGCACACTGCAAGATCCCACAAACAGCACTGTGATAATGACCAGCTAATTTGTTTTAGTGATGTTGGTTGAGGGATAAATATTGGCCAGGACACCAGGGAGAACTCCCTGGCTTTTCTTTGAGATAGTGCCATGGGATCTTTTACACCCACCTGAGAGGGCAGACAGGGCCTCGGTTTAACGTCTCATCCGAAAGATGGCACCTCCGACTGCAAGTGTCAGCCTAGATTTTTTTTTTAAACTCAGTCCCTGGAGTGGGACTTGAACTCACAACCTTCAAGTACATAGCTTTCAAACTGAAATTCGTTTTATTTTTAAAGTTCAGGATTTGCGCCTGTGTTAATAGCACTGGTGCCTCAGTGGATAACATTCTGGTTGATTTGTCCGTGGTCATTGCCAGTTTCGATGATTGAAGAGGTAAAATATTTAGATGTTCAAAGTCCTTGAATGTGTTGCCAATCAGATCTGTGCCCATTTCTGTCTCAATTCCCTGTTTCAATCTCTCCAATCATTAGGTTTTCCCCTCTCCCACAGCACCAAAACAGCTCTAACCAAAGTTGCAATACATTTTCTGTGACTGGTGCATTATCCCCCCTCTACTTCTGAGGCTTCTGACACAGTCGACCCCACGATCCTCCTCTAACACCTATCTAAGTGTAGCAGAGGATCTCTGCTGGAGGTAGAAAAGGCACACCTCCCACTGGTGGCTATGCCTTCAGATGCCTAGGCCTAACACTCTGGAAGTCCCTTTCCAAACTGCTATGCCTCTCCACCTCCCTCTTTTCCATTAAAACCATGCTTTTGGTCACCCTTCCTAATATTTGCTTCTTTGGCTTGGTGCCCATTTTTTCTCACTTCTCTAAAACACCTTGGAATGTTTTCTACATTAAAGATGGTGTATAAATGCAACTTGTTGTCTTGCGTAATCTGTTCTATGTTAAGCAGCAGGACGTGTCAATTTCTAGAGTTGCAGGCTTGGCTTCAGCCTACTACAGGAGGGATCGCTGGCCAAGAACATTCCCTCAGAAGCTCTGTTGTGTTTTTAGGTTATTACACTAGATATTTTCTCAATTATAGCTGCACTAGCCACTCGTGTAAGTAGACCTTGCATCCTCTATGACCTGGAGCACACTTTTTCTCATACAAGTGAGACCCAGGCATCATAACAAGAGAATTCTTGCTTATACACCACTACATGATTCTCCTTGAAAGTGGACTTGATGCACGTTCTTTCTATATACTTTGGACCAATGAGTGGTTTTAATAGAGGAACAAATAGGAAACAGTGAAATATATATTTCTTAATGTCCCCTGACATAGTGAAGATGCAATTTGCTTTCTCTCTAAATATAGTCTCTGATCAGAAGTTTACTTGCTGGAGCCACAATCTAGACTAAATTCCCGTTGCTAATCTTGAACTCACTCTAAAATGCCAACAACTCTGTATTGGCTGCGAGGTTCTCGCTGACTATTCACTGAAAACTGGTGCTGGTTGTAGCCTGTTATATAATATTGTTAAAAGTCTTGGACCACAAACTATCCATCACATAGAGCTCCAACCAATTAGTGAACCTCCCCTCTTCTCAAAAGAACTCAAACAACTCTCAATCAAAGTCACTGTCCCAGGCTGGAGATATTCTTTAATCAGGCCACATCGTGCATCCCTGTATGGCCAAAAACTTGTTCTCTAGAAAAAGTGTCTTTTTAAATTTGGACTGGGCAGTGAAGTATGAGCTTTCTCTCTGACTATCTCCAGTAGCTGTGCTGAGGTCAGCTACTGGTACCTCTTATGTTCCCACTTGGCTTGTAATATCCAGGCTCCCTTGGACAGTCAAATCGCTAAAGTCATTTGGCCCTTAACTTGCCACCACTCTGCACACCTCCACTGTGTTCAGAGCAGACCCTGCAAAACCTCTGCCTGAAACCGTGTTGGCTTCCTGACTCCTGTTTGGTGGAAGAAGCCCATGTAGTCAGCGGCTACCTGTGCTGAATTAATTAAACTTGCACCTCTTTGTCCAGCCCTGGCATCCTCTTCGCTAAGATTTGGCCATAACTCTCTTGGTATCTACACCATTCCCATTAAAAGCCTAGAAGGGCATGGTCAATGACATGCTCACTTGCACCCCATATGTAAAGTATTGTAGCCAAACTCTGGTTCCCCTCCCCCAGTCCCTCCATGCGAGCAATTCTGCCTTTGTGCTGCTAATCTTGTATCGGGCATGGATGCACTATAATGAGAAACATCCTTTGTGGTGTAGCCCCTTTGGGTTCCATTCACTACGATCAGGCTTAGGTAATGAGAGATCATGTCTACGTCTGCAGTCACAACACAATTGGCAGTCTCAAATCACGATCATCTGCAGTCTCCATGACTGCGCCACAAGTGTTCTCCCCGAGATTCATCCTTTGAACCAGAACTGTGCCCTCGATTAATTGGATTTGTCAACCTCTGCCATTTTCCCATGTTTTACTCTTCCACTACTTATGTGATTCTCCACTAAAGCTGTTTGAGAAATTGTAAGTCAGCTTACCTTAGATAAATTAAATAAATTCTTTTCAGGAAGGAAGCAGTTTTTTCTCTAGTATATTCTGCAAATTGAAGATTGCAATTTACTAAGCCTACAGGGTAAACTCATACATGAAACCTCAAGATTTCAGTGAATGATTTTTCTGCTGCTAGCTTCACAACTTGTCATGGTTGGCTCAGAACTCCTGACCTTTTGGGTTGCTAGCCCAGTGCCATAACCACTGCTCTATTGTATGGTCTAACATTTGCAAAGTGGAACCTTTCTTCAACTGTGTCACTTCACATCTGTGCATATTTAGACTGGGTGCTTCTCTAAGCACCCTCAGACCAATGGTCCAGAAGGTCCTAGATTTTCTAGGGTTCCTAATCAGTTTTGGGGAGGGGGGGAATCCCAACTTAGCTGCTGCAGGGTCTTTTTGTTGCTTGATTCCAGACACTTCTGGCCATTGTTTCACTACCACTAGACTGTTTCAAAACCAGCAGCCTCAAATGCTCGCTCTTATAGCGGTGAAGATACAGCCTCAACATTATGCATGTATCCTAGGGCTGATTGTCAGCAGTCATATCTGCGGTGCTTGATACAAAATTCTTTGAGACAGTTGCAGCTAAATCTCTTGCAATGTTGTTCTTGAGCTGCTCTACTTTTGCACCAGTATATAACTGTCTCAAGTGGTAGTGTTAAGGCTAACTTATTGAGTGAATTGCATTTGCAAACTCCAGAACTGTCCACATTGATGATTCTTAGTGTATGAGCCCAAGGGACATGGACCCAGAAACATTTTCATGACACAGTCAAGTTTGACCTTCAAACAGTGTGGCTAGCTGCTGTTTAAAGTCTAAATCTGCAACATGAGCTATATAAATAAGTAGGAAGGGAATTATTCCCAACCACTGATGAAATGAAGTGTGCAGCTGTAAACATTTTTGTGATTTTATATTTCCTTTATAGATGTCTGTTGTTTCTCTGCAGATTTCACTATCTAAGACGCTTCCAGAAAGCTTGAGCAGTCGTACAAGACAAATTTCCTCAAAACCCAATTCTTCATCAGTCACCAAGGGAATCAAATTGACTGCACACAACCCCAGCCATACAGGAGATATACAAAGGTAAATAGAGGTACAAAGGGATCACTAACCCAACTACATCGGGATCATTCTTCTTCATTCAGTAGTTTGGAGGACGAGTTCATGGAACTCATTCAAGACAGTTTTCTAGAACATGTAAAGGAATCAACTAGGGAACAGGCTATTTTAGATCTAGTATCGTGCAATGAGACAGGGTTAATCAGTAATCTTGTAGTTAAGGGTTCTCTGGGGCAGAGTGATCATAATGAGTTTGGGAGTGATGTAGCTAAGTCCAAAACTAAGGTCTTAAATTTGAACAAGGCCAATTATGTAGCTATGAGGGGTGAGTTGGCTACAGTAGATTGGGAAATTATATTGAAAGATATGACTGTAGAAAAGCAACGGTGAACATTTAAAGAAATCATTCATAATTCTCAACGAATATACATTCCCTTGAGGAATAAAAACTCCACAGGGAAAATGATCCAACCGTGGCTAACTAGAGAAGTTAAGGCTAGTATTGGATTAAAAGAAGATGCTTACAATGTTGCCAAATAGAGAAAAAAAGCCTGAGGATTAGGAGGGTTTTAGAAATTGGCAAATTGATAGAGGGAGAAAATAGAATATTAGAGTAAACTAGCAAGAAATATGTAAATAGATTGTAAGAGCTTCTACAAGTATGTAAAAAGGAAGAGATTAGCGAAAGTAAAAATGGGTCCCTTAGAAGCAGGAACAGGAGAAATTATAATGTGGAATAAGCAAATGGCAGAGACATTAAACAAGTATTTTGCATCTGTCTTCCCAGTTGAAGACACAAAAAACATATCGGAAATAGCGGGGAGCCAAGGGTCTAATGAGTGAGGAACTTAGACTAGTAAAGAAAAAGTACTGGAGAAAATAATGGGACTAAAAGACGACACATCCTCTGGACCTGAAGGCCTACATCCTAGGGTTCTAAAAGAGGTGGATGCATTGATTTTGATCTTCCAGAATTCCCTAGATTCTAGAACGGTCCCTGTGGATTGGATGGTAGCAAATATAACCCTGCTATTCAAGAAAGGAGGGAGAGGGAAAAGGGGGAATTATAGGCCAGTTAGCCTGACATCAGTAGTAGGGAAAATGCTAGAATCTAATAAGGATGTAGTAACAGGGCACTTAGAAAATCATAATATGATTAGGCAGAGTCAACACGGTTTTATGAAAGGGATGTCGTGTTTGACAAATTTAGTTTTTTGAGGGTGTAGCTAACAGGGTAGATAAAGGGGGAGCCAGTGGATGTACTATATTTGGATTTTCAAAAGGCATTTGATAAGGTGCCAGATAAAAAGTTGTTACAAAAGGTAAGGGCTCATGGGGTTGGGGGTAATATTAGTGAACCCATTTGGTTCACTAATGTCCTTTTAGGGAAGGAAACCTGCTGCCCTTACCCAGTCTGGCCGATATGTGACTCCTGACCCAAAACGATGTGGTTGATTCTTAATTGCCCTCTGAAATGGCCGAGCAAGCCACTCGGTTGTAAAATCTCGCTACGAAAAGTCATAATAAGAATAAAACCGGACGGACCACCTGGCATCGGACCACTAGGCACCGGACACGACAAAGGCAAACCAAGCCCAGTCGACCCTGCAAGTCCTCCTCGCGAACATCTGGGGACTTGTGCCAAAATTGGGAGAGTTGTCCCACAGACTAGTTAAGCAACAGCCTGACATAGCCATACTCACAGAATCATACCTTTCAGCCAACATCCCAGACTCTTCCATCACCATCCCTGGGTATGTCCTGTCCCACCGGCAGGACAGAGCAACCAGAGGTGTCGGTACAGTGATATACAGTCAGGAGGGAGTGGCCCTGGGAGTCCTCAACATTGACTCCGAACCCATGAAATCTCATGGCACAGGTCAAACATGGGCAAGGAAACCTCCTGCTGATCACCACCTACCGTCTTCCCTCAGCTGATGAATCAGTCCTCCTCCATGTTGAGCACCACTTGGAGGAAGCACTGAGGGTAGCAAGGGTACAGAATGTACAATGTCCATCACCAAGAGTACTGACTGAGCTGGCCGAGTCCTGAAGGACATAGCTGCCAGATTGGGCCTGCGACAGGTGGTGAGCGAACCAACACGAGGGAAAAACCTACTTGACCTCGTCCTCACCAATCTACCTGTTGCAAATGCATCTGTCCATGGCAGTATTGGTAGGAGTGACCACCGTACAGTCCTCATGGAGATGGAGTCCCATCTTCGTACTGAGGACACCATCCAATGTGTTGTGTGGCACTATCACCGTGCTAAATGGGATAGATTCAGAACAGATCTAGCAGCTCAAAACTGGGCATCCATGAAATGTTGTGGGCCATCAGCAGCAACAGAATTGTATTCCAGCACAATCTCTAACCTCGTGGCCCGGCATATTCCTCACTCTACCATTACCAATAAGCCAGGGATTCAACGAGGAGTGTAGAAGAGCATGCTAGGAGCAGCACCAGGCGTACCTAAAAATGAGGTGCTAACCTGGTGAAGCTACAACACAGGACAACGTGCATGCTAAACAGCGGAAGCAACATGCTATAGACAGAGCTAAGCGATTCCACAGCCAACGGATCAGATCAAAGTTCTGCAGTCCTGCCACATCCAGTCATAACAGGAGGAGGAGGCTCTGTAAACATCCCCCTCCTCAATGATGGCAGAGCCCAGCACGTGAGTGCAAAAGACAAGGCTAAAGCGTTTGCAACCATCTTCAGCTAGAAGTGTCGAGTGGATGATCCATCTCGGCCTCCTCCCGATATACCCACCATCATAGAAGCCAGTCTTCAGCCGATTCGATTCACTCCACGTGATATCAAGAAACGGCTGAGTGCACTGGATACAACAAAGGCTATGGGCCCTGACAACATCCTGGCTGTAGTGCTGAAGACTTGTGCTCCAGAACTAGCCAAACTGTTCCAGTACAGTTACAACACTGGCATCTACCCGACAATGTGGAAAATTGCCCAGGTATGTCCTGTCCACAAAAAGCAGGACAAATCCAATCCGGCCAATTACCGCCCCATCAGTCTACTCTCGATCATCAGCAAAGTGATGGAAGGTGTCGTCGACAGTGCTATCAAGCGGCACTAACCAATAACCTGCTCACCGATGCTTAATTTGGGTTCCGTCAGGACCACTCGACTCCAGACCTCATTACAGTCTTGGTCCAAACATAGACAGAAGAGCTGAATTCCAGAGGTGAGAGTGACTGCCCTTGACATCAAGGCAGCATTTGACCGAGTGTGGCACCAAGGAGCCCTAGTAAAATTGAAGTCAATGGGAATCAGGGGGAAAACTCTCCAGTGGCTGGAGTCATACCTAGCACAAAGGAAGATGGTAGTGGTTGGAGGCCAATTATCTCAGCCCCAGGATTTCCTCAGGGCAGTGTCCTTGGCTCAACCATTTCAGCTGCTTCTTCAATGACCTTCCCTCCATCATAAGGTCAGAAATGGGGATGTTCGCTGATGATTGCAGAGTTTTCAGTTCCATTCGCAAGCCTTCAGATAATAAAGCAGTCCGTACCCGTATGCAGCAAGACCTGGACAACATCCAGGCTTGGGCTGATATGTGGCAAGTAACATTCGTGCCAGGCAATGACCAGCTCCAATAAGCAAGTGTCTAACCACCTCCCCGTGACATTTAATTGCATTACCATCGCCGAATCCCCCACCATCAACATCCCTGGGGTCACCATTGACCAGAAACTTAACTGGACCAGCCACATAAATACTGTGGCTGTAAGAGCAGGTCAGAGGCTGGGTATTCTGTGGCTGTGACTCACCTGACTCCCCAAAGCCTTTCCACCATCTACAAGGCACAAGTCAGGAGTGTGATGGAATACTCTCCACTTGCCTGGATGAGTGCAGCTCCAACAACACTTGAAGCTCGACACCATCCAGGACAAAGCAGCCCGCTTGATTGGCACCCCATCCACCACCCTAAACATTCACTCCCTTCACCACCGGTGCACCGTGGATGCAGTGTGTACCATTTGCAGGACGCACTGCAGCAACTCGCCGAGGCTTCTTTGACAGCACCTCCCAAACCTGCGACCTCTACCACCTGGAAGGACAAGGGCAGCAGGCAAATGGGAACACCGCCTGCACGTTCCCCTCCAAGTCACACACTATCCCGACTTGGAAATATCGCCGGTCCTTCATCGTCCCTGGGTCAACATCCTGGAACTCCGTACCTAACAGCACTGTGGGAGAACCTTCACCACACGGACTGCAACGGTTCAAGAAGGTGGCTCACCACCACTTTCTCGAGCAATTAGGGATGGGCAATAAACGCTAGCCTTGTCAGCAACACCCACATCCCATTAACGAATTAAAACAAAAAGATTGATTCCTGGAATGAGAGGGTTGTCTTATGAGGAGAAATTGAATAGAATGGGCCTTTATTCTCTGGAGTTTAGAAGAATGAGAGGTGATCTCATTGAAACATAAAATTCTTAGAGGGTTTGACAGGGTCGATGCTGAGAGGCTGTTTCCCCTGGCTGGAGAGTCTAGAACCAGGGGTCATAGTCCTCAAGATAAGAGGTTGGCCACTTAGGACTGAGATGAGGAAAAATTTCTTCACTCAGGGTTGTGAATCTTTGGAACGCTACCCCAGAGGGCTGTTGATACTTAGTTGTTGAGTATATTCAAGATTGAGATCAGTAGATTTTTGGACACTAAGGGAATCAAGGGATATGGGATTGGTGGAGTTGAGGTAGATCAGCCACGATCTTGAATGGCGGAGCAGGCTCGAGTGGTCATATGGCCTACTCCTGTTTCTTAAGTTCTTGTTTTCATTCCTGCACCTTCAACATAAAACTAAAGTAAGCTTGGGTTGCGAATGAGGGAAAATCATTTTGGGTACTGTTTTTTTTAAAGATGTGGCTGCCGGTTCCATAAAGCGTTTCTCATTTTTCTTTTGCTCAAGTGAGATTTATGAGCAGTTTGTTTCCTCAAATTTATAGTAATGTTCAAACCTGTTAGGTTGTATGAAACGTTGAGGTCATGGCAGATGCAGTGCAGTGTGTCTACTGATGCTTATCCTGCTCCAACATAGACTTTTTTAAAAATCTGACTTGTGAGCACAGTGTGATCAGAAAAGACACATGAGGTGGGAAGCCAACATATGCCACAGGACTAAGTTTAGGAATAGGATGGGTAACTTGTTCTAAGCAGCAATGAACAGTGTGTGTGCACTGTCCAGGAATTGAAGATCAACATAGAAGTCGACGACTTGTTTGGGCTCCACCTCCTTTTGCCTGAACAGTGGTTGATCCATAGAAGACAGCACCATCTGGACAGAATTTTGTTCGTATCTGTAACTATAAATTGGAACTAGAATCAACAACTCGTGCTTATATAGTGCCTTTAATGTAGAAAATAGTATCAAGGCGCTTCATAGAAGCGTAATCAGACAAAAATCTATGCCGAGCCCAGAAGGAGATATTAGGAGGGGTGATAAATCTTGGTCATAGAATTGGTCTTTAAGAAGGATCTTAAAGGAGGAAAGTGAGGCGCAGAGGTTTAGGGAGTGCATTCTGGAGCTTATTGCCTAGAAGGCTGAAAGCACGGCCACCAATGGTGTGCACCCCTCCATTCCTTTTGCAACAAGAGGTCAAAGTTAGAGGGATGCAGAGCTGTAGGGCTGGAGAAGGTTACAGCGATTGGGAGGTAAGGCAGTGAAGGGATTTAAAAATGAGAATTTTAAATTGGAGGTGCTGGTGGGGTCGGGAGCCAAAATAGGTCATCAAGCAGAGAGATGAGGTGTGAGCAAGAGATAGGGTACATGCAGCAGAGTTTTGAATGAACTGAAGTTTATGGAGGATAGAAGGCTGCTTAGGAGAGCATTGGAATATTCAGGTCTAGAGGTGACAATGGCATGAATGTGAATTCCAGTAGCAGCTGTACTGAGGTGGGCAGTGTTACGGAGGTGGAAGTGGATGGTCCTTGTGATGGAGAGAATATGGAGTTGGAAGCTTGGAGTCAAAAAGGACGCCAAGGTTGTGAACAGTCGCTTTCAACCAAAGACTTGCCGGGGAGGGGGGTGGAATCAGTGACGAGGGTATGGGGTTTGTGGCAGGGCCCAAAGATAATGGTGTTAGTCTTGACAATATTCAACTGGTGGAAATTATGCCTCCCATCGAAGACTGGATGTTGAACAAGGATGATAGACAGTGGAGGGATTGAGAGATAGTTGGGAGGTAGAGCTGGGTATCAGTGTACCTGTGGAATCTGGACCCATGTCTTTGGGTGAAGTTGCCAAGGGGAAGCATGTAAATGAGGAGGAGGCCAAGGGTAGATCCTTGGGGGACTCCTGAGGTCATGGTTTGAGGGGTGGGAAAAGAAGCCATTGCTGGAGATGACCTGGCTATGAGTAGATAAGTAAGAGAGGAACCATGCGAGGATAGTGCCATTGAGCTGGGCAACGGAGGAGAAGCATTGGAGGAGGATGGTGTGGTTGACTTTGTCAAAGGCTGCAGAGAGGTTGAGAAGGATGTCTCAAATTCAACACCATCTAGGATAAAGTAGTCCGCTTGATCGGCACTTCATCCACTAGCCTAAACATCCAACACTGCGTTTGCAGTGTGTCCTATCTGCAGGATGTCATTTGTAATTTTTAAATTCATTCTTGGGGTGGCAGTGTCACTGGCAAGGCTGGTATTTATTGCCTATCGCTAGTTGCTCTTGAGAAGGTGGTGAGCTGCTGCCTTGCACCGCTGCAGTCAATGTGGTGAAGGTGCCCCCACAATGCTGTTAGGTATGGAGTTTCGGTATTTTGACCTAGTGACGATGATATGCGATATATGTCCAAGTCAGGATGGTGTGTGACTTGAAAGGGAACTTGGAGGTGATGGTGTTCCCTTGCACCTGCTGCCCTTGTCCTCTGTGTTGGAGGTAATGGGTTTGGGAGGTACTTCTGAAGAAGCCATGGCAAGTTGCTGCAGTGCATCCTTTAGGACACATTGCAATCGCAGTACGTCAGTGGTGGATATTTAGGCTAGTGGATGAAATGCCGTTCAAGTGGTCTACTTTGTCCAGGATGGTTTTGAGTTTGAGTGTTGCAGCTGCACCCATCCAGGCAAGTGGAGAGTATTGCATCACATTCCTGATTTGTGGATGGTGGAAAGACTCTGGGGAGTCAAGAGATGAGCTACTCACTGTAGAATACCCAGCTTCTCACCTGCTCTAATAGCTATATCGTTTGTGGCTGGTCCATGGCGATCCCCAGAATGTTGATGAGAGATTAAGCTATGGTAATGCCATTGAAAGTCATGGGGAGTTGGTTAGGCTTTCTCTTGGAGATGGTCATTGCCTGGTACTTGTGTGGAACTGAACAAAGATTAAAGCCAAAAAGTGCACCTGGTGGTGTGACTTAATCTGCTTTCGATTTGACTAAAAATTAGTTGTAATTTTTTTTTTAAAAAAAAGCACAATTCAATTTTGACTTCCTTAATGTAATCTCTAAGCTTGTGAAAAGAAATGCTTATTTGTTGACTTTAATATGTCCAGCTGAATGGGATTGCCCTTGCTTGGTTTCACTCTTACCTATTGAATTGTAGCCAGTGCATCTCCAGCACAGTTACCTCCTCCAAGAATCTATCCTTAGACCTCTCCTATTTCTCATCAATGTACTTCCCCTTGGTGACATCATCCGAAGGCATGGCATCCAGTTCCATTTATACACTGACGACACCTAGCTCTCATCCTCTGCAACACCTCTCGACTGCCCCACCACCTCTCTCAACTGCTTGTTGTCACGTTGCTTGTCTAACGTCCAGTCCTGAATGAGACACTATTTCCGGTTAAACATTAGCAAGACCAACGCCATTGTCTACGGCGCTTGCCACCGATTCTATCCGGCTCCCCGGCCACTGTCTTAGGTTGAAGCCGATTGTTCACAACATTGGTGTCCTATTTGACCCAGAGCTGAGCTTCTGACCCCATATCCCTTCCATCAGAAAGACTGCCTACTTCCACCTCTAACATTGCCCGTCTCTGGCCATGCCTCTGCCCCTCGGCTGTCAAAGCCTCATCTATGCCTTTGTCACCTCCGGACTCGACTATTCCAGTGCTCTTCGGGCAGGCCTCCCATCCTCCACTCCAAAAACTTCAGATCATTTAAAACTCTGCTGCCTGTATGCTAACGCACCAAGTCCCGAACCCCAAACTATCCAATTTAAAATTCTCATCCTCGTTCAAATCCTTTATGGCCTCGCCCCTCCCAATCCCTAAACTCCACCAGCTCTACAACCTTTTGAGAATTTTGCATTCCTCCAACTCTGACCTCTTGGTCATCTACCACTCCTGTTGCCAAACCATTGGTGACCGTGCCTTCAGCTGTCTAGGCCCGTAGCTCTGGAATTCCTTCCCTAAGCCCCTCTGCCTCTTCATTTCAATCTCCTCCTTTAAGACTCCTTAAACGCACCTCTTTTATCCAGCTTTTACTTGTCCCTTCTAGTATCTCCTTTGGATGAGCGTTGATTTTTGTGTGATTTCGCTTCTGTAAGTGCCTCGGGATGTTTTCCTACAATAAGAGTGCTAGATAAGTGCAAGATGTAGTAAGATTCTTATTAGAGAGAATGACATTGCTTATTTCTCAAGTTTGTTGTCGTATGTAGATGCCACATTTATGACCACAAATTTATACGTTTAAGCTTATAAGTTTATTTAAGAAATCTTGCTCTGGTAACAGTACCTTCTGCTAGTTAAGTGGGGTGTTTACACTGGCATTAATTCTGCTGCAAGTTTACATTGCTGCTATTTGTTCTAAAACTAGTACTCTTACAGTACCAGCTTGAGTTACTAGAAATATTATTTCATTTTAATTTTTTTTCCTCTTTAGGTACTTATCTCCCATTTCACAAAAGTATCAAATAGCTGAAACCAGTAGACAGAGGAGCAGTGCTTCTGCTACAGTAAGTGTTTTTGAGATAGATTAGTTTAACAATTCTTATGCAGTGTAGCTTTTGCATGCAATTTTAATTTAATGGAGGGGGCAAACTCCCATATTATATGTGGGCCCTAGAATTGCAATAGTTTCCTGTTGCAAATTCGGGTCTATTGCAGTTACCTTCTCTGGTTTAGTGGTGGCAGGTCTGAGTGCCTTACTGTTATGAGTTGGTATCTGATTTCTCAGTGGGTTGCCACCAACGTGATAACCTATCCCCTTGATTGGGAAAGTGTCTAGTAAGTAAATGGAGATGATGCTGAAACATTTCTAGAAATGCTAGCAAAACCTGAAAGCAATACTAGGTGTAACTTCTAAGATGGCACATCTTGCCTTGTGCATGGTCAGGAGGCCACCTACTAGGGGATGGCAGAGTTCCTTTCACAGCAGGGAAGTTTTCACTCCTGAGTTCAAGATAGTAAGGGGAGAAAAGCAGGTGTCTAAAGAGGATCTTGTACGTTTAAGTGCAGCCAATGGCACCGCTCTATTGTCTCTTTGTGGGACCAACAAACTCTCAAAAATGTGGTTCTACAAAGCTGACTTCGGGTTAAGGCCATCAATTCCTGAAGAGTGAACATGGGGAGTCGGTCTCCAACGTTTGTGCTCTAATTACAATTTGATCTCCATATTGCACAATGTAGCCCAGTAAAACTGCCTCCAGATTGAAAAGTAAAAGGAGAATGACAATGAGGGTTACTTTTCCTAAAGTGGAACAATAAAAATAGGT
This sequence comes from Heptranchias perlo, assembly GCF_035084215.1. Lineage (NCBI taxonomy): Eukaryota > Metazoa > Chordata > Chondrichthyes > Hexanchiformes > Hexanchidae > Heptranchias > Heptranchias perlo. The sequence goes on along the minus strand of NC_090337.1, from coordinate 64,552,673 downwards.
AGCGTAACAGTAGTTTGAGTGCCTTCAAACTCCATGTCCCAGTGTTATCTTTCTAAAGCGTTACTTTTTTTTGGTTTGTGGTAGAAATGGTGGTGGACAATTAACGGGAGGAGGAGCTTCTGTAAACATCCCCATCCTCAATGATGGCGGAGTCCAGCACGTGAGTGCAAAAGCCAAGGCGTTTGCAACCATTTTCAGCCAGAAGTGCCGAGTGGATGATCCATCTCTGCCTCCTCCCGATATACCCACCATCACAGAAGCCAGTCTTCAGCCAATTCAATTCACTCCACGTGATATCAAGAAATGGCTGAGTGCACTGGATACAGCAAAGGCTATGGGCCCCAACAAGATCCCGGCTGTAGTGCTGAAGACTTGTGCTCCAGAACTAGCTGCGCCTCTAGCCAAACTGTTCCAGTACAGTTACAATACTGCATCTACCCGACCAATGTGGAAAATTGCCCAGGTATGTCCTGTCCACAAAAAGCAGGACAAATCCAATCCGGCCAATTACCGCCCCATCAGTCTACTCTCAATCATCAGCAAAGTGATGGAAGGTGTCGATGACACCTTCCATCAAGCGGCACTTACTAATAACCTGCTCACCGATGCTCAGTTTGGGTTCCGCCAGGACCACTCTGCTCCAGACCTCATTACAGCCTTGATCCGAACGTGGACAAAAGAGCTGAATTCCAGAGGTGAGAGTGACTACCCTTGACATCAAGGCAGCATTTGATTGAGTGTGGCACCAAGGAGCCCTAGTAAAATTGAAGTCAATGGGAATCGAGGAAAACTCTCCAGGGCTGGAGTCGTACCTAGCACAAAGGAAGTTGGTAGTGGTTGTTGGAGGTCAATCATCTCAGCCCCAGGACATTGCTGCAGGAGTTCCTCAGGGCAGTGTCCAAGGCCCAACCACCTTCAGCTGCTTCATCAATGACCTTCCCTCCATCATAAGGTCAGAAATGGGGCTGTTCGCTGATGATTGCACAGTGTTCAGTTCCATTCGCAACCCCTCAAATAATGAATCAGTCCGAGCCCACATGCAGCAAGACCTGGTCAACATCCAGGCTTGGGCTGATAAGTGACCAGCAACATTCGTGCCAGGCAATGACCATCTCCAACGAGAGAGAGTCTAACTACCTCCCCTTGACATTCAACATCATGACATTCAACAGCATTACCATCGCTGAATCCCCCACCATCAACATCCTGAGGGTCACCATTGACCAGAAACTTAACTGGACCAGCCATATAAATACTGTGGCTACAAGAGCAGGTCAGAGGTTGGGTATTCTGTGGCGAGTGACTCACCTCCTGTCTCCCCAAAGCCTTTTCCCCCATCTACAAGGCACAAGTCAGGAGTGTGATGGAATACTCTCCACTTGCCTGGATGAGTGCAGCTCCAACAACACTCAAGAAGCTTGATACCATCCAAGACAAAGCAGCCCGCTTGATTGGGACCCCATCCACCACCCTAAACATTCACTCCTTCACCGGCGCACAGTGGCTGCAGTGTGCACCATCCACAGGATGCACTGCAGCAACTTGCCAAGTGTTCTTCGACAGCACCTCCCAAACCTGCGACCTCTACCACCTAGAAGGACAAGAGCAGCAGGCACATGGGAACAACACCACCTGCATGTTCCCCTCCAAGTCACACACCATCCCGACTTGGAAATATATCGTCGCTGGGTCAAAATCCTGGAACTCCCTTCCTAACAGCACTGTGGGAGAACCGTCACCATACGGACTGCAGCAGTTCAAGGCGGCGGCTCACCACCATCTTCTCAAGGGCAATTAGGGATGGGCAACAAATGCCGGCCTCGCCAGCGACGCCCACATCCCATGAACGAATAATTTTTTAAAAATTGCATCACCAGTCTATGTTCTCCTAAACTCTGTTACTAGCCTCCTCACTGTTCACTACATTTCCGAGTTTTGTGTCATCTGCAAACTGCACTGTATACCCAAGTCCAGCTCATCCATATATTAATCAAAAAGAGCAGCGGTCCTAATACGGATCCCTGGAGAACATCAGGGATCCGTATTAGGACCGCTCCAGTCTGAAAAACAACCGTTCACCACTACTCTGCATTCTGTCCCTTAGCCAATTTAGTATGCATGCTGCCACTGCCCCTTTAACACCACAGACTTCAATTTTGCTAACAAGTCTATTATGTGGTACTTTATCAAATGCCTTTGAAAGTCTATATACACAACTTAAGATCAGATGTTAAAACAAAACCAGTGAGAACATTCAGCTGAGGCATAGAATAAGATATTGTGTACAATTGTGTTAAAATATTGTACTGTATTAACTCAAGTTCTAATTTTTTTTATTCAGGAGAGCAAATGTACTGATGCAGATGGCATAATTTCGTTTCAAGAAAACAGTGGTTCATTTGCAAATACTTGTGCTTTTCGTTGTGAAGATGAAGAGGAGCAGGAGCCAGTCTCCAGTTCAGCCGAGTCAGTGTTAGCCCAATGTATTGAAGGAACTCCCACTGCAGCCATCACAGATTGTCAGCAAATAGGCGAGCACAACCCAGAGGACAACGAAAATGAGATGGCGGGAGTTTGCAGCAGTGTGCGGAAGGGCAGAGAGAGGTGCAAGGAAGATGTACCACTTACAGAATTGAAGGTAAATTCCATTAATAGTAATGGTGAAAATGATTTGTTGGATTCTGCGATAGTGCCAATTTTAAGTCATAAACTTGATTATGCGCACACTAGTACAAGCCATTGTGGTTCTCGTAGTATAGACTGCGCAGAAGTACACTGTGATGAGGGAGTTGCATTGCAAAAGCCAATCCAAGATCAAGGCACAAAACACAAGATTGTGAACCAAATTCCCATTAAATTGAAAACGGTTGTGAAAAGAAAAATGTGGACTTCCTCTGAAGTAGACGGAGAAACTTGCTTCACTGTTAAAAAGAAAAAAGTTTGTCCTAATGTCCATAATGAGCCCAGTGAAACCACTCCACTTTCTCATGGAATCTTTCATGAAGATCAACTCTCAGAATGGGAGAAAAAACAATTTGAAAAGCAGAGGATGGAAGAGCAGGACAGACTGTTAGCATTACAAATACAGAAAGAACTTGACAAGGAGATGCAGACTGTTAACAGAACAAGAGGATCACCTGATGCATATCTGCTTCGGACCAACAAATCACCTCCCACAAATTGTGAGAAAAGGGTTCTAGCTAAAAACCAAAACCCATTGGAGACACGAAAGGGCCGTCGAACTTCTAAAAGCTTGTGGCGATCACAGTGCAACCCCTCCAAACTAGGTAAGAAGCAAACAACGCTCACAGATTCTTCACCTACAACAAGCAGACGGAAAAGTAGAATCAGGCAACACCCAGCAAGCGAAGCTAAAAATCGAATGGCCCTACGTCAGAGACCACTTAATTGCACAGACGGCAACTCTGCAGCATTGATTCCTGTCGATGAACTGACAAACAGTAATAAACAACAGACTATCGTTGAAATGTTCCAGAAACATGCCACTAAATAACAGGCTTGGGCCAAAATTCATCCACCATTTAGACTGTTAGTGCTTCATTGGTTTGTTTGATGTGGCTTAGAGTTCTTCATAAGCCTCTTCTTTGCCAGATTCTCACCCTGTTTGTCTAAATGCAGTTATCCAACATTCTGAAGCTTTGCTGTAGACTACATCGAGCTTCAAATCCTCCTTTAAATTTATTGGAGCAGTCGTTTCTGTTAATGTTATAACAAGGTTGTACAATTGAGAAGATTTGTGACCTTCATGTTTACACTAGCTTTTCTCTATAAACACTTGTAAACGAAGATAAATTTCTGTTGGGATTCCTAATTCCTTTTTAAGCCGAGTGGTCTGTCTTCAGGGCACTGCAATAGCGAAATGAAAACATGCAGTAATGGCTCTGATTTACTTGTGTCCAGAATTTAATGCAGTTTAACATATGATTTGGTTCATGTAATCTAATAAATCCAATTATATTAAAAATGGAGAAATATTCTGTTTCATTACAGAACCTAAACAACTTAGTTCAGTATACTCTTGTTCAGTACTTTATATTTGTATTATATTCCATCGTTTAAAAGAAGCTGAAATTTAATGTAGCTTGACTGCCTCCATCTGTAACTTGTGCCTTCTGTTTTTAAGTGGATGGGCTTATTCCTATGGAGATGTTTGTTTTTGGGGTGGGGAAAAAAAAGTAGTTTGAATAATAAAGAAAAGGAAAAAACTACACCTTCTGGAATTCTTAAATAAAGACAATTGCTGGAATTACACAATAGCTCTGTCAGCTTTAGTGACGAGAACAGGTTAATATTAACGGTGTAGATCCTGGAACCGAACAAAACAAACACTGGAGGGGAAGGAGGAAAAAAAGGTAATTGGTTTAATGCCCAAACAGTTTTTTTGTTTTGAAAAAGCCAGAACAAGGTGAAAAATTGGGAGTGGATGGGTGAGAAAAACTGGAAATGATGGAAATCTGAAATACAAACTGCTGGAGAAACACAGGCTTGTTGGCACCCAAAGAGAGGAAAGGCTGATCAACATCCCATATGTGGACTCCCTGCCACAACTGAAGTGTTAGCCTTGGCTCTGGTAGAACTTTCTCCTGAATCAGAAGATTGTGGATTCAAGTTCCACTCAAGATACTTGAACACGTAATCGAGGGTGATACTTCAGTTCAGTACTGAGGGAGTGTTGTGCTCTCGGGCGCTATCTTTCAGATGAGATGTTAACACCAAGGCTCTGTCTGCGTGCTCAGCTAGATAGGTGGGGAGTGAAAGGGTGAGGGTTGGGCACCTGGGGCAGGTGGCAGTAGGAGAAAGAATGAAAGGGCAAGAGGTGGGAAGGCACAAGTGCTTGGGACAAAGGTGGTAGCAGGACAAGTGTGAGGGGTGTAAAGGAGCGCGTGCCCAAGGTGGGGAATTGGGAACATTAAATTGCCTTTGCAGTTTCAGACTTGGGGAACAGTAGTTTAAATAATGTGCTGCCCCAGTAGGTAAGGGAATTTGAGGTTTGTAATTCAAAAGCTTGTTTCTGGCCCTCAGCAGGAACCTGGTTTTGAAGTGGGATCGTGTGGTGTTCTCAGGTGGATGCCCTGTTAAAACTGGAACCATATTAGATAACAGGGATTTCCCATGTCATGGGGAAGCCTTTTAGGGAATCCTGCCTGCTCATTTCAAAACTTGGCTCCCAGTGAAAGTCAGGAAGCAGCTTTTCAAATGAACTTTCATAAGATAATTATAGAAGACCATTTGGCCCATATTAGTTAATCCATCCAGAAAAAACCCGACAATGCTCACATTGCAGTATCTAATTGTTTCTTAAATGCATCTAGGGGGTTTCACCTCCACTCTTATCTGGGAGTCTATTCCATATGTTGATCACTGTGTGAAGAAGAACTTCCTGATATCAGCCCTAAAGTTATCTTTTACTAGTTTGAACTGGTCACCTTGTCCTACTTCCACAATTTAATTTAAAGTAATGTTGGAGATTTACCTTTTACTATTTTGTGTACCTCTACTGACAAAGGTAGGTTAAATTAATGAACTTCTCATATACCTTTCCAGGCTGAAAAGCCTTAGTCCAAGTCTTATATCTGAGACTTCTGACACCAGGGAACAGCCTCATGGTCGTTCTCCACACTGCTTCCAGTGCTTGTCATGACTTTCTCTGAATTGTATTGAACTGTTTTAACTATGTAGTTCAACATTCATTTAGCTTTGTTGATTGCTGTGTATTGGTTGGATGTATTTAGCGTAGAGTCTGCTAAGACTGGTCTCTTTCCATTTCATCTGTAGCTATTTTGACACCATTTGTCGCACACAGAGGGGCCATTGTGTTCACGAAAAGTTAGGAGAGCTGCAGAACTGGCTGGCAGTGGGTGGGCCACAGTTTTTGGGATCAGGCCACACAGAGGAATAGATTGGTATTGGGCCTGCAAAATGGCCAATGGAGCAATGCGGGGCACACAAAGACTTGGGGCTGGGCCATGCTCGGTCAGAAAGGAAGCAAGGACAGGCCGTCGGAAATGACCAGTGGAGCAGCCTGCAATTACCGGAGCCAGTAGAAGGGCTAGGGCCTAGTGCAGATGATAAGTCATGGCTGGTGCTCTCACTGACACAGGTAGGTTATATTAATGAACTTTTCAATTTAAGAACTTAAGTTCTAATGCTCACAGCAACAGATTTTTTTTTTAATATATTCGTTCACGGGATGTGGGCGTCGCTGGCAAGGCCAGCATTTATTGCCCATCCATAATTGCCCTCGAGAAGGTGGTGGTGAGCCGCCTTCTTGAACCGCTGCAGTCCGTGTGGTGACGGTTCTCCCACAGTGCTGTTAGGAAGGGAGTTCCAGGATTTTGACCCAGCGACAATGAAGGAACGGCGATATATTTCCAAGTCGGGATGGTGTGTGACTTGGAGGGGAACGTGCAGGTGGTGTTGTTCCCATGCGCCTGCTGCTCTTGTCCTTCTAGGTGGTAGAGGTCGCGGGTTTGGGAGGTGCTGTCGAAGAAGCCTTGGCGAGTTGCTGCAGTGCATCCTGTGGATGGTGCACACTGCAGCCACAGTGCGCCGGTGGTGAAGGGAGTGAATGTTTAGGGTGGTGGATGGGGTGCCAATCAAGTGGGCTGCTTTATCTTGGATGGTGTCGAACTTCTTGAGTGTTGTTGGAGCTGCACTCATCCAGGCGAGTGGAGAGTATTCCATCACACTCCTGACTTGTGCCTTGTCGATGGTGGAAAGGCTTTGGGGAGTCAGGAGGTGAGTCACTCGCCACAGAATACCCAGCCTCTGACCTGCTCTTGTAGCCACAGTATTTATATGGCTGGTCCAGTTAAGTTTCTGGTCAATGGTGACCCCCAGGATGTTGATGGTGGGGGATTCGGCGATGGTAATGCCGTTGAATGTCAAGGGGAGGTGGTTAGACTCTCTCTTGTTGGAGATGGTCATTGCCTGGCACTTATCTGGTGCGAATGTTACTTGCCACTTATCAGCCCAAGCCTGGATGTTGTCCAGGTCTTGCTGCATGCAGGCTCGGACTGCTTCATTATCTGAGGGGTTGCGAATGGAACTGAACACTGTGCAGTCATCAGCGAACATCCCCATTTCTGACCTTATGATGGAGGGAAGGTCATTGATGAAGCAGCTGAAGATGGTTGGGCCTTGGACACTGCCCTGAGGAACTCCTGCAGCAATGCCCTGGGGCTGAGATGATTGGCCTCCAACAACCACTACCATCTTCCTTTGTGCTAGGTATGACTCCAGCCACTGGAGAGTTTTCCCCCTGATTCCCATTGACTTCAATTTTACTAGGGCTCCTTGGTGCCACACTCGGTCAAATGCTGCCTTGATGTCAAGGGCAGTCACTCTCACCTCACCTCTGGAATTCAGCTCTTTTGTCCATGTTTGGACCAAGGCTGTAATGAGGTCTGGAGCAGAGTGGTCCTGGCGGAACCCAAACTGAGCATCGGTGAGCAGGTTATTGGTGAGTAAGTGCCGCTTGATAGCACTGTCGACGACACCTTCCATCACTTTGCTGATGATTGAGAGTAGACTGATGGGGCGGTAATTGGCCGGATTGGATTTGTCCTGCTTTTTGTGGACAGGACATGCCTGGGCAATTTTCCACATTGTCGGGTGGATGCCAGTGTTGTAGCTGTGCTGGAACAGCTTGGCTAGAGGCGCAGCTAGTTCTGGAGCACAAGTCTTCAGCACTACAGCCGGGATGTTGTCAGGGCCCATAGCCTTTGCTGTATCCAGTGCACTCAGCCGTTTCCTGATATCACGTGGAGTGAATCGAATTGGCCGAAGACTGGCTTCCGTGATGGTGGGGATATCGGGAGGAGGCTGAGATGGATTATCCACTCGGCACTTCTGGCTGAAGATGGTTGCAAACGCTTCAGCCTTGTCTTTTGCACTCACGTGCTGGACTCCGCCATCATTGAGAATGGGAATGTTTGCAGAGCCTCCTCCTCCCGTTAGTTGTTTAATTGTCCACCACCATTCACGACTGGATGTGGCAGGACTGCAGAGCTTTGATCTGATCCGTTGGTTGTGGAATCGCTTAGCTCTGTCTATAGCATGTTGCTTCCGCTGTTTAGCATGCATGTAGTCCTGAGTTGTAGCTTCACCAGGTTAGTACCTCATTTTTAGGTACGCCTGGTGCTGCTCCTGGCATGCTCTTCTGCACTCCTCATTGAACCAGGGTTGATCCCCTGGCTTGTTGGTAATGGTAGAGTGAGGAATATGCCGGGCCATGAGGTTACAGATTGTGCTGGAATACAATTCTGCTGCTGCTGATGGCCCACAGCGCCTCATGGATGCCCAGTTTTGAGCTGCTAGATCTGTTCTGAATCTATCCCATTTAGCACGGTGGTAGTGCCACACAACACGTTGGATGGTGTCCTCAGTGCGAAGACGGGATTTCATCTCCACGAGGACTGTGCGGTGGTCACTCCTCCCAATACTGTCATGGACAGATGCATTTGCGACAGGTAGATTGGTGAGGACGAGGTCAAGTAAGTTTTTCCCTTGTGTTGGTTCGCTCACCACCTGCCGCAGGCCCAGTCTAGCAGCTATGTCCTTCAGGACTCGGCCAGCTCGGTCAGTAGTGGTGCTACCGAGCCACTCTTGGTGATGGACATTGAAGTCCCCCACCCAGAGTACATTCTGTGCCCTTGCTACCCTCAGTGCTTCCTCCAAGTGGTGTTCAACATGGAGGAGGACTGATTCATCAGCTGAGGGAGGACGGTAGGTGGTAATCAGCAGGAGGTTTCCTTGCTGATTACCACCTACCTCTGGATCAGCAGGCTCTAATGGATGTTACAGAGAACCATATAGTTAAGTTATTAAATTAACACTGGAGCTCCTATTAAAATGTCACATTTCCCTGTATTGTCAGTAGGTAAGTTAATAGAGGAAATGTATACATAGCAGTTTTCAGTGGACCATATATGAATTTTAATATTATAGATATAAATTAACTTTTTTCAATATTTGCTGTTTCTCAATTTGAGGCCATAGGATTTTGAAATTCAGGTTCTCCTACATTATTTCCTAACTGGGATTTAATTTTGAAATATAAGTTGAAGCATCTTATTTTGAGCTCAACTAGATTAGCATGAGCAATGCCACTGCATAGCTGCCAGTTTTTACAAGAAGTTTAATGTTCTGCAAAAACAACTTCCAATTAAATGCCTAACAACTAGGGATTTTAAAAGATAAATGAAGAGAAACTTTCCACTGGCAGGTGGGTTGGTAAGCAGAGGACACTGATTGATTTAAAATAATTGGGTAAATGAGGGGAGATGAGATTTTTACACAGCGAGTTGTTAGGATCTGGAATGCAATGCCTGCAAGGGTGGTGGAAGCAGATTGAATAATAACTTTCAAAAGGGAATTGGATGAATACTTGAAAAGGAACAATTTGCAGGGCTCTGGGGAAGAGAGTGGGGAGGCTGTCCTGGAAATGCCCTTCCACCACCTTGAAAGCAGATATTCATTGCCAAGCTGCTGAGGACAGTCAGACTTGAGAGCTGCTGGAAGCAGTTACCTGAGGACTGAGTGTGAGAGCGCACACTCGTACCTGGGGCTTGGTGTCTATCATCATTGGATTGCAGAGAGGCAAGCAGCAGCTGCTGAAGTTCTGCACCTCCTAACTGCTGGAACCACTGTTCCATGGAATATGGTGTGTCCATGAGCAGGAGGCTGGTGGCATTGCACTCACATTGAAGTGATAAACAGGCTATTCAGCCCAACTAGTCTGTTAACGATAACCCTTCATGTGAGCAAATAATTCTAATCACATTCACCCACCCTGTTCCCATCTCTTTTCAACCTCTTCCTTCGTACACCTATCCAATCCAATTTTGAATGTTATACTTTCTGCCTCAATCACTAGCCCCGAAGAGAATTCCAGGCTTAACAATCTGTGTGTGAAGAAGTTTCTCCTGCCCACTGTTCTAAATGTCACAATTAAACTTGTATTTAAGACTCCTTGTTCTTGACCCCTCAACTACTTGGAAACAGTTTGCTTCTATCTACTGTGACCCATCCTTTCATAACTTTAAACACTTCTATTGCCCCATAATAGCCATTTAAAGAAATGGTTGATGCTATTTTTTCCATTTATTGAAAAGGCAGTTTTATTAAATGGAGCTTTTTTGCGAGGAGCAGCTTTATCTTTTGCTTATTTTAAACTTTTTTTTAGAAGAATCAGAGGTTTATAACATGAGCCCAAACAAACCATTATGGCCGCTGACCTTTCGCTAGAGCAATCTAAATCTAGAGTAAACCCATTGCCCTGCTTTTTTCCCCATAGTCCTCTGCTTCAAATCTATTCAAAGTTTCCTTAAAAGATGAAATGGTCCCTACCTCGAACACTCCCTGTGGTCAAGCATTCTGTGCTCCAACAACCCTCTGGGTAAAGAAATTTTTCCCAACCCCTCTCCTTGCTTTTGAATTGATGACTCCTCCAACCAGAGAAAATAATCTTTCCCTATTCATTCTATCAAAACCCTTTTATAATTTAAAAAATCTCTACTAAATCTTTTAGCCTTCTCAATCAAGTACCTCATCAGCCTTCATGAAGAAGCTGGAAGTTATGGGATTATATGACCAGATCTTGGGCTTTAGCGAGGTTCTGTCAACTTCAAAATCTGTGTCAGGGTCTCTGGAAGAGTCACTGAACCTATTGTTCCTTTAAAGAGGAGTGAGGTAAAGTTACCCACTGGCACCTATCTTATTCGATGTCTTCAACATTGATGTCTTGAATGGGATCTTAGCCTTGGACTATCTGTTCTGGGTATTCCAGCATATCGGATGCTGAGTCATTGAGTATATTCAAGGCTGAGATAGATTTTTGGATTCTAGGGGCAGCAAGGGATATGGGGATCGGGTAGGGAAGTGGAGTTGAGGTTGAAGATCAGCCATGATCTGACTGAATGGCAGAACAGGCTTGAGGGGCTGTATGGCCTACTCCTGCCATTTCTTATGTTCCTGAAATAGTTGCATGCTCCTCTTTCCTGATGATAATGTGTTGCTGGCTTCAACTGGAGATCCAGTGTGATCTACTCACCATCTTGAACAATGGGCTAACCAGTGGGATATAGTGGTGTTACAGTAGTATGATTGTCAGAAAGTGAACACAAAAATATTGGTTAGAAGGTGGAAAGGCCATCTGTTCCATATTGATAGTTGGCAGTCCTGGTGGATGCAAACTTCAGTTGAACTCAGCTCTTGGGGATCAAAATGAGAAGGCAGCGAGGGGCACTTTTGTCTTTGTCTTTCTTCAAAGTCTCAATGCAGATTAAGCTTTTACATTCAAACTGTTCTCCATGGTTCAGAACTTCTAGGCATACTATTGAAGGCTTCCTCTGGCACATATCCAAAATCCAGGATCAAGCTGTGAGGTGTCTAGCCTAGATGGGGCATACTTCTTTGTCAAAGCCCCTCAAATAAGGATCTGTATTAAACAGTTGGTACACTTTGCATTGCATGATATAACACATTAGGGGCACTGCTATAAGAGTCTAATTTAAAAAAATTAAACTAAAGGTAGGAGCAGATAAACAAAAGAGCACATTTTAATTCTTGTGCAAAAGATAATCATTATGGTGGACACTATTTATCTGTCTTGCATTTCCTGGACGTGCATTCCCTCAGACTTCTCCAGAAAACAAATCTCCCTTCAGTGCTCACGCCTCTCTTCAGAAATATCTAAATTCATTTAGTATTTCCTTACAAGTGAGGCTACATCTACAGCTTAAATTATAACACATTTATGTCCCGCTGCACTCTCATAGTAACTTCTTATTTTCATGTCATAAGCTAGGCTATTGAGTTTCAGTTTTCACAGAAAAACTTTGCAGAATGTGACCCGCAAAACACTGATAACAGCAGGACTTATTTGATCACTGTAAATCAGTGGCCCGGGTCATAATCCTCTTTCACTGCTGTTTGTCTTGTCAGATTTTTTTTGAGTTATCAGCATTTGTGAAGCTGTTCGTCAACTTTTACTAGATTCCTGAGTTAGCGTGCCTGGAGATTGGGCTTTCCAGTGGGGAAACAAATGCCATCGGTGTGAATTTCTCAGTAACTTGCTTTGGAGACTCTTAAACATCGCAATGGGGTTGGACCAAAATTGAATGAGAGTTGACCAAAATGCCTGTATACTTTTCAAACTCATGTTTCGCTCTTCTCCAAAGAAAGTCCTAAATATTGAAATTAATTGCTTCAAATGTCCAGGCCAAAGTATTAAATACTGTGCAAGACACTAGGTTGGGCCCAACATTCCCTGACACTTTGGTCAATTTCCAACACTTTGTATGTTGCAAATCGAAAGTAAAACACCCTGATTGGCTGCTAAAGTAACGGGAGTTTTAAATTGCTCTTAACATCACGCAAAAAGGATTTTACGTGCTAACGTCATCGCGAACACCTCGCCAAAAATCACGATACCGATAATCGTTGCTGATTTGCAAACAATGAGAGAGCGCTTCTTTAAATGGATAGCAGCTAAGGTTTACATGCCTTGACTAAATATGTCGCCGGAAGGGCTCAAATCAGCACACATTGCAAGTGCGCAAGCGCAGGCCTGTACTGGCCTATGACTCCCGAGGTACATTGCGGCCGGCTCTCCTGAGCTTGATGTCGGTTGCCGCTCGCTATCGGCCAATCGGCTGCGAGCGGCTGATGTCACGGCAGGAGCCGAGGTGAGAGGTTGTGTTTGTTGCAGGGAGTGCGCCTGCGTGGGCGCTCGGTGTAAGATGGCGGCGATTGGTGATGGAGCGGGGTCGGCCGGGTCGGCGCTGCAGGGGTTAATTCGGCAGTTTACGGCCATTACAGGTAAACACCTGAGGGACCGGCGGGAGCGGCCGGGCTGGGGATCGCGGGACCGCCCTGAGAGGGGAGAGACGAATCAAGCCCGGAGGGATGGGGCTGGGTGCCTGGGCCAGAGAGTAGGCGGGAGGAGGGCATTGCCGGGGGACCGGGGCACGCCTGATCTGCCCTGTGGGTGGGGTGAGGGGAGGAGAGGAGTATCACGGGCCGCAAGTATTGCTGCTGCTTTTAGATGGAGTGCGGGCCGAGGGGGTATTCGGAAACGGCCTGTCCCGACGAACCCTGTGTGGGGCCAATGTCCCCGCCTCCCTTTGCTCAGGATTGGTACATAAACCCCCCCCCCCTCCTCCAGTGTGGGGTTAGTACATTCCCCCCCTCCTCCAGTGTGAGGTTAGTACATTCCCCCCCCATCTCCAGTGTGGGGTTAGTACATTCCCCCCCGACCCGGTGTGGGGTGAGTACAGCCCCCCCCCCCCCCCGACCCGGTGTGGGGTGAGTACAGCCCCCCCCGACCCGGTGTGGGGTGAGTACAGCCCCCCCCCCCCCCGACCCGGTGTGGGGTGAGTACAGCCCCCCCGACCCGGTGTGGGGTGAGTACAGCCCCCCCCCCCCCCCCCCTGACCCGGTGTGGGGTGTGTACAGCCCCCCCCCCCCCCGACCCGGTGTGGGGTGAGTACAGCCCCCCCGACCCGGTGTGGGGTGAGTACAGCCCCCCCCCCGACCCGGTGTGGGGTGAGTACAGCCCCCCCCCCCGACCCGGTGTGGGGTGAGTACAGCCCCCCCCCCCCCCCCCCCGACCCGGTGTGGGGTGAGTACAACCCCCCCCCCGACTCGGTGTGGGGTGAGTACAGCCCCCCCCCCCCCGACTCGGTGTGGGGTGAGTACAGCCCCCCCCCCCGACCCGGTGTGGGGTGAGTACAGCCCCCCCCCCCGACCCGGTGTGGGGTGAGTACAGCCCCCCCCCCCGACCCGGTGTGGGGTGAGTACAGCCCCCCCCCCCCCGACCCGGTGTGGGGTGAGTACAGCCCCCCCCCCCCCGACCCGGTGTGGGGTGAGTACAGCCCCCCCCCCCCGACCCGGTGTGGGGTGAGTACAGCCCCCCCCCCCCCGACCCGGTGTGGGGTGAGTACAGCCCCCCCCCCCCCGACCCGGTGTGGGGTGAGTACAGCCCCCCCCCCCCGACCCGGTGTGGGGTGAGTACAGCCCCCCCCCCCCGACCCGGTGTGGGGTGAGTACAGCCCCCCCCCCCCGACCCGGTGTGGGGTGAGTACAGCCCCCCGACCCGGTGTGGGGTGAGTACAGCCCCCCGACCCGGTGTGGGGTGAGTACAGCCCCCCGACCCGGTGTGGGGTGAGTACAGCCCCCCGACCCGGTGTGGGGTGAGTACAGCCCCCCGACCCGGTGTGGGGTGAGTACAGCCCCCCGACCCGGTGTGGGGTGAGTACAGCCCCCCGACCCGGTGTGGGGTGAGTACAGCCCCCCGACCCGGTGTGGGGTGAGTACAGCCCCCCGACCCGGTGTGGGGTGAGTACAGCCCCCCGACCCGGTGTGGGGTGAGTACAGCCCCCCGACCCGGTGTGGGGTGAGTACAGCCCCCCGACCCGGTGTGGGGTGAGTACAGCCCCCCGACCCGGTGTGGGGTGAGTACAGCCCCCCGACCCGGTGTGGGGTGAGTACAGCCCCCCGACCCGGTGTGGGGTGAGTACAGCCCCCCGACCCGGTGTGGGGTGAGTACAGCCCCCCGACCCGGTGTGGGGTGAGTACAGCCCCCCGACCCGGTGTGGGGTGAGTACAGCCCCCCGACCCGGTGTGGGGTGAGTACAGCCCCCCGACCCGGTGTGGGGTGAGTACAGCCCCCCGACCCGGTGTGGGGTGAGTACAGCCCCCCGACCCGGTGTGGGGTGAGTACAGCCCCCCGACCCGGTGTGGGGTGAGTACAGCCCCCCGACCCGGTGTGGGGTGAGTACAGCCCCCCGACCCGGTGTGGGGTGAGTACAGCCCCCCGACCCGGTGTGGGGTGAGTACAGCCCCCCGACCCGGTGTGGGGTGAGTACAGCCCCCCGACCCGGTGTGGGGTGAGTACAGCCCCCCGACCCGGTGTGGGGTGAGTACAGCCCCCCGACCCGGTGTGGGGTGAGTACAGCCCCCCGACCCGGTGTGGGGTGAGTACAGCCCCCCGACCCGGTGTGGGGTGAGTACAGCCCCCCGACCCGGTGTGGGGTGAGTACAGCCCCCCGACCCGGTGTGGGGTGAGTACAGCCCCCCGACCCGGTGTGGGGTGAGTACAGCCCCCCGACCCGGTGTGGGGTGAGTACAGCCCCCCGACCCGGTGTGGGGTGAGTACAGCCCCCCGACCCGGTGTGGGGTGAGTACAGCCCCCCGACCCGGTGTGGGGTGAGTACAGCCCCCCGACCCGGTGTGGGGTGAGTACAGCCCCCCGACCCGGTGTGGGGTGAGTACAGCCCCCCGACCCGGTGTGGGGTGAGTACAGCCCCCCGACCCGGTGTGGGGTGAGTACAGCCCCCCGACCCGGTGTGGGGTGAGTACAGCCCCCCGACCCGGTGTGGGGTGAGTACAGCCCCCCGACCCGGTGTGGGGTGAGTACAGCCCCCCGACCCGGTGTGGGGTGAGTACAGCCCCCCGACCCGGTGTGGGGTGAGTACAGCCCCCCGACCCGGTGTGGGGTGAGTACAGCCCCCCGACCCGGTGTGGGGTGAGTACAGCCCCCCGACCCGGTGTGGGGTGAGTACAGCCCCCCGACCCGGTGTGGGGTGAGTACAGCCCCCCGACCCGGTGTGGGGTGAGTACAGCCCCCCGACCCGGTGTGGGGTGAGTACAGCCCCCCGACCCGGTGTGGGGTGAGTACAGCCCCCCGACCCGGTGTGGGGTGAGTACAGCCCCCCGACCCGGTGTGGGGTGAGTACAGCCCCCCGACCCGGTGTGTGGTGAGTACAGCTCCGACCCGTTGTGGGGTGAGTACAGCCCCCCCCCTCCTCCAGTGTGGGGTGAGTACAGCACCCCCCCCCCCCCCCAACCTCCGACCCGGTGTGGGGTGAGTAGAGCCCCCCCCCCCCCCTCCGACCCGGTGTGGGGTGAGTAGAGCCCCCCCCCCCCCCCCCGACCCGGTGTGGGGTGAGTAGAGCCCCCCCCCCCCCTCCGACCCGGTGTGGGGTGAGTACAGCCTCCCCCCCGACCCGGGTGTGGGGTGAGTACAGCCCCCCCACTCCGACCCGGTGTGGGGTGAGTACAGCCCCCCCGACCCGGTGTGGGGTGAGTACAGCCCCCCCACGAGATGCAGTGTGGGGTTAGTACTGTGCGCCCCTCCTCCCCTCCCCACCCAACGCAGTGTGGTGTTAGTACTGCCCTCCACCCCCCTTCGGTGATCCAGTGTAGGATTATCACAGCCCCTCCACTTCCCTCCCTGACAGAGTGCGGTTTTAACAGCACCCCCTCCCCCCCTCCCCTACAAAGCCACAGTGTGGAGTTAGTATAGCCTCTGGGGTTACTGAAGGCCATCCCCCTAGACTCTGGCATTAGTGGAACCCACTCCCTCAGTGTGGGGCTACTGCAGTTCCCCTCCCCCCACTATGAGAGGTGTAGTCTTAATCCTCCCCACCCAGGGAATTGGTGCAGCATTTGATTGAGTGTGGGATTTATTTCGCCTCCTGCCCCACACCCTTAACATCACCATTGTGGGGCTAGTGCAGTAGTGCAACTTCCTAGCTCAGAACCCTAGTAGTTACCCCAGTGTGGTGTTAGTGCTGCCTCCTAAATTACAGTCATCAAAAGCCTGCCAAGTTCAATCCCCCAATTCCCTCTGGTGCAACAACCCTTATCCTACATACGAGCATATGAAAATGACAAGCAGGAAAAGACCAGCTGGTCCATCAAGCCTGCCCCACACTTGATGGCAGGAGCATCATGACAACACTTCCTACCTCCCACAGCCATGTAATCTTCTGGGAGAGGCAAAAAACCCAGGGCCAATTAGAGAAAACAAACTGGAAAATTCCTCTCCGACTACCCCCCCCCCCCCTCAGGCGATTGAAACCTGTCCAGGAGATCATATTGACCACGTGTACAATATCTGTTAATCTAATTACCTTCTATCTGACGTGATCTCTGCCCCAGTCAAGAACTGGTCCAGCTCCCTCTTGAAGGCATACAGAGAATCAGCACCCATCACACCAGCTGACAGTATATTCCAGAAGCTTGCGACTCTCTGGGAAAAGAAGAACCGCCTAATATCTAACCTATTCCTACTTTTGCATGGTTTAAATGCACGTCCCCTGGTCCTCCCCAATCTGCCAAACTGAGATAATCTGTTAATATGCACGCAATCCAGCCCTTTCGTTATTTCATATACCTCTATTAAGTTGCCTCTTAAGTCTGCACTGCTCTAAAGTAAATTGACCCAGCTCTTTAAGCCTTTCTGAGTAACTACGATTCTTTAAGCTAGCAATAATTCTTGTGGCTCTCCTCTGAACATTTTCCAAGGCCACTATATTATCCACCATGTGAGGGGACCAAAACTGGATGCAATACGCTAGATGCGGTCTAACCAACTACCTATAGAACAACAGATTTTTCCTTTGATTTGTACTGAGTGGTTCTATTCATTCAATCCAATACCCTTAATGTATTTATAAAACATCTTTGGGTTTTCCTTGATTTTACTTGCCAGTATTTTTTCATGCCCTCTCTTTGCTTTCCTAATTACCTTTCTAATTTCACCCCTGCACTTTCTATACTTCTCTAGGTTTTCTGCAGTATTGAGCTCTCAATATCTGACGTAAGCTTCCCCTTTTTGCTGTATCCTACCCTGTATGCTCCTTGTCATTTGGGGGCTCTTGATTTGGTAGTCTCATCCTTTTTCTTTGTGGGGACATGTTTGTTCTGAACCCTCACAATCTCCCTTGAAAGCCTCCCACTGCTGACACTAATTTACCTTGAAGTAGCTGTTTCCAGTTATCTCTTGCTAAATCACTTCTCAGCTTAGTAAAATTGGCCTTTCCCCAATTGAGAACTTTTACTCCTGTTTCTATCTTTGTCCTTTTCCATAACAATGCTAAATCTAAATGAATTATGATCACTACCACCAAAATGCTCTCCCACTGATAGTCCATCCATCTGCCCAGTTTCATTCCCTAAAACCATGTCCAGAACTGCTCCCCCTCTTGTTGGGCTTGCTGCGTACTGGCTAAAAAAGTTCTCCTAAATGCAATTTAAGAATTCTGCGCCCTCTATACCTTTTACACTGCTTGTATCTCAGTTAATATTAGGGTAGTTGAAATCCCCTACTATTACTGCCCTGTTGTTTTTGCACTTCTCAGAAATTTTCCTCCATATTTGCTCTTCTATCTCCCTCTGACTGGAGGTCTATAGTACACTCCCAGCAGCGTGATTGTCCCTTTTTTGTTCTTAAGCTCAACCCATATGGCCTCATTTGATCCGTCTTAACATATCATTCCTCCTCACAGCTGTAATTATTTCTTTAACCAATATTGCCATCCCTCCCTCTTTTTTTTATCCCCCACTCTATCTCGTCTGAAAACCCTGTTGAGCTGCCATTCCTGCCCCTCTTTAAGACATGTTTCAGTAATAGCTAAGATATCAAACTTCCACATGTCTATCTGTGCCCTCAGCTCATCTGCCTTATTCACTAGATTCCTTGCATTGGAATTAAATTATTGGAATCAATTCTGAGGGACAGCATAAATCGTCATTTGGAAAGGCACGGGTTAATCAAGGACTAATCATAGATTTGTTAAGGGAAGGTCGTGTCTGACTAACTTGATTGAATTTTTTGAGTAGGTAACAAGGAGGGTTGATGAGGATAATGCGCTTTATGTAATGTACATGGATTTTAACAAGGCTTTTGACAAGGTCCCACATGGCAGACTGGTCAAAAAAGTAAAAGGCCATGGGATCCAAGGGAGAGTGGCTATTTGGATCCAAAATTGGCTCAGTGGCAGGAAGCAAAGGCTAATGGTCGGGTGTTTCCAGTGGGGTTCTGCAAGGCTCAGTATTAGGTCCCTTGCTTTTTGTGGTATATTTTAATAATTTGGACTTGAATGTAGGGGGGCTTGATCAAGGAGTTTGTAGATGATACAAAAGTTGGCTGAGTGGTTCATATGAGGAGGAAAGCTGTAGACTGCAGGAAGATATCAGTGGACTGGTCAGGTGGGCAGAAAAGTGGCAAATGGAATTCAATCCAGAGAAGCGTGAGGTAATGCATTTGGGGAGGGCAAACAAGGCAAGGGAGTACACAATAAATAGGAGGATGCGAGAGGTGTAGAGAAACAGAGGGACCTTGGAGTGCATGTCCACAGATCCCTGAAGGTAGCAGGACATGTTGAAAAAGCATACAGGATACTTTCCTTTATTAGCTGAGGCATAGAATATAAGAGCAGGGAGGTTATGCTAGAATTGTACAAAACATTGGTTAGGCTGCAGCTTGAGTACTGCGTACAGTTCTGGTCACCACATTACAGGAAAGATGTGATTGCACTAGAGAGGGTACAGAGGAGATTTACAAGGATGTTGCCAGGGCTGGAGAATTTTAGCTGCGAGAAAAGATTGAATAGGCTGGGGTTGTTTTCTTTGAAACAAAGGAGGCTGAGGGGAGATTTCATTGAGGTATATAAAATTATGACTGGACTAGATAGAGTGGATATGGAGGACCTGTTTCCCTTAGCAGAAGGGTCAGTGACCAGGGGGCTTGGATTTAAAGTAATTGGTAGAAGGATTAGAGGGTTTCTGAGGAGAATTTTTTTCACCGAGGGTGGTGGGGGTCTGGAACTCACTGCCTGAAAGGGTGGTAGAGGCAGAAACCCTCAACTCATTTAAAAAGTATTTGGATGTGCACTTGAAGTGCCGTAATCTACAGGGCTACGGACCAAGTGCTGGAAAGTGGGATTAAGCTGGATAGCTCTTTCAGCCAGCACGGACAGGATGGGCTGAATGG
This sequence comes from Heptranchias perlo, assembly GCF_035084215.1. Taxonomy (NCBI): domain Eukaryota; kingdom Metazoa; phylum Chordata; class Chondrichthyes; order Hexanchiformes; family Hexanchidae; genus Heptranchias; species Heptranchias perlo. The sequence continues at coordinate 64,532,869 of NC_090337.1, read as the reverse complement.
CCTCTGTAACTTTCTATGATAACCTGTTTACTTTAGCTACAGCTTCTCTGCATTGTCATGAATCTTCAGTGATCTGTGCACAATAACACCTAGATCCTTTTCTCTTGCAATCACTTTCAGTATCCTTCCCTAATCCCTGGAGGACACCATTAGTAACCTGCCTCCAGGCTGATCCACAACCATTGACTCCAATCTTTTGGCTGTGGGATTGGAGCTAATTCCTAATCCAGCGTATCAAATTCCCACTGATACAACAAGATTCTATTTTATGAAGTAACCTAGTGTGAGGTACCTTATCAAAGGAATGCCCTCATCCACTAACTTAGTAACTTCTTCAAAAACTCAATGAAGTTCATAAGACACTACCTTCCTTTCCTGAAATTGTGTTGAGTGTCTCTAATGAGTTAATGTACTATCAGATTTATCCTATGAGCATGAACCCAATTCAACATCACAATGCTTCCCCTTCGAGCAAAGCAGCACTGCTACAATGGCTGAGAGCCCTCCACCTTGGGTAAAACAGCCAATATGGATAGTGCTTCTTGTCTTGAACACTTGTTAAGCAATCCATGTCGAGAGTTCAGGCAACTCCCTTTGAAGCGGTATCTACCTACTAGACAGAGATGTGGATTTGCTCTGGTTCTCCCCCCCCCCCCCCCCCCCCCCCCCCCCCCCATCCCCCTTGCAAGAGGCTACTCTCAGACATCCACCAAGCGTTACCATTTTTAAATTGCTATAATAATATATCATTATACTGTTTAATTGAGTATCATTTGCCAGTATATTGAAGTGTACTATGTACCCAATGTATATGCACCTCAGTATCTGTGTGTGCGTCTTGCGGTACTTGTGTATGTTGTGCTTGTCAGATTTGCCAATTGTATCTTCTGTGTATGTCTAGAGTCGCATTCACTGATGCTAAGGATGTGTATGTTCTAGCATGCATATGTAGACTGATATATTCGTAGAGTGGAAGTGTACATGAATGCAACTGCTATGTCCTGTGAGAGGTATATTTGTCATTGGTGTGCAGTACTTGTACATGCTAGCCACACAGAATGCAGCATTTTGTGTATGCCGAGTGCATTCATCTACAATGGGCATGCGTGTGGCCTGTCTTCACGAATGCTGTGTGGCTTATGAATGTTGCATGTGATGTGGGAGTCGTGCATACTTTGGCTGCGTGGAGACAGACAGGATAGGCTCTTCCCTTTAGGGCAGGTTTGCTAATCGTGACTGTGGCGTTTGTTGAAGATGCCAAGTGCTTCCCCACAGTAGAGGGGGGGAAATCTATGGCTGAATCAACGCAGATCAATATTATTCATGGGAGATGTGACAGGAGTAGATCACACGTTTGTTTTCTCAAATGGGGAATTCTGCAAGGAGACCTAGGGATGGGGAAGTTACAAGTGTGGACTAGTTTTTTTTTAAATGTACAGTGGTACCAGTGAAGCCTATCTATATCAAAGGCCAAGGGAACTGGCAAAACTTTCAATATATCGAGGCTACGGTGTAAGGAGATTTCTTCTGCACAGCCCAGCTCCAGTGCCGCATTCTGTCAGGCTGCCTGCATTTTCTACAGTTACAATACCGTACCTATATTCCTAAATGTACCCTTACATCAATAATGTGGTAGCTTCCTGCAAGACTCTTAACTCCAGTGTCAATCTCCTGCTCTTCTCTTTTTGACCTCCAGTCAGTGTGAGGCCAAGAGTGGAAACGGTTGCTATTCCAGTGCTACTGGGTTAACTTGCCTGAATTTGGCATGGCTAACAGTGATTGGATTTAGCATGTTATGCCATTGGATGTGCCAAACTCAAACTGACAAACGCATCCTAGGAAGAACTCCGACTGATCTGACTCCCGGTTTCGCATTGTGGGAGTTAGAGAAGAGCTAGGTACTGGCACTGGAGTCAGCACCATAGAATCTGATTTCAATAATGTTGGGCCAGATTTCTGAATACAGAAAATTGTGCTCGACCTGTGGCAAAAGTAGGCAGCCTGATAGCAGGATTGAGGAGACTTTGATACATCAGAATAAAATTCAGTGCAATTTAGGTTCAGGGTCCTTGGCAAGATTTGATATGAAGATTCAACTGTACATAATGTTGGGGTGAGTACTGGTGCTTACAGGTCTCCTGGTGGCAATTTGAGATGTGTGATACTCATAGTTCATCAAGAATGTCATCGGTTTGTATTCTTCCTCGATAGTGTATTTGTAACAATTGCACACTTGACATAGTGGCAACACTAAAATGAAGTGGATTACATTTGTATAGGTTCAACAGCCTGTATACTTTTAAGCAGTTAAACGGCATGTATGTGGCAGATACTTTGAGTTCTCTAATAAGTTTTTATGTGATTTAGGAGCCAGTGAAAGTGTGGGGAAGCACATATTAGAAGCATGCAGCAACAATCTGGAGATGGCTGTCACGATGTACTTGGATGGTGGTGGAATAGCTGAAGAGCCCAGTACCAGTACAGCAGGAACATCAGCGAGTAGACCGCCTCCACAGTATGTTCTGCTGTTTTTTTTTAATACAGTATAATCTGTTTAGTTAAATTATTGTGCAGGTTTAGATTCTTAGGCCTGGCATGCAGAGTTACTCCCCCACCCACCCCTGCACCTCACAGGCCATATATACAACTCTGGGCCATAAGAAAGAATGAACTTGCATTTATATGATGCTTTAATCACATCCTTGGGACACTTCACATGCAATAAAGTACTTTTTTTTTTAAGTGTTGTCACTGATATGTAGGCAAATGCAGCAGCCAACTTGCACACAGAAAAGTCCCACAAATGAGATAAATGACCAGTTCAACTGTTTTTGGTGGTGTTGGTTGAGGAAAGATTGTTGGCCAGGATACCAGAACTATGAGGCTCTTAGAATACTGTTGTTGGAACTTTTTATGTTCGCCTGAACAAGCAGGTGGGGCCTCAGTTTAAGGACTCACTTGAAAGACTGCACTGCCGACAATGGAGCGAGACAGGCCTGAAGACTGTGACATTTAATCTCAGATATTATGATATCATGCCACCATGACAAAAGATATTTGATTAGCTGTCCTCTGGCAATTTATTTTCCTGTGGCAATTGGGCTATCCTGTACATTAAGACGTTATAAGTTTGAATTGAGCTGCGAGAGACCAGAAGAGTATGGAATTTAGCCACTGAGAGTTCACCCGTGAGGTGCCATTGAACAAGATTGCCCCCCCCCCCCCCCAAAATTAGTACTTGTGTGAAGTGAGTAAGAGGAGATTGAGTAAGAGAAGCCCATGGAATTGAGGGAAAAGTACGGACTTGGTTAGGAAGTTGGCTGAGCGAAAGGTGACAGAGAGTAGGGATAATGGGTAGGTACTCACATTGGCAAGATGTGACTAGTGGAGTCCCGCAGGGATCTGTCTTGGTGCCTCAATTATTCACAATATTTATTAACGACTTAGATGAAAGCATAGAAAGTCTCATATCTAAGTTTGCCGATGACACAAAGATTGGTGGCATTGTAAGCAGTGTAGATGAAAACATAAAATTACAAAGCGATATTGATAGATTAGGTGAATGGGCAAAACTATGGCAAATGGAATTCAATGTAGACAAATGTGAGGTCATCCACTTTGGATCAAAAAAGGATAGAACAGGGTACTTTCTAAATGGTAAAAAGTTAAAAATAGTAGATGTCCAAAGGGACTTAGGGATTCAGGTACATAGATCATTGAAGTGTCATGAACAGGTGCAGAAAATAATCAATAAGGCTAATGGAATGCTGGCCTTTATATCTAGAGGACTGGAGTACAAGGGGCCAGAAGTTATGCTGCAGCTACACAAAACCCTGGTTAGACCGCACCTGGAGTACTGTGAGCAGTTCTGGGCACCGTACCTTCAGAAGGACATATTGGCCTTGGAGGGAGTGCAGCATAGGTTTATTAGAATGATACCCGGACTTCAAGGGTTAAGTTACGAGGAGAGATTACACAAATTGGGGTTGTATTCTCTAGAGTTTAGAAGGTTAAGGGGTGATCTGATCGAAGTTAATAAGATATTAAGGGGAACAGATAGGGTGGATAGAGAGAAACTATTTCCGCTGGTTGGGGATTTTAGGAGTAGGGGGCACGGTCTAAAAATTAGAGCCAGACCTTTCAGGAGTGAGATTAGAAAACATTTCTACACACACAGGGTGATAGAAGTTTGGAACTCTCTTCCGCAAACGGCAATTGATACTAGCTCAATTGCTAAATTTAAATCTGAGATAGATAGCTTTTTGGCAACCAAAGGTATTAAGGGATATGGGCCAAAGGCAGGTATATGGAGTTAGATCACAGATCAGCCATGATCTTATCAAATGGCGGAGCAGGCACGAGGGGCTGATTGGCCTATTCCTGTTCCAATGTTCCTATGATCTTGCGAGACTTTGGTGCTAGTGGGAGTTTAGGCCAACACTATCTGCATTTCTTTTAAGGTAGGCAGAAAGGCATGGCAGTGCAGGGAACCCTTGTGATGTCTGTGGACCATCATGGATTCTCAGAGTATTCTGGGGCAGCCCATTTGTACTTGTGTAAGAAAATTGGAGCAGAGCATCTTTGTCCTCGAGGAATAATTGGCCACGCACTGCAGCATCAGAGAAGATGAATAGTTTCCAGATAATGCTCTGCAGAATGTGGTCATCCAAGAGGCAATGCTAGACAGTTCAGGACACTGGGATAATGCTGAAAGGAAGAAGTGGGTGATTATCCACAGGGATCGCAGAGGGAGACACTGGTGTATGGAACCCCTAAGTTACTGGAACTGTCCAACAGTGTTGGACAGTGACAGCGACTCAGGAGTATGATCCTGAGCAGCATTGTGACACTGGAGCAATATGATTAGGAGAGCGATGGTAGTGAGATATTGGCAGTCCTTTTTTTCAGTTATGACCATAAGATCCCAATGGTATGTTGGCTTCCTTGTGCCAGAGTGAAGAGCATCAGGGAGTGTGTGAAAAAAGCTTCTGGAAAGGAGGAGAAGTAGCCAGAGTCGTAATCCATGTTAGAAACAATGACAGTTTAAGGAGTTAGTAACTAGATTGAGAAACAAAACCTCAACAGTGGTACATCTTCAGACTTTCATGTGCTACATGATAGAAGGTTAAGGAGAGGAGAATTAAGAAGGTCAATGTGGCTGCATGGCTTGAGCAGGAGCAAAGGTTTCAGATTCTTCAGGCATTGGAGCAATTTCTAGAATAAGGAATGACCTTCACCTGGACCGAAATGGCACCAATGTCCTTGTAGAGAGGGTAAATAGAGCAGTGGAGGAGGATTTAAATAGATATAGTGGGGCAAGTCTAAGTTTGAGACTCAAAAGGGAGAGCTGGATTAATAGTTATTGGAGTAGAAGCAAAAGGAGTAGCTGAATAAATTGAGAAAATATTAGGAGAGGAGAAAGGGAAAGAAACGAGCTATGAGGTAAAAAGAGATTAAAAACATTGTTATTGGAAGGGGCAAAGATTATGAAAAAATGTAACTGGAAAACCAGGAAAAAGAATACAGGTCAACTTTCCAAAAAAATTGGAGTCGGGATTGAGTGTTATGTATGTGAATGCACAAAGCATTTAAAACAAAATTGGAAAGTTAGATTCATTAATAACTGTGGAGTGAAATGATAATAGAAACAGAGTTAGGGTAAATGGATGTTGCTTGGACTGAAGAAGGGTTGGAAGTGGTGTATCTCAGGAATCAATACTGGGTTAATTTTTTTGTTTCCAGTGTATAGATCGAAAATTTAGACTTGGCGACAGAGAGTGCAATCTCCAAATTTGATGACTGCACAAAAGGAGGAGGTTTGGCAAACATTGAGGTGGACATTAAATGGTACAATTTTAAAGGGGGTACAGGAACAGAGAGACCTGGGGTATATGTACACAAATCTTTGAAAGTGGCAGGACAAGTTGAGAAGGCTGCTTTTTAAAAAAAAAAGTATATGGGATCCTGGGTTTTATTAACAGTACAAAAGCAAGGCAGTTATGCTAAATTATAAGTTTATAAGAAATAGGAGCAGGAGTAGGCCATAAGGCCCCTCAAGCGTACTCCGCCATTCAATAAGATCATGGCTGATTTTTTAACTCCATTTTCAACTCCACTTTCCCGCCCAAACCCCATATCCCTTGATTCCCTTAGAGTCCAAAAATATATCGATTTCAGTCTTGAATATACTCAATTACTGAGCACCCACAGCCCTCTGGAGTAGAGAATTCCAAAGATTCACAACCCTCTGAGTGAAGAAATTCCTCCTTATTTCAGTCTTAAATGGCCGACCTCTTATCCTGAAAATATGGCCTCTAGTTCTAGACCCTCCAGCCAGGGGAAACATCCTCACATCATCTAACCTGTCAAGCCCTCAAAGAATTTTATGTGATTCAATGAGATTCTTCTAAACTCTAGAGAATATAGGCCCATTTTACTTAATTTCTCCTCATAGGACAACCCTCTCATCCCAGGAATCAATCCAGTGAACCTTTGTTGCACCACCCCAAAGGCAAGTATATCCTTCCTTAGATAAGGAGACCAAAACTGTACACAGTACTCCAAGTATGGTCTTGCCAAAGCCCTGTACAATTGTAGAAAGACTTCCTTACTGTTATACTCCAACCCCCTTGCAATAAAGGCGAACATACCATTTGCCTTCCTAATTACTTGCTGTACCTGCATGTTAACTTTCTGTGTTTCATGTACAAGGACACCCAAATCTCTCTGAACACCAACATTTAATAGTTTATTACCATTTTAAAAATATTCTGTTTTTCTATTCTTCCACCAAAGTAAATAACCTCACATTTCCCCACAATATACTCCACCTGCCACCACCTTGCCCATCACTTAATCTGTCTTTATCGCCTTGCAGAATCTGTGTCCTCCTCACAGCTTACTTTACCACTTAGCTTTGTATCGCCAACAATCTTGGACACGTTACACTCGGTCCCTTCATCTAAATCGTTAATATGGATTGTAAACAGTGCCCAAGCACTGATCCTTGCAGCACCCCACTAGTTACAGCCTGCCAACCGAAAATGACCTGTTTATTCCTACTCTCTGTTTCCTGTCTGTTAACCAATCCTCTATCCATGCTAATATATTACCCCAACCCCATGAGCCCTTATCTTGTGTAACAACCTTTTGTGTGGTACCTTATCGAATGTGTTTTGAAAATCCAAATACGCTACATCCACTGGTTCACCTTTATCTACCCTGCTAGTTACATCTTCAAAAAACTCTATTAGATTTGTCAAACATGATTTCCCTTTCATAAAATGGATAACTTTTCCCGTGAAGTTTTTATTGCTCAATGGAATGTATATTCGTTAAGAATATTGAAATATTTCTTTAAATGTTTGCCATTACTTATCTACCTTTTAATCTAATTTCCCAATCTACCTTAGCTAGCTCGCCTCTCATACCTATGTAATTGGCTTTATTGAAGTTTAAGACTCTAGTTTCGGACGCAAGTATGTCACTCTCAAACTCAACTGAAATTCAATTGTATTGTGATCACTCTTCCCCCAGAGGATCCCTTACTATGAGATTACTAATTAACCCCGTCTCATTACAAAAGACAAGGTCTAAAATAACCTGTTCCCTGATTGGCTCCACAACGCATTGTTCTAGGAAACTGTCTCAAATACATTCCATGGACTCGTCCTCCAAACTGCCTTTGCCAATTTGATTTGTCCAGTCTATATGAAGATTAAAGTCCCCCACGATTACTGCATTACCTTTGTTACAAGCTCCTATTATTTCTTGATTAATACTCTATCCAACAGTCTTGCTACTGTTAGGGGGCTTATAAACTACTCCTACCAATGTCTTCTGCCCCTTGTTATTTCTTATCTCCACCCATACTGATTCTACTTCCTGATCTTCTGAGCCAGGGTCCTTTCTCACTACCATCCTTATGTCATCCTTTATTATCAGGGCTACCCACCCTCCTTTTCCATTTTGTCTGTCTTTTCGAAACATCAAGTACCCTGGAATATTTAGTTCCCAACCTTGGTCACTTTGAAATCACGTCTCTGTAATGGCTACTAGATCAAATCCATTTATCTCTATTTGTGCCATTAGTTCTTCTAATCTTGTTATGAATGCTTCGTGCATTCAGATAAAGCATCTTTAATTTTAACTTGTTACCATTTTTCCCTGATTTGACCTTATTCGCTGATGCACTATTACAGTTAAACTCCCTGTCCCTTCCTGTCACAGTCTGCTTATCTTTACCCAAATTGCTACACTGCTCTATTGCCTTAACTTTTCTCTTTAGATTTCTAAATTTCCCCTCACCAGAACCCACCCACCACCTTTTTTTTAGTTTAATATCCTATCCACAGCGCTAGTTATTCGATTCACCGGGACACTGGTCCCAGCCCAGTTTAAGTGAAGCCCGTCCCAACGAAACAGCTCCCTCTTTCCCCAGTATTGGTGCCAGTGCCCCATAAATCAAAACCCCTGTCTCCCACTCCACTCTTTGAGCCATGCATTTAACACTCTGATCTGTTTGACCCTATGCCAATGTGTGCGTGGCTCAGGTAGTAATCTAGAGATTATTACTTTTGAGTTTCTGCTTATTAATTTAGACCCTTGCTCAAATTCCCTCAGCAGAATCTCATTCTTAGTTCTACCTATGTCGTTTGTTCCTATGTGGACCATGACAACTGGATCCTCCCCTTCGTGCTCCAAGTTCTTTTCCAGCTGCGAGGAGATATCCTTAACTCTGGCACCCGGCAGGCAACACTGACTTCGGGATTCCTGGTGGTGGCTGCAGAGAACAGTATCTGTCCCCCTGTCCCCTACCGCTACCACATTCCTTTTTACTCCCCCCACTTGAATGGCGTTCTGTGCCACAGTGCTGTGGTCACTTTGCCCATCCTCCCTGCAGTCTTTGATCTCATCCATACAGGTAGCAAGTACCACGTACCTTTTGGACAAGGTCAAAGGCTGAGGCACCTCCATCATTGCATCCCCATACCTGCCTGACTCACAGTCACATCCTCCTGTCCCTGGCCGCTGACCAACTCTAAACTACTACCTAATCTAAGGGGTGTGGCTGCCTCCTGGATCGAAGCGTCCAGATAACTCTTTCCCTCTCTCTGATGCATCGCAATGTCTGCAGCTCGGACTCTAGCTCAACAACTCTGAGCTGTAGATGTTTACTGCAAATATGGTTGCTCGGGATCTCTCTGGCCTCCACCAATTCCCACATGCTGCATTTATGGCACAGCATCTGCCCTGCCATCCCAATCTAACTTTTATTTATTTAATTAGGTACGTTTTTATTCACTCAATTACTTTTAGTTTTTATTAACTAATTAGTTTATCTAATTTAAGTTATTAATTTAATAAAGTAATAGGTTAAAGTTTCCCAGCTCTTAGTTTAAACCACTGCTCTAGCTTAAAGAGCAAAAAAAAGGTAATAGTCACCAACCAATCACTTACCTGTTGTCCTGTGACGTTGCTCCTTGATTTTTTTTTTGTTTTTGATTTCATGGCGCCCGGCTCCCGCTCCTCCCCGGGGCGCCCGGCTCCCGCTCCTCCCCGGGGCGCCCGGCTCCCGCTCCTCCCCGGGGCGCCCGGCTCCCGCTCCTCCCCGGGGCGCCCGGCTCCCGCTCCTCCCCGGGGCGCCCGGCTCCCGCTCCTCCCCGGGGCGCCCGGCTCCCGCTCCTCCCCGGGGCGCCCGGCTCCCGCTCCTCCCCGGGGCGCCCGGCTCCCGCTCCTCCCCGGGGCGCCCGGCTCCCGCTCCTCCCCGGGGCGCCCGGCTCCCGCTCCTCCCCGGGGCGCCCGGCTCCCGCTCCTCCCCGGGGGTATTGGGCTTCTGCTGGAATATTGTGTTCAGTTCTGGGCTCCACATTTTAGGAAGGATGTCAAGGTCTTAGAGAAGGTACAGAAGAGATTTACTAGAAGGGTACTGGGGATGAAGGACTTCAGTTATGTGGAGAGAGTAGAGAAGCTGTGATTGTTCTCCTTAGAACAGAGACGATTAAGAGGAGATTTGATAATGTTCAAAATCATTAACGGTTTTGATGGAGTAAATAAGAAGAAACTGTTTCCCGTGGCAGAAGGGTCAGTAACCAAATGACACAGATTTAAGGTGATTGGCAAAAGAACCAGAGGCAATATGAGGAAACATTTTTTTATGCAGTGAGTGCTGGTCAAGAAAGTTCTCCTGAACATACTTCAAAAATTCCTCTCCCTCTTTGCCCTTTACACTATTACTATCCCAGTCTATATTAGGATAGTTGAAGTCCCCCATTATCACTACTCTATAGCTCTTGCACCTCTCTGTAATTTCCCTGCAGATTTGTTCCTCTATATCCTTCACACTAGTTGGTGGCCTATAGAATACACCCAGTAGTGTGATGGCACCTCTGTTGTTTCTTAACTCTAACCAAACAGATTCTGTCCTTGACCCCTCCAGGAATCCTCTCTCTCCAACATTGCAATATTCTCCTTAATCAATACTGCCACCACCCCCCCTTTCTTCCCTATCTTTCCTGAACTCTTGTATCCAGGAATATTTAGTACACAATTAACACACATGCACTGTAAACCTATCTTCGACCTTCTTGTATTCTCTCTTAGACTGTTCCTATCTAATACCGCACAATTTCTTACTCTAGTGCTATCTCTCTCCCAATCCTTTGTGCACCTTGTTTCTCCTTTCTCATGCTACATCCTGGTGCCCATCCTCCTGTCAAATTAGTTTAAACCCTCCCCCGCAGCACTAGCAAACCTTTCTCCCAGCTGTGTTGAGGTGCAACCTGAATAGGTCCCACCTCCCCCAGAATAGGTCCCACCTCCCCCAGAATAGGTCCCACCTCCCCCAGAATAGGTCCCACCTCCCCCAGAATAGGTCTCAATGCCCCAGGAATCTAAAGCCCTCCCTCCTGCACCATCTCTCCAGCCACGCATTCATCTGCTGTATCCTCCTATTTCGATACTAGAGCATGGCACTGGAAGTAATCCGGAGATTACTACCTTTTGAGGTCCTGCTTTTTAATCTCTTTCCTAGCTCCTTCAAATCTGCCTGCAGTACCTCATCCCTCTTTCTACCTATACCAATATGGACCACAACCTCTGGCTGTTCACCCTCCCCTTTCAGAATGTTCTGCAGCCGCTCAGTGACATCCTTGACCCTGGCAACAAGGAGGCAACAAACCATCCCGGGATCATGTCTGCAGGCGCAGAAACGCCTGTCTGTTCCTCCAACTATAGAATCCCCTATCACTATTGCTCTCCTGACCTTCCTCCTCCCCCCTCCGGTACAGCTGAGCCACCCATGGTGCTATGGACTTGGCTCTGGCTGCACTCCCCAGAGGAACCCTCTCCCTCAGCAGAATTCAATACCGGTTAGAGAGTGAAATGCACTCAGGGGACTCCTGCACTACCTGCTGGTCCTTCTTATCTGTCTAGTAGTAACCCAATCTCCCTCTGCCTGCACTCTCTTAAGCTGCAGGTGACCATCTCCTGAAACGTGCTATCCATGTCGCTCTCAGCCTCACGGATGCACTGTAGTGACGCCAGCTGCTGCTCAAGCTCTGGAACTCGAGCTCCTTCAGCTGACGACACTTCCTGCACCTATGGTTGTTCAGGATGCATGATGTGTCCTGGGGTTCCCACATGGCATAGGATGTGAGCTCGATGGGACCGAGGTGCCCTGCCGTGCCTCTATTTATTAGATTAGTAACTAAACTTAACAAAAATAAACTAAAGACTTAGAAAAAACAATCACCAGTTACTCACCAATCAGCTGTTTCCCTTGAGCCGACGTTACTTTGTGTTTTTTCTCCCTGACTCTCGCGCCGTCCTGCGCTCCTCCACTGTCGCTGCTGCTCTCTGAGCCTCTGACTCCCACCTCTTTTATAGTCCGCTCTCCTGCTCTCCTCCGCTGCTGCTGCTCTTGGGCCTCTGACTCTCGCCTCTTTTATAGGCCGCTCTCCTCCTCCTCCTCCTCCGCCGTCACCGCCACTCTCAGACGTCTGACTCCCACATCTTCTGTGAAGCACCTTGGGACGTTTTACTACGTTAAAGCCACTTTATAAATGCAAGTTGTTCTTGCAAATGCTTTTGTGAGGTCCCACATGTATGCTGATTACCCCCAGCTCCAACTCACCACCGCCTCTTTCAGAACCTCCACTGCCTCTGATTTGTCATGCTGCTTGTCCGATATCCAGTATTGGATGAGCAGAAATTTTCTCCAATTAAATATTGGGAAGACTGAAGCCATTGTTGTCAGTCCCTGCCATAAACTCCGTTCCCTCGCCATTGATTTCATCCCTCTCCCTGGTCACTACCTGAGGCTGAACCAGACTGTTTGCAACCTTGGCGTCCTATTTGACCCTGAGCTGAGCTTCCAAATCCATATCCTCTCCATCACCTCTGTAACATCGCCCATCTCTGTCCCTGCCTCAGCTTATCTGCTGCTAAAACCCTCATCCATGCCTTTGTTACCTCTAGACTTGACTATTCCAATGCTCTCCTTGCCAGGTTCCCACCTTGCACTTTCTGTAAGCTTGAGCTCATCCAAAACTGTGCTACCATATCCTAACACTCACCAAGGCCCGATCACCCATCACCTCTGTGCTCGCTGACCTACATTGGCTCCTGGTCCGGCAATGCCTCGATTTTCAAATTCTCATCCTTGTTTTCAAATCCCTCCGTGGCCTCGCCCCTCCCTATCTCTGTAACCTCCTCATGCCCTACAAGATCTCTGCGCTCCCCCAATTCTGGCCTCTTGCGCATCCCCAATTTCCTTCGCTCCACCATTGGCGGCCATGCCTTTAGCTGCCTAGGCCCTGAGCTCTGCAATTCCCTCCCTAAACCGCCTCTCTACTTCTCTACCCTCCTTTAAGACATTCCTTAAAACCAACCTCTTTGGCCAAGCTTTTGGTCACCTATCCCAATACCTCCTTATGTGGCTTGGTGTCAAATTTTGTTTGATAATGCTCCTGTGAAGCACCTTGGGACGTTTTACTACATTAAAGCTGCTATATAAATGCAAGTTGTTCTTGCGAATGCTTTTGTTCCTTCTATTTTGCTGCAGCCAAAGATATTCATGGCACACCCCTCTTAATTTAGGCTCCCATCCAGCAACTCTGCTGAAGTTCTGATGACCTGACCTGCTCCTTGTGTGCTCTGTAGCTCCCTGACCTACTCAAAGCCTTTCATTGCCCGGTCGCCAAGAAGGACTTAAGATAGGATCAACTTGAGCAACAGTGGGCCATGCTGTAAAGGCCTTGCTCCACCACACCTCATCCCAACTGGCAGCTGGCCCATCTGATTGCTCACTCACCCAGGACTCGAGTCCTTACTGGTTTAATCTGTTTGCTCATCTGTCCAACCTGAGTGCTTCTTGGGCTGCCTTTCCCAAGTGCTTTGTACCAAGTACTTCCCAGTTTGAAAATGCTTGTGTTCTTATCCTTTTGGTCATTTTCAGGCCTTGCACAGCTCTTTCATTCTCATCTCATTCAGCTTTGCCTCCTTTCAACTCCCCACCCTCTACCACTATGCCTCCTTCAATCCCTCGCTCAGCCCACCTAATACTTAAAGGAAATCTCTCGCTGGTTACTATAACAACTGGTAAGTGCAGGTATGCAGACTGTATGAGCAGCTGTTAAAAATCAGCATGAAACTTCTTTCAAAGTTAGGAAAGTTAAGAAGGGCAAAACGCAAGCACTTTGAAACCTATTGCTGATTCTTACTTAAGTTTCAAATTGAAATTTCATAACTTAGATTGATAGATTTTTGTTAAGCAAGGGTATTAAGGGTTACGGAACCACGGCGGGTAGATGGAGATAAAATACAGATTAGCCATGATCTAATTTGAATGGCGGAAAAGGCTCAAGTGGCCGAATGGCCTACTCCTGTTCCTACGTTTCTATGCAAGTTTCATGGTATAACACTTTTGTCATTATAAAGCATCATATCCTCTGACTTACCATGAGCAATGCCACGGGAAATGAATAAATATAAATTTTTATAAAAGGTTCTGTTATCACACTTGTGCCTGATTTGCTCAAACTTAATTTTCATAAAACAGAAGCAACTCACAAGTGTTAGAGAATGTACAAATCAAATGTGAGGATTATAGGTAGATAAGCGTCCAACTGGTAGTCAGCAAAATCTACCAATAAAAGAAAGGAGAAGAAATCAAATCGCTCAATATTTTTTGAAAGTCACTTTCATCTTGACTTCTCCACTAGGATGAGCACCTACTGCCTGGAATAAAGCTTGTAACATAAATATATTTAAAAATTAAAATTTACAGTATAAATTATTACACTTACCTAAATATTTTTCCAGTTGGAAAAGTCTTCCACTTTGCTTTCCACTGGAGGCTTGTTTTCAACTTGAGTCTTGAGTTCCAAGCCTGAGTCTTGAGTTCATCGGAGTTCAAAAAGACAACACAAATCATCTGAAGAGACCCAACAAGGTAGCAGACCAGAGCTCTAGCATGCATTTGTGCCTACAACTTATAGATTTGTTTATCTGACTGTTTTAAGTCCTGTCCCCTCAAATTCTTCCCTTTCCAAGTGTTGAAAAATTACTGGCAGCACAACAATAGGAAACACATTTTTGAGGCTTTGAAGATAAAAGTTTTTTTGTATAAAAAAAACAACTAATCAATATAAAGCTCAAACTTCAATTTGTTAGGCCATTGTACACAGTTCACCCAGTCAGAAAGTTGGGTTGCTTATTGGTGAAATTTATGTTCATGAAAGCCAACTTGCGTTTATTTACTGTTCAAAGCAGACTCCCCGTATTCCCGTCTCTCTTCTTGCGCACCCCCCCCCACCACCTCAGGAATTACATAGAAGTTACAACACAGAAACAGGCCTTTTTGCCCAACCAGTCCGTGCTGGTATTTATCCTCCGTGCGAGCAGTCGTCCTAATCCCGTGTGCCTTAACCTTCCTTTCAACCACCTATCTAACCTATTCTTAAAACTTGACATAGTCTCGGCTTCAGTCACTAACTCCAGTAGTGCATTCCACAACTTCACAACCCTCTTTTTTTAAAAAAAGTTTCTTCTGCTCTCAATCCTAAATCTCTTACATTTAATCTGGTATCTTCTTGATATATATATTAATGACCTGGACTTGGATATATAGAGCACAATTTCAAAGTTTGCAGATGACACAAAATTTGTAAATGTAGTAAACAGTGAGGACCATTGTAGCAGAGTTTAGGAGGACATATATAGACTGGTGAAATGGGCAGACACATGGCAGATGCAATTTAATGCAGAGAAGTGTGAAGTGATAAATTTTTGGGAGGAAGAATGAAGAGAGGCAATATAAACTAAATGGTACAATTTTAAAAGACGTGCAGGAAGAGACCGACCTGGGGGTTCACATACATAATTTTTCAAAGGTAGCAGGACAAGCTGATAAAGCTACTTAAAAAATAAACATGTGGAATCTATAGCTTTATAAGTAGAGGCAGAATACAAAAACAAAGAAGTTATGCTAAACTTATATAAATCACTAATTAGGCTTCCAATTCTGGGCACCACACTTTGGAATGGCTATCACAGCCTTAGAGAGGGTGCAGGGGAGATTTATCAGAATGATACCAGGGATGAAGGACTTCAGTTATATGGAGAGATGAGAGATACAGGGGTTGTTCTCCTTTTTAAAAAAAAAAGGTTAAGGGAGATTTAATAGAGGTGTTCAAAATTATGATGGGTTTTGATAGAGTAAATAAGTAGAAACCATTTCCACTGGCAGGAGGCTTGGTAACCAGGGGACACAGATTTAAGATAATTGACAAAAGAACTAGAAACAATGAGCAAAGAGTTTGACCAAGTGATATAATGTGAAAAGTTGTGATAGCCATACAGAAAGAGAAAAAACAGAAAAACTTTTTTAAAAGTTACAGCGGAAAAGAATTTTTAAAATTAATTTATGGGATGTGGGCATCGCTGGCAAGGCCAGGATTTATTGCCCATCCCTAATTGCCGTTGAGAAGGTGGTGGTGAGCTGCCGCCTTGAACCGCTGCAGTCCGTGTGGTGAAGGTTCTCCCACAGTGCTATTAGGTAGGGAGTTCCAGGATTTTGACCCAGCGACGATGAAGGAACGGCGATATATTTCCAAGTTGGGATGGTGTGTGACTTGGAGGGGAACATGCAGGTGCTGTTGTTCCCATGTGCCTGCTGCCCTTGTCCTTCTAGTTGGTAGATGTTGCGGGTTTGGGTGGCGCTGTCGAAGAAACTTTGGCGAGTTGCTGCAGTGTAACTTGAGAGAGAGTGTAATAGGAGGAGAGAGCTGGGTTATTATATATTTTGTTCCACTCTTCCAACAAAATTAGGTGTGACCATCCCTACCACTCCGGAGATGTAATGGCCTCACTTTAATCGGCTCCAGCCCGCTTCCCAATAAAAAAAATCTTCAAAGCTTTTTCAGCCGTGCCTTCTCTGGCGCTTCTTGCCTGCTGTCTGTCGTTTCTGCTTCCCGCCACAGCACCTCAGTTGTAATCCCAGCCAGAGTCTGCTCCCAGACCTGGACTTATAATCCTGGTCTGTTTCCAGCTTCATACCTAACTCTTCATATCACCATTACTCTTGGTGCTGCAAATGACATGTTGGCCTTTATTGCAAGGGCTTGGAGTACAAGAGTAAGGAAGTCTTACAACAATTCTACAAGACTTCGGTGAGACCTCACCTGGAGTACAGTTTTGGTCTCCTTATCTAAGGAAAGATATACAATATGCAATAAAGGTTCACCAGATTAATTCCTGGGGTGAGAGGGTTGTCCAATGAGGAGAGATTGACTAGAATGGGCCTATACACTCCAGAGTTTAGAATGAGAGGTGAAACATATAAGATTCTGAGGGGGCTTGACAAGGTAGAGGCTGAGAGGTTGTTTCCCCTGGCTAGAGAGTCTAGAACTAGAAGGCGTAGTCTCAGGATAAGGGGTTGGCCATTTAAGACTGAGATGAGGAATTTCTTCACTCAGAAGGTTGTGAATCTTTGGAATTTTCTACCCTAGAGGGCTGTGGATGCTGAGTCGTTTAGTATATTCAAGGCTGAGATAGATAGATAGATTTATGGACTCTAGGGAAATCAAGGGATATGGGAATTGGGCAGTAAAGTGGAATTGAGGTTGAAGATCAGCCATGATCTTATTGAATGGCGGAGCAGGCTTGAGGGGCCGTATGGCCTACTCCTGCTCCTATTTCTTATGTTCTTATGCCACCCCCATTATATCCCAGCTCTAGTCCAACCCACTTCTCCAACACCCCACCTGGTCCCATACTCCTACTATTCCCCACACTGCATCTTCCAGCACTACTGCTTTTTGCTCCCATCCCCTCCTTGACTATCCACAGATTCCAGTGTCTACCAGTTCTCCCACACCCCCTCCTCTTCCTGGGTTCTCCAAGTTTTCAGATCTCCTTTGAATGCTCCTACCTCTCTCTCTCACACCCCCCATGAATGGTGCTAGAGCCCAGCCACCCCAAAAACCCTCCCAGACCCACTGACTGATCCCACACCACCCTCCACAATTACACATGTAGTGCTGTATGACTCCCACCCCAAACCTGCTGCCCCCTTTGTCCTTCACTCGTAGAAGAGAACTGAAAATTTGCACATGGGGGCGCTCTTTGCATAGTGTGAGACTGAGACGATCTCTCACATCTGTCTAAAGAGAGATTGGTACCCCTGCGATTTATTTAGTTTCCTTGCTGGTTAGGTAACCTGCCAGTGTGTTTGGTGTAATTCCTTGCTGCTGAATGATTTTCTACCAAAGTGTTCATGTGTGTGGAAAAATTAAACATCACTTCAAAAAGTAAAAGATTGAACTAGTGGTGTTGTTTTGCTAACTTTGTTTTGTAGCTCCTTGTTGTTCGGACTACCGACAATGCAGCACTTCCTCAGTACTGCACTGGAGTGTTAGCCTAGATGATGTGCTCAAGTTCTGGAGTAGGGTTTGAACCCCCAACCTTCTGACTTGGGCGAGAGTGCTACCAACTGAACCAGGCTGGCTCTTGCTGTTCTGGGGAACAAGAACACTTCTCTGGACCGTGAGCCGCTTACTGCACCACTGTAGGGGTACTTGTATCCGCTATAGGAAGACTGAGCCAGATCGATCATTAGGGACAGGTCAGCCCTCTGCAGAACAAATTTTAAGCTGGGCATTAGGTGATATTCCATGTGGGGGCTGGGAGTCTCAGTAGTGAAGATTGAAAATAACTCCTACATATCCAAGTGGTTTTCCAGCTTTAGGGAGGAGGTGGGATTGGGGCACTCGGCAAGTTGAAATAGTGTTTAAATAGGATGTCCCACAACATTACTGATTAGATGAACACTTATGTTGCAGAACTTCCTCAAGTAGAAGTGGAGCTCCCAGTGCTCTAGATCCGTCCCATTTACATTATGGGGTGGATATCACGGCAGCAACAAACAGCTGCATATGCACAGTGCAAAAATGAGAAAATTGTGACTTTCATTTCTGATATGGACCTTCTCTGATGATTAGGGAAGGGATCTAAAGGCCAGTAATTTGAAAACAGGCAAGCTGAGTGCTGGGCCCGTTGATGGTCAGAATTAGCCGATGCTTCAAGTTGAGCCTGTTCGTATTCACGCCCTCCCCCTACAGCACGGCTTCCTCTGTAGGAGCAGACATCGCTTACGTTGCTTAACGTGGTCCTGTACTTTTTCTGATTATCCAGATGCTTTGCTGCGGAACCGGTCATACCACAAACATCACCTGACATAGGTCCTGATTCCTCTGATCCTGACTTGGGCCAGAAGGACCTTTGTGGTCTTGGTTTGGATTCCTTTACCCGAGCTGACCTGTATTCTTAGAATTTCAGTTACTGTAATGTAAAGGGGCAATAAGCAAACACCTGTTAAAGGCAGTATCGGCTCAAGTTTGTTAGCGAGATACGGATATCTTCCAAACTTGAGATGTGATTTTCATGTATAACCAAGACATTATAAATCTCGGTACTTAGCCCCCTTCTACTATGTCGTTTTTATAGAGCTCATTTGCCCTCTTTGACACAGTATAAGGAGATTGTTTGCAGTACACGGGCTTGCAAACATCATTCAGAGGAGTGCCCATGAGATTCATCAGGAAGATTAAACTAGAAATGACAGTCTTTCTCAGCACAATGATGTCAAGCTATTGTTTCCATTTGGGCTTGGGACCCACACCTGTCATTTTTGCAGTATATGTCTTTATCAGGACTGTTTATCTCTATCACAAAAGAAAAGTGATTTCCTTTAACTTTTATGCTTACAAAAGCATTATACCTGAAGAGCTCTTCAGGGAATGAGCCAATTCAGGAGCTGCCAGGAGTCATCTTAATCTCTTTCTTTGCACAACATGGTCCTGTACTTCATCTCTTTACACAGAGATACCCCATGGAATCAGTCATACCGCAAGCATTAACTGTCATAGATCCTGATTCCTCTGATCCTGACTTGGGTCAGGAGACCTTGGTGATCTTAGTTGGGATTCTTTTCCTCTAGCTGATTGCAGCTTGTATTCTTTGGATGTCTGATTTCCACCTCATGGTAAGGATCCTGCAAACAGGAAGAAGAATGGACTGGAATAGTTGTCCTTGGTTCCAGAAAGAGTGCCTAGTCTCTGAGTTCTCTATACATGGCTTATGATTGATTCCATTCTCAGGTTACACAGTGCAGACATCTGGACTCATTTAAGAATATTTTCAATGAGCCCAGTAAATGTAAGTTGTCTGTTTACAACATATACTGGCTCAACATGTGCTAACAGGTATCTGCCAGATTGTGAGGGCCAGTAAACATAAGAACCAAGAAATAGGAGCAGGAGTAGGCCATACGGCCCCTCGAGCCTGCTTCGCCATTCAGTAAGATCACGGCTGATCTTGTACCTCAACTCCACTTTCCCACCTGATCCCCATATCCCTTGATTCCCTTAGTGTCCAAAAATCTATCAATCTCAGTCTTGAATATACTCAACGACTGAGTATCCACAGCCCTCGGGTAGAGAATTCCAAATGTTCACGGCCCTCTGAGTGAAGAAACTCCTCCTCATCTCAGTCCTAAATATCCAACTCTTTATCCTGAGACTTTTTTTTTATTCGTTCATGGGATGTGGGCGTCGCTGGCCAGGCCAGCATTTATTGCCCATCCCTAATTGCCCTTGAGAAGGTGGTGGTGAGCCACCGCCTTGAACTGCTGCAGCCTGTGTGGTGAAGGTTCTCCCACAGTGCTGGATCTTCCCCCTCATGCCCCAAGTTCTTTTCCAGCCGCGAGGAGATATGCTTAACCCTGATGCCGGGGAACTTGCCTCCCTTTTAGGCGAGAGGCTTGGGGAGAGAACAACTGAGCTTTGGGTTGACAGGTATAATTGAGAACTTCTGCCTGATGGGAAGGAACTTTGTGGCTGCAGATGGAGGACCTCCTGGAGCTTTGAAGAGGTGTGAGCAGAACAAGATCCTTTAGATGCAGCGAACAAAAGAATTGCACAAATAGAGGTGGTTGTATACCGTTCTAAACTTTGGAGAGTCCTCCCTCTTGGTGATATTGTAATATACTGTCAGAAAGCCTAAGTAATAGGAAGAGTTAGTTAGAGACAGTATTGTGAGAAAGGAGTTGATTGTACTTTAGACAGCCTTTTTTGTACTAAAATTATGGCAAGTAACAAAAAAAAATCCTTCCTGTGTACTATACCAGAGATAGGAATTTCATAATAAAGTTATAGAAAAGCAGCTGATCTGCCAGCATGATGAAACTTAAAGCGGCTCACTTCACCGTCCATGCAACCACAGATATTTATTGAACGTGTTTTTACAGTTAATATCTGGAAGCAGATACAGCACAACAGCAAGCAGGCGTTGGTGTTTGGAAAGTGTTCACTGCTCAGCTGTGCTCCTATGATTGCAAGTCTGTTGTCAAATATTCCTGGTCCTGGCCTCACTGAGCATTGTTACACTCGAACCGAGAGAGATGGGCACAGTTATTTCTTTCTCAGTCTGATGCTTGCTCATTTTGTGTCATTTTAGGGATGAAGTACGAGCTCCAATTCCACAAAAGCAAGAAATCCTGGTGGAACCTGAACCTTTGTTTGGTGGTAAGGTGTTTCAAACAAAACATTTATCTGCGTTCAATTGCTTTTACCCCCTCATGGAACAGGCTGACAGCTGGTGTGTCTTTCTGATGTTGGTGGCCGACGGATAAATCCTCCGAAATGCTCATATTTGTGTAAACTGTAATGAATACTTCCGGATAATTTCCGTTCTACCATAACTGAAAGAACATGTATTTATGTCGTGCCGTATCACCTTCTCAGGACATCCCAAACCATCTTACAATAAGCAGTCCGTCTGTCCATCCCTCCCTCCTTTTCTCCCTCCCTCCCTCCTTTTCTCCCTCCCTCCTTCCTTTTCTCCCTCCCTCCCTCCTTTTCTCCCTCCCTCCCTCCTTTTCTCCCTCCCTCCCTCCTTTTCTCCCTCCCTCCCTCCTTTTCTCCCTCCCTCCCTCCTTTTCTCCCTCCCTCCCTCCTTTTCTCCCTCCCTCCCTCCTTTTCTCCCTCCCTCCCTCCTTTTCTCCCTCCCTCCCTCCTTTTCTCCCTCCCTCCCTCCTTTTCTCCCTCCCTCCCTCCTTTTCTCCCTCCCTCCCTCCTTTTCTCCCTCCCTCCCTCCTTTTCTCCCTCCCTCCCTCCTTTTCTCCCTCCCTCCCTCCTTTTCTCCATCCCTCCCTCCTCTTCTCCCTCACTCCCTCCTCTTCTCCCTCACTCCCTCCTCTTCTCCCTCACTCCCTCCTCTTCTCCATCCCTCCCTCCTCTTCTCCATCCCTCCCTCCTCTTCTCCATCCCTCCCTCCTCTTCTCCATCCCTCCCTCCTCTTCTCCATCCCTCCCTCCTCTTCTGCATCCCTGCCTCCTCTTCTGCATCCCTCCCTCCTTTTCTCCCTCCCTCCTTTTCTCCCTCCCTCCTTTTCTCCCTCCCTCCTTTTCTCCTCCCTCCTTTTCTCCCTCCCTCCTTTTCTCCCTCCCTCCTTTTCTCTCTCCCTCCCTCCTTTTCTCCCTCCCTCCTTTTCTCCCTCCCTCCTTTTCTCCCTCCCTCCTTTTCTCCCTCCCTCACTCCTTTTCTCCCTCCCTCACTCCTTTTCTCCCTCCCTCACTCCTTTTCTCCCTCCCTCACTCCTTTTCTCCCTCCCTCACTCCTTTTCTCCCTCACTCCTTTTCTCCCTCACTCCTTTTCTCCCTCACTCCTTTTCTCCCTCACTCCTTTTCTTCTCCTCACTCCTTTTCTCCCTCACTCCTTTCTCCCTCACATCCTTTTCTCCCTCACTCCTTTTCTCCCTCACTTTCCTTTTCTCCCTCACTTCCTTTCTCCCTCACTCCTTTTCTCCCTCACTTCCTTTTCTCCCTCACTCCTTTCTCCTCACTCCTTTTCTCCCTCACTCCTTTTCTCCCTCACTCCTTTTCTCCCTCACTCCTTTTCTCCCTCACTCCTTTTCTCCCTCACTCCTTTTCTCCCTCACTCCTTTCTCCCTCACTCCTTTTCTCCCTCACTTCCTTTTCTCCCTCACTCCTTTTCTCCCTCACTTCTTTCTCCCTCACTTCTTTTCTCCCTCACTTCTTTTCTCCCTCACTCCTTTCTCCCTCACTCCTTTTCTCCCTCCCTCCTTTTCTCCCTCCCTCCTTTTCTCCCTCCCTCCTTTTCTCTCTCCCTCCCTCCTTTTCTCTCTCCCTCCCTCCTTTTCTCTCTCCCTCCCTCCTTTTCTCCCTCCCTCACATCCTTTTCTCCCTCCCTCACTCCTTTTCTCCCTCCCTCACATCCTTTTCTCCCTCACTTCTTTCTCCCTCACATCCTTTTCTCCCTCCCTCCTTTCTCCCTCCCTCCTTTTCTCTCCCTCCCTCCTTTTCTCTCTCCCTCCCTCCTTTTCTCTCTCCCTCCCTCCTTTTCTCTCTCCCTCCCTCCTTTTCTCCCTCCCTCACTCCTTTTCTCCCTCCCTCAACTCCTTTTCTCCCTCCCTCACTCCTTTTCTCCCTCACATCCTTTCTCCTCCTCTCCCTCACTCCTTTCTCTCCTCACTCCTTTCTCCCTCACTTCCTTTCTCCCTCACTTCCTTTCTCCCTCACTCCTTTTCTCCCTCACTCCTTTTCTCCTCACTCCTTTTCTCCCTCACACTCCTTTTCTCCCTCACTCCTTTCTCCCTCACTTCCTTTCCTCCCTCACTCCTTTCTCCCTCACTCCTTTTCTCCCTCACTCCTTTTCTCCCTCACTTCCTTTCTTCCCTCACATCCTTCTTCTCCCTCACTCCTTTTCTCCCTCACTCCTTTCTCCCTCACTCCTTTTCTCCCTCACTCCTTTCTCCCTCACTCCTTTTCTCCCTCACTCCTTTTCTCCCTCACTTCCTTTTCTCCCTCACTCCTTTCTCCCTCACTCCTTTTCTCCTCACTCCTTTTCTCCCTCACTTCCTTTTCTCCCTCACTCCTTTTCTCCCTCACTCCTTTTCTCCCTCACTCCTTTTCTCCCTCACTCCTTTTCTCCTCACTTCCTTTTCTCCCTCACTCCTTTTCTCCCTCACTCCTTTTCTCCCTCACTCCTTTTCTCCCCTCACTCCTTTTCTCCCTCACTCCTTTTCTCCCTCACTCCTTTCTCCCTCACTCCTTTTCTCCCTCACTCCTTTTCTCCCTCACTCCTTTCTCCCTCCCTCCCTCCTTTTCTCCCTCCCTCCCTCCTTTTCTCCCTCCCTCCCTCCTTTTCTCCCTCCCTCCCTCCTTTCTCCCTCCCTCCCTCCTTTTATCCCTCCCTCCCTCCTTTTCTCCCTCCTCCTTTTCTCCTCCCTCCTTTTCTCCCTCCCTCCTTTTCTCCCTCCCTCCTTTCTCCCTCCCTCCTTTTCTCCCTCCCTCCTTTTCTCCCTCCCTCCTTTTCTCCCTCCCTCCCTCCTTTTCTCCCTCCCTCCCTCCCTCCTTTTCTCCCTCCCTCCCTCCTTTTCTCCCTCCCTCCTTTCTCCCTCCCTCCCTCCTTTCTCCCTCCCTCCCTCCTTTTCTCCCTCCCTCCTCCTCTTCTCCCTCCCTCCCTCCCTCCTCTTCTCCCTCCCTCCCTCCCTCCTCTTCTCCTCCCTCCCTCCCTCCCTCCCTCCCTCCTTTTCTCCCTCCCTCCCTCCTTTTCTCCCTCCCTCCCTCCTTTTCTCCCTCCCTCCCTCCTCTTCTCCCTCCTCCTCTTCTCCCTCCCTCCTCTTCTCCCTCCCTCCCTCTTCTCCCTCCCTCCTCTTCTCCCTCCCTCCTCTTCTCCCTCCCTCCTCTTCTCCCTCCCTCCTCTTCTCCCTCCCTCCTCTTCTCCCTCCCTCTCTCTCTCCTCCCTCCTCTCTCCCTCCCTCCTCTTCTCCCTCCCTCCTCTTCTCCCTCCCTCCTCTCTCCCTCCCTCCTCTTCTCCCTCCCTCCTCCTCTTCTCCTCCCTCCTCTTCCTCCCTCCCTCCTCTTCTCCCTCCCTCCTCTTCTCCCTCCCTCCTCTTCTCCCTCCCTCCTCTTCTCCCTCCCTCCTCTTCTCCCTCCCTCCTCTTCTCCCTCCCTCCTCTTCTCCCTCCCTCCTCTTCTCCCTCCCTCCTCTTCTCCCTCCTCCTCTCTCCTCCCTCCTCTTCTCCCTCCCTCCTTTTCTCCCTCCCTCCTTTTCTCCCTCCCTCCCTCCTTTTCTCCCTCCCTCCCTCCCTCCTTTCTCCCTCCCTCCCTCCTTTCTCCCTCCCTCCCTCCTTTCTCCCTCCCTCCCTCCTTTCTCCCTCCTCCCTCCTTTCTCCCTCCCTCCCTCCTTTCTCCCTCCCTCCCTCCTTTTCTCCCTCCCTCCCTCCTTTTCTCCCTCCTCCCTCCTCTCTCCCCCTCCCTCCTCCTCTTCTCCCTCCCTCCCTCCTCTTCTCCCTCCCTCCCTCCCTCCCTCCCTCCCTCCTTTCTCCTCCCTCCTCCTTTTCTCCTCCCTCCCTCCTTTCTCCCTCCTCCCTCCTCTTCTCCCTCCCTCCTCTTCTCCCTCCCTCCTCTTCTCCCTCCCTCCCTCCTCTTCCCTCCTCCCTCCTCTTCTCCCTCCCTCCTCTTCTCCCTCCTCCTCTTCTCCCTCCCTCCTCTTCTCCTCCCTCCTCTTCTCCCTCCCTCTCTTCTCCCTCCCTCCTCTTCTCCCTCCCTCCTCTTCTCCCTCCTCCCTCCTCTTCCCTCCCTCCTCTTCGCCCTCCTCCCTCTTCTCCCTCCCTCCCTCCTCTCTCCCTCCCTCTCCCTCCTCTTCTCCCTCCCTCCTCTCCTCCCTCCCTCCTCTTCTCCATCCCTCCCTCCTCTTCTCCCTCCCTCCCTCCTCTTCTCCCTCCCTCCCTCCCTCCTCTTCTCCCTCCCTCCTCTTCTCCCTCCTCCCTCCCTCCTCTTCTCCCTCCCTCCTCTTCTCCCTCCCTCCTCTTCGCCCTCCCTCCCTCTTCTCCCTCCTCCTCCTCTTCTCCCTCCTTCCCTCCTCTTCTCCCTCCCTCCCTCCCTCCTTCCCTCCTCTTCTCCTCCCTCCCTCCTCCCTCCATCCTCTTCTCCTTCCCTCCCTCCTCTCTCCCCCTCCCTCCTCTTCTCCTCCCTCCCTCCCTCCTCTTCTCCCTCCCTCCCTCCTCTTCTCCCTCCCTCCCTCCTCTTCTCCCTCCCTCCCTCCTCTTCTCCCTCCCTCCCTCCTCTTCTCCCTCCCTCCTTTTCTCCCTCCCTCCCTCCTTTTCTCCCTCCCTCCCTCCGTTTCTCCCTCCCTCCCTCCTTTTCTCCCTCCCTCCTCCTCGTCTCCCTCCCTCCTCTTCTCCCTCCCTCCTCTTCTCCCTCCCTCCTCTTCTCCCTCCCTCCTCTTCTCCCTCCCTCCTCTTCTCCCTCCCTCCCTCCTCTTCTCCTCCCTCCTCTTCTCCCTCCCTCCTCTTCTCCCTCCCTCCTCTTCTCCCTCCTCCTCTTCTCCCTCCCTCCTCTTCTCCCTCCCTCCTCTTCTCCCTCCCTCCTCTTCTCCCTCCCTCCTCTTCTCCTCCCTCCTCTTCTCCCTCCCTCCTCTTCTCCCTCCCTCCTCTTCTCCCTCCCTCCTCTTCTCCCTCCCTCCCTCCTCTTCTCCCTTCCCTCCTCTTCTCCCTCCCTCCTCTTCTCCCTCCCTCCTCTTCTCCCTCCCTCCTCTTCTCCCTCCCTCCTCTTCTCCCTCCTCCTCTTCTCCCTCCTCTCCCTCCTCTTCGCCCTCCCTCCCTCTTCTGCCCTCCCTCCCTCCTCTTCTCCCTCCCTTCCCTCCTCTCTCCTCCCTCCCTCCCTCCCTCCCTCCCTCCTCTTCTCCATCCCTCCCTCCTCTTCTCCCTCCCTCCCTCCTTTTCTCCCTCCCTCCCTCCTTTTCTCCCTCCCTCCCTCCTTTTCTCCCTCCCTCCCTCCTTTTCTCCCTCCCTCCTTTTCTCCTCCCTCCTTTTCTCCCTCCCTCCCTCCTTTTCTCCTCCCTCCCTCCTTTTCTCCCTCCCTCCCTCCTTTTCTCCTCCCTCCCTCCTTTTCTCCCTCCTCCCTCCTTTTCTCCTCCTTTTCTCCCTCCCTCCCTCCTTTTCTCCCTCCCTCCCTCCTTTTCTCCCTCCCTCCCTCCTTTTCTCCCTCCCTCCCTCCTTTTCTCCCTCCCTCCCTCCTTTTCTCCCTCCCTCCCTCCTTTTCTCCCTCCCTCCCTCCTTTTCTCCCTCCCTCCCTCCTTTTCTCCCTCCTCCCTCCTTTTCTCCCTCCCTCCCTCCTTTTCTCCCTCCCTCCCTCCTCTTCTCCCTCCCTCCCTCCTCTTCTCCCTCCCTCCTCTTCTCCCTCCCTCCTCTTCCCCTCCCTCCCTCCTCTTCTCCCTCCCTCCCTCCCTCCTCTTCTCCCTCCCTCCCTCTCTTCTCCCTCCCTCCCTCCTCTTCTCCCTCCCTCCTCTCTTCTCCCTCCCTCTTCTCCTCCCTCCTCTTCTCCCTCCCTCCTCTTCTCCCTCCCTCCTCTTCTCCCTCCCTCCTCCTCTTCTCCCTCCCTCCTCTTCTCCCTCCCTCCTCTTCTCCCTCCCTCCCTCCTCTTCTCCCTCCCTCCTCTTCTCCCTCCCTTCCTCTTCTCCCTCCCTCCTCTTCTCCCTCCCTCCTCTTCTCCCTCCCTCCTCTTTCCCTCCCTCCTCTTCTCCCTCCCTCCTCTTCTCCCTCCCTCCTCTTCTCCCTCCCTCCTCTTCTCCCTCCCTCCTCTTCTCCCTCCCTCCTCTTCTCCCTCCCTCCTCTTCTCCTCCCTCCCTCCTCTTCTCCCTCCCTCCTCTTCTCCTCCCTCCTCTTCTCCCTCCCTCCTCTTCTCCCTCCCTCCTCTTCTCCCTCCCTCCTCTTCTCCTCCCTCCTCTTCTCCCTCCCTCCTCTTCTCCCTCCCTCCTCTTCTCCCTCCCTCCTCTTCTCCCTCCCTCCTCTTCTCCCTCCCTCCTCTCTCCCTCCCTCCTCTTCTCCTCCCTCCTCTTCTCCCTCCCTCCTCTTCTCCCTCCCTCCCTCCTCTTCTCCCTCCCTCCTCTTCTCCCTCCCTCCTCTTCTCCCTCCCTCCTCTTCTCCCTCCCTCCTCTTCTCCTCCCTCCTCTTCGCCCTCCCTCCCTCTTCTCCCTCCTCCCTCCTCTTCTCCCTCCCTTCCCTCCTCTTCTCCCTCCCTCCCTCCCTCCCTCCTCCCCTCTTCTCCATCCCTCCCTCCTCTTCTCCCTCCCTCCCTCCTTTCTCCCTCCCTCCCTCCTTTTCTCCCTCCCTCCCTCCTTTTCTCCCTCCCTCCTTTTCTCCCTCCCTCCTTTTCTCCCTCCCTCCTTTTCTCCACTCCCTCCTTTTCTCCCTCCCTCCCTCCTTTTCTCCCTCCCTCCCTCCTTTTCTCCCTCCCTCCCTCCTTTTCTCCCTCCCTCCCTCCTTTTCTCCCTCCTTCCCTCCTTTTCTCCCTCCTTTTCTCCCTCCCTCCCTCCTTTTCTCCCTCCCTCCCTCCTTTCTCCCTCCCTCCCTCCTTTTCTCCCTCCCTCCCTCCTTTTCTCCTCCCTCCCTCCTTTTCTCCCTCCCTCCCTCCTTTTCTCCCTCCCTCCCTCCTTTTCTCCCTCCCTCCCTCCTTTTCTCCCTCCCTCCCTCCTCTTCTCCCTCCCTCCCTCCCTCCTCTTCTCCCTCCCTCCCTCCTCTTCTCCCTCCCTCCCTCCCTCCTCTTCTCCCTCCCTCCCTCCCTCCTCTTCTCCCTCCCTCCTCTTCTCCCTCCCTCCTCTTCTCCCTCCCTCCTCTTCTCCTCCCTCCTCTTCTCCCTCCCTCCTCTTCTCCCTCCCTCCTCTTCTCCCTCCCTCCTCTTCTCCCTCCCTCCTTCTTCTCCCTCCCTCCTCTTCTCCCTCCTCCTCTTCTCCCTCCCTCCTCTTCTCCCTCCCTCCTCTTCTCCCTCCCTCCTCTTCTCCCTCCCTCCTCTTCTCCCTCCCTCCTCTTCTCCCTCCCTCCTCTTCTCCCTCCCTCCTCTTCTCCTCCCTCCTCTTCTCCCTCCTCCCTCCTCTTCTCCCTCCCTCCCTCCTCTTCTCCTCCCTCCCTCCTCTTCTCCCTCCCTCCCTCCTCTTCTCCCTCCCTCCTCTTCTCCCTCCCTCTCTTCTCCCTCCCTCCTCTTCTCCTCCTCCTCTTCTCCCTCCCTCCTCTTCTCCCTCCCTCCTCTTCTCCCTCCCTCCTCTTCTCCCTCCCTCCTCTTCTCCTCCCTCCTCTTCTCCCTCCCTCCTCTTCTCCCTCCCTCCTCTTCTCCCTCCCTCCTCTTCTCCTCCCTCCTCTTCTCCCTCCCTCCTCTTCTCCCTCCCTCCTCTTCTCCTCCCTCCTCTTCTCCCTCCCTCCTCTTCTCCCTCCCTCCTCTTCTCCCTCCCTCCTCTTCTCCCTCCCTCCTCTTCTCCCTCCCTCCTCTTCTCCTCCCTCCCTCCTCTTCTCCCCTCCCCTCCCTCCCTCCCTCCCTCCTCTTCTCCATCCCTCCCTCCTCCCTCCCTCCTCTTCTCCATCCCTCCCTCCTCTTCTCCCTCCCTCCCTCCTTTCTCCCTCCCTCCCTCCTTTTCTCCCTCCCTCCCTCCTTTTCTCCCTCCCTCCTTTTCTCA